>NC_035442.2:31797752-32128689 GCF_002127325.2 Helianthus annuus
TCGGTGTCAGGGTAACTCTTCAGATAACGAAAGATCCTTTTGACAGCAGCATAGTGAGAGACCTTCGGATTCGCTTGATACCTAGCGAGAAGACAAGTTGGATACATAATGTCGGGTCTTGATGCGGTGAGATACATTAAAGATCCAATCATAGCACGATAAAGCGAAGAATCCACAGCATCCCCTTCTTCATCCGGAGTAATCCCGTGATTCTGCGGAAGAGGAGTAGAAATTGGCTTCGTATCGGACATCTGGAACCGGCTCAAGATGTCTCCGACGTACTTGGTTTGATGAATAAAAATTCTAGATTCGGACTGATTAACTTGCAAACCCAAGAAGAACGTCATTTCACCCATCGCACTCATCTCGAATCGATCTTGCATCACCTTTTCAAATTCCTTGCACAGCTTATCATCGGTAGAACCAAAGATAATGTCATCGACATACACTTGTACCAACAGAAGATCTTCACCTTTTTCTTTAATGAAGAGGGTACAGTCGATCAAACCCCGTCTAAAACCATTGCTGAGCAGATAGGTAGACAACGTTTCATACCAAGCCCGAGGTGCTTGATGAAGACCATATAACGCCTTGTTAAGTAGTAAAACCCTGTCAGGATGTAATGGATCTTCAAACCCGGTGGTTGCTCGACATATACTTCCTCTTCGACTACTCCGTGTAGAAAAGCACTTTTAACATCCATCTGGTACACCTTGAATTTCTTGAAGGATGCGTAGGCTAGAAAAATTCTAATAGCCTCCAGACGAGCAACAGGAGCATACACTTCATTGTAGTCAATGCCTTCAATCTGACTAAAGCCTTGAACCACTAACCTTGCCCTTGTTTCGGACAACAATCCCACGGTCGTCCTTTTTGCACTTGAACACCCAGCGAGTTCCGATCCTTTTGTAGTTATCGGGCCTATCAACCAATTTCCATACGCCCAATTTCTCAAACTGCTGAAGTTCTTCTTGCATTGCTTCCACCCAGGAATCATCCTTCAATGCCTCCTTCCAAGATTTAGGTTCTTCTTGGCTAACATAGCAGGCAAAGGACCATTCATTCTGTTGTCCCGATTCTCTTATTTCAGCATACAGGCCAGCATTTTCGTTGTTTCTGATTTGATTTCTTGTCCTTACACCACTGAGAACATCACCTATTATATTCTGCTGAGGATGAATGTTATGAATTCGGGTTTCAGTAACTTGAGGAACTTCAACATTTGACCTCAAGTTAGTGATATTTAAATTCCCGATATCATTCTGAAGCTGGTGAGTTGTAGAAGATGATGCATTTTCTTCTTGGATAATTGGAGCAGACACTGGATCCGTTGCTTCTGAAGTACCTTGAACCGGACGCAGTGCTTCACCATCATTTGCATCAACATACTCCTCATCTTCTGATGACAAATTGTAATCGACAGCATCATTAAACACCTCATTTGAAGCGAGATTGTTGACAGAAGAAGATGCTTGTGAGTCAACAATAATTGGACGAGCTAACTGAGAGCCAGTCGCATTCTCGCTTTCAGACAACATTTGAGCAATTGCGTTATCATCATCAAATGTCGGCAGATTAAATGAGTCGAAAAGACCATCATAATCGAACATCCATGGATCTCCAGAAGGCTTCGGAGGATTTGAATATCTTTGAACTCTTACTTCACCCCATTCTTCAATCCTTTTGGTAGTCAGGTTCCATACTCGCAGATTAGGAGTAGCATACCCAAGGAAGTAACCTTCGATAGCTTTGGCACCAAACTTCCCATCAGGTTCAATCATGGTACATGGTGCACCAAAAGGTTCTAGATATTCCAAGTCAGGAGTCTTCTTGTGTAGGAGTTCGAAGCATGTTTTCCCATGTCTTTTCACTGTGAGAACCCTGTTTAATGTGTAGCAAGCCGAGGCAACAACTTCAGTCCAAAATCGAACTGGAAGCTGAGACTCAATCAACATGGTTCTTGCAGTCTCAATTAAGGTTCTGTTCTTTCTTTCAGCGACTCCATTTTGTTGTGGCGTGTACCGAGAGCTGTATTCATGAAGGATTCCTTTTGCAGTGCAAAACTCATCCATAACCCTGTTTTTGAACTCGGTACCGTTGTCGCTTCGAATTCGCCTCACCTTTAGATTATACAGATTTTCCAACAATGTGATCAAATTCTTCAGAATTTCTGGAGTCTCGCTCTTGTGGACCATGAAGTCAACCCATGAAAATCTTGAGTAGTCATCAGTAACTACCAAGCAGAAAACTTCTCCGTGCACACTCTTGTGTTTGACTGGGCCGAAAAGATCCATATGCAAACGCTCGAGTGGCATGTTGACGGTGTTAACCTTCTTCAATGGATGAGATTTCTTGGTCTGCTTTCCCTTTTGACACGGCACACAGACATCTTGAAGTTGAAAGTTCTTCACATTGACACCTCTCACCAAGTTGTTTTTGACAAGGTGATTCATTTTTCTGAGGTGAATATGACCCATCCGTCTGTGCCAAGAGATCGTCTCCTTTTCAGTGGCCTTTGAAATGAAGCAAGTAACTTGTTTTGACTGAGTTATTGCTTGGCTCATATCAAGGACATACAAATCATTAACTCTTGGTGCTGATAAGAGAATCCATTCAGCGGGAATCTTGAATCCTGGCTTCAGCACATAACAACCGGCATCATCAAAATGCACGGTGAACTTCTTGTCGCAGATTTGAGAAACGCTCAAGAGATTGTGATCCAATTGCTTCACATAATTGATCTTGTCGAAACTCACAATCCCATTAGAGATCATTCCCTCGCCGGTGATATAACCTCCCTTGTCGCCAGCAAATGCAACATATCCTCCTCTTATACTTCGAACATCAAAGAGAAGACGATAGTCGCCAGTCATGTGCCTGGAAGCCCCACTATCAACAATCCAAAGACTATTAATAGTTCCTCCTGGAGCCGCCTGCACATGCAATTAACACATCAGTTTGAGAGGGGGACCCAAGCCTTTGTGGACTTGGGTCGTCCTTGATCATCAAGGAAAGTGATCTCAATCACTTGATGATTAGGAAATAAAACCTCTGGTGCTCCCCCTGACTTAATTACCTGTTTTTGTCTCCAAGCTTGTTGTCCTGTACCAGTATTTGTTTTAATTGTTTTTGTATTTACTGGTTTTACACTTGTAGGTTTAGCTTGTACAGGTTTTTCATCCTTGACCTCTGATTTTAAGGCCTTCTCAATTACCTTTTTGTTCTTTTGTTTTACCTTCTTTTCCCTTTCTTTCAAGACACGTGGGTCTTGTTTCGGGGAAACCGGTTGTTTTTGGTAATTGGTTTCTTGGGGAGCACTTGTTTTTCCTTTCAATTTTTGCAAGTATGGGCAGTATCTTACAATGTGCCCAACTGTTCCACATTCAAAACACATTCTCCGCTCTACAAACCTCGGAGAAACGTGTTGATGACCAGACGAAGAACCAGATACTGAACTTTGTGATCTAGATGTGCTTGGACCTAAGTCACATCCATTGGTGTGTTGGGTATAATTGTTCTCATCATTTCTCTTTAAAATTCTAACTTGTTTTACAAATTCAATGTTAGATTTATTTTGAAATGTTTCAAGTTTGTCCGTACCCTTTGATCCAACAAAGTTCACTTTCTGTTCTCTTTTCTTAGCCTGAGCTCTTTTGTTTTGCACCCTTTGAACCTTAGGTTGCTCAACCTTAGATTGTTGAATTTTAGGTTGTGCAGCCTTAGGTTGAGGAGCCTTAGACTGCTCAACTTTAGGTTGTTGAACCCTTGGTTGTTCAGTCTTAGGCTGCTGAGCCTTTGGTGCTTGAGCATTCTTGTTTTGAGCCCTCTTTTCTTGTACCTGGCCCTTACCCTTTCCAGAATTCACTTGTTGTTTTCGCTCAACTGGCAGTTTTTGGTTTCCGTATTGTTTTCTAATTAGCTCACACGGAATTGGTTCACATTGAGTGACCGTCACTTTGTTACCTTTGTTTCCCAAAAACTTATCAGTTCGTCCTTCAAAAATTTTCTCAATTAAATCTTGATTTACATTTTTGATTGGAAAATCTCTGTCAGAATAAATTTTGCTGTCTCCCTTGAGCGTATACAACAAGTTATTCTTTTCACTGCTAGGTACACTGGGCTTCATTGCCTTTGGTGTTTCAGCCTTACTCGGTTTCACTGGTGGATCACACAAGATGTGATTCTCAATTGGAATGTCTGGTGTAACCGAGTTAGGCTGTGGTTTCTCATTTTCTTCAGATTCATCGTCCGAAGACTCAGCATCCTCAATAATCGGAGGACTCTGTTCCTTAACAGACGATGAATTTTTCACATTCTCAGATTCAGATTGCCCCGAGGATGATGTACCAGTTGTGAATCCCAGGCCTGCTGCAAAGTCATCTAGACCGAGTGGCACAGTAGGTTCAAAACGGGGCATATCCTCGTCATTAGGCGACTTGGAGTAATTGTGATTCATCGGGGGAGGACATGATTTGTAACCAATACATTTTGTATCCCCCTTTTTCCTTTGGACATCAATAATGTGATCCAAAACATAGCGGGAATTGGAATAGCTTTCCAATTTCTGCTTGAGTGTTTCACATTCACATCTAGCTGTAGCTAACTCTACCATTTGTTTCTCAATTGTGTCAATCAAATTATTATTAGCATGTTGTTTTCTCAAAACAGCCTTTTGAAGTTCAGAAACATCATGTTTTAATGACGCAATTGTTGCTTTAAACTCCTTTTCATTTCTTGTTAAAAACAAGTTAGCCTCAGTTGCTTTAGAAAGATCAACAATCAATTCTTGATTGTGTTTGTGTGTGATTTCAAAAAGACTTTCCTTTTCTGCATATTCTAGACATTTAGCACATTCAGCAGCAGCAGAAATAGAGTCAGATTTAGAATCACATACCTGAGAGGTTTGTCCTTCAACATGAGCCATGAAGGCTGTATGAAAAGAAAAAGATCCATCTTCAGAGAAAAATTGAGAAAGCTTCTCAGAAGTTCCAGCAGCTTTCTGGCAAAGAATAGATCTTCTCTTGCATAATGCTTCAGCATCAGCCAATAGCTCATCAACCTCCAGATCTAAAGCCTCACTTGATAAATCACCAGCATCAAGTGATTCCCCATCCATACTTCCACTGTAACCCGAGCTATCTTCATCTTCTGAAGATTCACCAGCAGACACGGGTTCTTCAACCTTTTCAACCACCTTAGCATAACATGCTGTTCCACCATTTCCTCCTTCACCAAGCTGAAGATTCCAGTTGCAAATCTCATCAGCTTGAACAACTAATCCTCTGTGGGGATTAGAGTTTGTGGTTCCAGATGTATTTCCTCCCACGGGAACTATTTGTCTGTCAGAATTGTTCTGTTGTTGCTGAGGCTGTCTCTGATTCCTGAAAGGATTCTGATTGCCTTGCTTGGGTGGTTTCTGACATTCCCGCTTGAAATGACCCTTTTCACCACAGTTGAAGCAAGTGACAGCATTCTTATCAAAACCATACTTGGTGTTGTTGTTGCTTTCCAAGCTGGTTCTCCCCGTTCTCTCCATAAACTCTTTAGCTCTACGGATAGCACTAGCAAGAGCCCACTTTATATCCATCATCTCAAACTCTTCTTTATCAACCTGCTGATAATCTTCGTTGGTTAGGTTGATATTTCCAATCTGACCCGCAACCAACCCACAGTAGGCGCTAACCAAGGTGTTCAACATCTCCATATGTTCCTTGGCTATCTCAACACTGACTTTTGAAAAATTGGAAGTATCCAATCTGACAGTGTTCGGATTGGAAGTAGCTTGAAAGCTTGAAGAACTTCCATAAAATCCCTGCTGTTGTGGTTGTTGCTGTTGAGCTCTGTTAGGATCCAAGAAAGGCGGTGGAGTGAATTGTTGAGCTGTCTGCTGTTGTTGTTGTTGAGAAGAGGAATCTGGTCTTGAGTACATCATTGTGTATGCTGAAGGATCAAATTGATTTGTTGTTGGAGGTCCGGTGTTGGAGATGAACGCTGTTTGAAGCTTAGCATGCTGAGAAGCTGGCTTTTCTCCAGTAATACCACCTGCAATCCCAAAATACATCTCTGGATTCTGAGGAGTGATTGTTCTTTTTGCCTTGAGCTTTTCTTCAACATCTTTGTTTTCCAATTTCTGTATTAGCTCATAAATGGTAATTGTATCCAGAACACCGTTTTCCTTGAGAATCTCAAGATAACTGCTCCACTTTGCTGGTAAGGCATCAGCAAATCTCTTCACCATGTCTTGTGGAGTGGCAGAAACTTTGAAGGCAAACATTTCACTCAACAGATGGTGATATCTTGTAGACAATTCTGATAGACCTTCATTCTCCATGCACGTAAAACCTTCAAACTCTTTCTTTAGCAGCTCCTGCTTGATCTTCCTTGATTGAGCATTTCCTTCACACCTTAACGTGAGCATATCCCACAAACTTTTGGTAGTCGTACAGTAGACGAATTGGTGGTATATATCTCTGTGAAGAGCCTGCGTGAGAATCATAAATGCTTTCTTTTCCAATTCAAACTTCTTCTTATCTTCATCAGACAGTGTGCTGTAAGTTTCTGGATTTGATCCTGCAACTTCCAACTCATTTTCAAATGAAGTGAAGAAACACATCCATAAGTCTTGACCTTGCCCCTGAACATAAGTTCTCAGCCTTTCTTTCCACCATCCCCAATCATTGATGTGATTAAGCTTTGGCGGTTTCGTGCTTGTACTAGTTTCACTATCGTTCTGCATCATTGCTTGAATGCTGTTGCTTTGATTAGTGACCAAAGCCCATTGATTTGCAGTTATCATTGCAGCTTGAGTTGGGGCAATAGCCTGCATCCATGCAGTTTTGTTGAACTCTGGCGCAGATTGCGTGGTTGATGATTGCGTAGATGATGACTGTGGAGTCAAAGTTGTTGTAGTCCACGCAGATGGATCCCATTGACCGTTTGTTCCCATTTTATATTTAATATATTAGGTGAAAATTAACTTTAGAAAAATTGATTTTCACAAACTATGTTAAAAATTTCGAAGGATAACAAACAGCCGAAGGATGTAGGATCGAAAGACCTGAAATTCACAACTGTTAAGTCCAAACAAATAAGACTCGAAGGATGCACGAAAGATGACACTTGTTCGAAGGATCAACAGTGTTCGAAGGATCACTGTTGAGATTCGAACAATAACCTCGAAAGATAACTTTGAAAGATTCACCTACACGAAGGATCCTTATCTTTCGAAATGAACAGTAACTCGAAGGATGTATCTTTCGAAAAGATTCCTTGACTCGAAGGATAACTCACTAACTTCGAAGGATGTTCGAAGGATGGTTATCTTTCGAATCTCCTTGATCGAAGGATGATCTTTCGAGCTCGAAAGGTATCTTTCGATGGTCTGACACACTGACAGAAAGGACGACAGGTTGGTGAAAAGGTGATGTGGTTGGTGACCAACTTTCCGCAAAGAGGATGATCTGACAACAACTTTTCACCAAGTCAGATTTGACTTTGAAAATAATACCCAAAAAGGAAACTTCTTATCCACACCAAGCAACCGGATTTTTGACCGGAATATTGGCCGGAAAACACAAACCTTTAAGGACAAGATTTTTAAGTTACCCAAACCTTCCCGTAACACACCTGGTTAGATTTAAACACGTTTTTATGGTTAAAAATGCAGAAAACACACTAAAAACGGGTGCTAAACCAAGAAACTTTTTGTCCAAACACAACCAAAGTCTTGCACAAAACCCGGTTTTAACAAGGAAAAGAGCCACGGCTCTGATACCACTTGTAGGTCCCTCGGAGGTTGAGGATAAACCTATTCCTTGTTATGTTCAACACTCTAGCAAGTGCGGAATCCAAGCTAGAGTGCAAACCGTAGTTTAGATGAAAGCAAAGATTACAAAGAGAAAGAGTAGACAAGCAAAGTATCAAAGTTTTCTCTTGTATTTCAGTGGACACGGTTACAGACCTTGACCAAACTGAAATGCTCTCTTACAAGACTTGGGTTCACACACAAAAGCTCTCAACAACTTGACCGAATGACTAGCTGTGAAGTGAAACCCTCATGGGGTATATATACCCGTAACAGACAACCATGCACGAAGGATCAGGCATTCTGGTCGAAGGATCATCTATCGACCAGAATTGCCATCGAAAGATCTCGAAGGATCCAACATACCTCGAAGGATGATATATCCTTCGAGGTCCATTAATATCCATCGAAAGACATCTTTCAAAGTCATCGAAGGATACATAACATCCTTCGATGACATCCTTCGAAACACATTATCTTTCAAACACTAAGTGTGGATGTTTGGCCAAGTCAAACCAGGAGGATGGTTGACTTGGTCAAACACACATTCCAACACATAAACAACATAAACAAAGACGTAAACACAACAGACAAAAGACATCGTTTTTTATACATTACAAAATACAGACAAAGTACAGACACAAAGTGCACCAACAAAAGTTCAACTGTTTCGAGACACGATATTAATGTCTTAAGCACTTAAACTTATTCGTGTGTCCCACTACTTGAATATACTCCCGTATCCAGATCCCAATATTCAGTCTTACAGGTGAGTATACCTAGATGATATTTGTAAGGGGTTAGATGCGAAACCGTGAGAGCTCAGGTCAGAACTTCCGTTCAGCAGAGAGATGACGGTTCGACTTTTGGTGTGTCCCCTTTAGAGGATCTTTTCTTTAACAGCACATGATTAGCATTTTTCAATGTTTCATCATTTTTTGTACTGAGGGCGGCGCTATATTTCAAGCAAGCGGAAAGTATTATACGGGGACTAGGTCAGAATTTCCATTCAGCAAAAGTCCCGGGATAATACCCCAGATATCACTAAGCAGAAAGACCTAGTATCTCAGAAAGAGGGACCTTTCAAACAAGATTTCGGGGTTTACTCATATATCCAAGAAATGTTACCCATGAGATAAGCAAGTTTGAATTTTAGGTTTATATCTCGTTACAATCTACTAAATGTGCAAAAACCTACTGGCATATCCGCAGTGAGATTGTTTATTACATTTATACTTTCCATTTCTTTAGCATGTTGTGATAGTCCACTGATGTACTATCATTTCCTCTTTTTCACAACAAAACTCATTTTTGATTTGTCATGTTTTTTACTTTTCCAAATTTTCTAATGTCTTTTAATTTTCTGAAATTTTCTACTCCCCCTAAAATGCAAACACATTAAAGAAAATTGAAAACAAACTGTATAGAAACTTGACAACCGATATCAAATCACCTCAATTCGCCATCCACTTGACATCAACAATCAGAACTCCCCCTTCAACAAACTATTTTCTCATTAAGATTTCAAAACACTTAAGTTTGTTTTAATCAATATGATTTTTCCAGAAAATAAGTTTAGTTGATTTTACCACTTGTAGGGACGGGTTCATCATCTTGTTCATTCAAACACCTGTATGAGGATTACGTCAAGTTCAAACTAATGACCTTGACGAATCACTTCTAAAACAAAACATTTAAACCTATGTACCACTTGTGAATCTTACCACCTGTGTCACATGTAGGAATAAAACATCTACACAAACCATTTTACCAACAAAGATGCCGATTCCTGCTTCACACTTACCAACCTGGAAGCTCCGGCAATTCCTGCAGTATGTCTTGCCAAAATTTACAAATTTTCAAAAATATTTTCTAATAAAGATGCCGATTCCTGATCCGCGATTACAAACTTGGGATCTCCGGCAAGTCCAGGTTTTACAAGAAAACAAAATTTCCACCCAAGTCTTACCAACCTTGGGTGTTTTTAACTCTTGTTCAGTAGGGTTATAAGTTGCTTTCTTTGTCGCATAAAAATCTTTAACCCCTTTTACTTTCCCATCAATCATTTTCCCAAAAATTTTCTTTACATTTCCATTAAAAACTTTCTCAACATCAAATTCATTCTTCTCAGAATAAAATTGATTCGAGATCTCAACCTTACCAACCCTTTGTTTGAAATTCTCATCCTTCAATGGTGGAATTTTAACATCATCCACTGAAGACACTGATTTTACTTCTTTTACCTCAACCTGTGGCTCTTCTGATTTTGTGGAATCAGGTTCATCGTCAATTTTCACATCAAACTTCTTAACAACCCACATTTGGTTGTCCTTTGCTCTCTTTTTGTAAAAATTTTCTTTGAACACTCACCAACTTCATAAGTTGAATTTTCAAAAATTTTAAATTTCTCAGTTGGTTGTTCATCTTTCTCAACAACTTTTTCTTTAAGTTTTTCAGAAACTCCCTGTTTTATCTTAGTATTCTTCGGACAATTCCATGCAATGTGACCACCTTCATTGCATTTATAACAGGTTCTTGTCTCTTTTCTATGAAAAACTCCAGTTCCTTTTCTCTCAGCAAGAAACTCCTGGTTTGATTGTCTCCAGAAAGGTTTCTTCTGTTCTTCCTCAGCACTTCCTCCTGAAACAAATTTTGTGTTCTTTTTAGAGATTTTATCATTTTTATAATTTTCAGGTGGAATAAAGCCAAGACCTTTCTTTTTGAAATTACTATTATGGTTTGGTTTCTTTTGAAAACCAGAACCAGAACTGTAACCTTTTTTCTTGTTTAACCTTTGTTGAACTCTTGAAGTGTATTTTTTAGGTTTTCCAGTAAGATTTAAATCTTTTATCTCTTAAATATTAATTTCTGTCATTTTGAAAACCTTTTTGATCATTTCAAATCTAACACTTCTTATTGGAAACTCTTTGTCCGAATATAATTTGTCAGAATCATTCAAAGTATATGCTACTTCAAATGTTTCATCATTCAAATTCGATTTTGATAACAAAAATTCTTTACTGTAAACCCGTTTAACCGACAGTTTTGAACTGTTGACTAACGAACTTGAACCTCCAGACTCAGACTTTGACTCAGACTCCTCATCAGTATCCAACACCTGACCGACCATCTTTTTGATTAACTCAGACTCATGATCAGTGTCAGACGATGTGAATGTGACGTCAATGTTTTCTGGTAAATCATCAATTGTTTCGGTTTTTAACTTTATATTGACTGCTTTTTCGACTTGCTCCTCATTTGGTTTTCTGGGAGAATAACCTTCCCAGATTGGAGGCGGACACTTGTTATAGCTAACACTCGGTTTCTTACCAGTATCCTTCTTCTTTGGCTTCTCATCCTGAAATGCTTTGAAACCTGCAACAGTTGGATAAATTCGATCAATAAGATAATCAGAACTAGAATAACTCTGCAATAAACGTCTAATTCTCTCATTCTCAATTTTCTCAGTCTCCAACTCTTGTTTCAGCTTGGCACATTCCTCAATGTAATGATTTATAGCTTTTTGTTTTGTCATCATCACAGCATTCATCATGGTTAATGCCTTTTCTCTTTCAGAATTCGTCTTTTGAAGACCAGTTACTGTCTTGTTCAATACATCGTAAGATTCCTTCACATAATTGAGATTGAACAGTAATTGCTCTTTCATCTTCTCATACTCTGCCAACTTTTCATCTTTTGCTGCACATTCTTTGCAAGATTCAAGACACTTTGAGCACGGTTTGATTACTTCCACAGTCTTTTCTACTTCGATAATCTTCTCGACTTCAACAACTTTTTCACTTTCAGTCACCTTCTCTGTTTCAACAATCTCCTCAGCAACACTTTTAACTTCATCATTTTGAACAGTCTCCTCTTTTTGAACAACACTTATAGACTTCATTTGCTTTTGTTCTTTTGCTGCTCGTCTCTCCTTCAGCTTCTCCAAGCGATCTGCAAAATAAAAATGAAAAATTTCAGGAGATAGATGAGTTTTTGCAACATTAATACGTCTTTCTTCTTCATAATCACTACTATCATCAGTTGGTTATTGATCAAACTCTATTGACTTGTCAGAACTATCATCTGAAAAATCAAAATCAGATGGTGTTTGATCAAAAACAGTTTCTCTTTCTGAACTTTCATCTGAACTTAGTGAGCTTTCATCAGATGAAACAGACTTTTCTTCTTCATTCTTCACACTAACACCAATAGCTTTCATCCACTCGGTAAACATATCTGGTTCTTTAACAATTTTAGCAATGAAAGCTTTAAACTCTTCTTTCTCATCTACAAACATATCCCAGCTAAAACCTTCAGGTAACCTTTCATCATCTTGATTGATTAAGCATGCTTTGCTGTCGGATGAAATGTATTTGTTCCAACTAAAATTTTCTTGATTCACTAAATATGCTCTCTTCGAATCCTCTATCACTTTTCTACCATGAGCCACTTGTGGTTCTTGTTGTTGTTGTTGACCAACTTGTTGATATATGGCTTTCCGATAGTAATCATCTTTTCCGAATGGATTCTTTGCTTCACATGCTTCCCTATTCTTGCATTCCCTCTTGAAATGACTTTTCTCCCTGCATCGAAAACAAGTAACTTTAGATTTATCAAAACCTAAAGTAGAAACATGTGCATCAAGAAAATCATTTCTTCCAGTAATTAATTTGAACTTTTCTGCTCTTCTTAGAACACTAGCTAGACACCATTTGATGTCCATGAGCTCCATCTCCTCAACGTCTATCTGATCGTAATCCTCTTTTGTTAGCATAGGATTCCCGATTCTCCCTGCAACTAAACCTTCATAGGATTTGTAGCACAGTTGCAAGTAAAGACATGTGATCTTTTGCAATTTCTTCAGAAAAGCTTTGACCTTCTGGAAGATTCAATGCAATGTTGCACTATATCACACAACCACCACCTTTTGTACTTTGAGAATGAAAACTTGATGATGAACTCTTTGGATTCACACTTGGATATGAAGAGAAACCATTGCTGCTATTAGGACTTTGATCAGCATTTTCAGATGAATTTCCAGCATTAAACGCAGTTTGAATCTTCGGGATTCTTTCAACCTCTTGAACACTGCCTTTGTAATACATTTTCACGTCTTGTTAACCACTCGGATTATTCATCCTTGCAATCTTTTGTTGTTCAAGATCTTGACCCTCAATCTTCTCGATGAACTGAGAAATTGTCAAACCATCATATTCTCCGGTGTTTTTCAAGATCATCAAATATGTACCCCACTCTTTCTGAGGTAAAGCGTCAGCTAATTTGTCAACCCATTCCTTTCGATCTTTGGTTATGCTTAGCATTGACATAGATCGTACTAAGTGGCAATATCTTTCGATCAATTTCTTTGTATCTTCTCCGGGCAAACTTGTGAAAAGATCAAATTCTTTCTTAAGCAGTGCCTTTTTACTCTTAATCATCTTCTCACTTCCCTCAAATTTGATTCTAAGAGCATCCCAAATTGATTTTGAAGTTTTGTCATGTTGAAGCAATACAAAGATGTCTTCTTTAATGGCTTGCTGAAGTAGACTAATCATCATCTTTTCAGCTCTGTACATATCTCTTTCTTGATCACTAAATTCAGAAATCGTTTTTTCAACCTGCAGATCAGTACTTGGTAGGACATACTTTTTCAGAATACACTCCCATGATCTTAGATGGTTAGCTTGAACCTAGTTTTCAAACCTATCTTTCCATCCGTAATACTCCTCAATGCTCATTAGCTTCGAGGGTTTTTTCATTGTTCCAGTCTCATTTTCCAAATTCATGTTTTGAGCAATGGAAGCCGGAGTAGTCGGGGTAGCAAATGCGTTGTAAAACTCTTCACTCATGATGAAATCAAGAATTTTCAAAATCTGTTACTTTCATGCGAAATAACTATTCAAGCGAAATATCCAATTCAAGTGGGATACCCACTCAAGAGAAATCACACTTTCAAACACAATCCCTGTTCAAGCGAAATAACGTCTTCAAGTGGAATACCCAACTATCAGTTTGGAGCGGAATCAGCACTATTTGGAGCGGAATAACTGATTTCGCTTGAAATTTCAAGCGGAATATCAACTTTGAAGCGGAATAAGGCAATTTCGAGCGGAATATCTGATTTCGCTTGAAAATCTTAAGCGGGATAATGGTTTTGAAGCGGAATCACCAAGTGTACGTTCAAGCGGAATCAGGTCTTTGGTCCATTTTTACCATTTTTAAGCCGAATTTTGTCATGAAACTTTCAAGGGTTTGTTAAAACATAGTTTTACACAATATATGAGAAACTAAGCCGATTTTAACCGTAAAAACTTGTTGATTTTGAAAAGAAGGTGTAGAAAACAGAAATTTTGAGCTGAATCGGTAAGAACTCCTCCTCCTGAGCTCTGATACCAATTGTAGGATCGTGTGATGACCCGAACGAGTCGTTCAGAGAAGTTTTTATCTGTTTCAGAGGTGGAAACTAAGAAACAGACTTCGAAACAGCTTGCAAATCACTTTAAAACACCTTTCTGATTGATATAACACTGATTACACGCAGAAAACAAACCGGCAGCACCTCGGTATGAAAATCCAGAATTATTCCATGATTTCGCTTGAACTAACCTATTTATAGCCTTCAGGTTCCGCTTGAAAGTAACATGTGCATTTCAAGCAGAATCAATTACTTGTGATTTCGCTTGAAAATGACACAAGTCATTTCAAGCGGAATCATCCTTTTCAAGCGGAATCACATTAATATACACTACAAACTCCTATTTTCTCGTACAACGTGCCCTGATCTAACATATCTAGTACAAGACTCGATACAAGACGAAGACGACAGATGTATGCACTAACAACACAGTCACAAATTTATCGAGATATGGCTTGCAGACCCTATTCATCAAATCCATAAACACTGCTGGCGCGTTTGTCAAACCAAACGGCATAACCAGGAACTCGTGGTGCCCATATCAAGTTCTGAAGGCAGTCTTTGGAATACTCTCCTCTTGTATTCTCAACTGGTGATAACCTGATCGAAGATCGATCTTGGAGTAAAAACTAGAACCTTGTAGTTTATCGAACAGGTCATCAATCCTTGGCAAAGGATACCGATTCTTAATGGTCAACTTGTTCAGCTCGCGGTAATCGATGCACATGCGGAAACTACCGTCTTTCTTCTTGACGAACAAAACTGGAGCTCCCCAAGGCGAGAAACTTGGTCTGATAAATCCCTTGTCCAAAAGCTCCTGAAGTTGCGTCGACAACTCCTGCATTTCTGATGGTGCAAGTCGATAGGGTGCCTTAGCTACTGGCGCGGCGCCTGGAACTAAGTCAATGTGGAATTCGACTTGTCGCGGCGGCGGCAATCCTGGCAAGTCTTCAGGGAAGACTTCAGGATATTCCTTCACAACTGGGATATCTTCCAACTTTGGCTCAGCGGCTTCTTTGTCCACAATGTGTGCCAAGAAGGCAACACATCCTTTCAACAAACATCTCCGAGCTTTCAAACAACTGATGATCCTTAGGGGCGTATCGTGCTTCTCTCCATGCACTACAATTGCCTCTCCATTCACCATCGGAATGCGAATGATCTTCTCGTGACAAACGATCTCTCCCCGGTTGCTTGACAACCAATCCATTCCGACTACCACGTCAAAGCTTCCCAACTCGACGGGCAGAAGATCAAGCGAAAACTCATGCTCCCTGAATTCTATCACGCAACCCCTAATGACTTTATTCGCTTACACTAGCTTTCCATTAGCTAGTTCTATTGAGTACGGAATATCTAGCTTACTAGCTACCAACCCAAGCATATTCTTAGATTCTAGGGATACAAAACTATAATCGGCACCAGTATCAAACAGTACAGATGCAAAGCGTTGGTTGATAGGGAACGTACCAGTAACTACGTTCGGATCATGGCGAGCTTCCCTAGCTCCGATGTTGAAAACCCTTCCTTGAGCTTGGTTGATCTTTGGGCATTCTCTCTTGAAATGCCCCCACATCTCCACAGTTAAAGCAACCTGGTCCCCGACCATTACCATTTCCATTACCACCTTGATTGTTGTTTGCTCCACAGTTTCCATTACCGGCTTGATTTCCAAAATTACTACGATTACCATTACCGCCATTTCCTCCTTGAGGGCGGTTTCCATACCCATTTCCACCACGGTTATTGTTTCCATTACCATAACCTCTCTGACCACCACGACCAGTACCAGCCCAGCATGTCTCCTTCGAATGGCCAACCTTTCCACAAGACTCGCATTTCCTAATTCTGCATTGGCCGGCATGATGGTACTGGCACACATCACATTTGGGCAGAGTGCCCATGTATCCTTTTCCCTTGTTTTCAGCACTAGTCTTGGCCTCGACTGGTGGGTTCACAACCTTCTTCTTGTTAGCGCTGTTGGTACCTTTCTTGAAGTTTGAGAACTTCCTTTTGTTCTCACCTGACGACTCAACGTGAGTCTCTTTCTTCTTCTGGTCAGAGATCGAGAACTTGTTCAACCTGATTGCCTCTTCAGTCAAGGCCACACTTAGATCAATAGCCTCAGTGATTGTGGCAGGCTTTGACGTCGTCACCATACTTATAATCTGAGGTGCCAACCCCCAAATAAAACGCTCGATGCGTTTGAATTTCGGATCAACCATGTATGGAACGACGCGAGATAAGTCGTGAAATCTCTGCACATATTCAGCAATTTTCGGACCGTCCATCTTGAGATTCCAGAATTCAGTTTCCAGCTTTTGAATTTCAGCCCTAGAACAATATTTCTTGCGCATGAGTTCCTTCATTTCATCCCATGACATGGCATAAGCAGCTTCTTCTCCCAATGTCACAGCCCCCGTTCCCAAATTCCCGGGAACGGGCGGTCGCGAGCCAGTTTCGGTGGTATCACGTTATTGTCTAATTTGGCAGCGGAAATTTTCATCAGGACCGTAGTTAGGAAATATTTTATCAGAGTAAACCACCACATTTTATTACATTAAACATATGGGTAAAACCCAAGTTTTCATTACAGACTGGTTTATAGGGATAAATCCTATTTTATTGAAATAAACGCTTTCTTTTATTTAGGTAACTTTTATAGCCACTTTTCCAAGCCTTCAGTGCTGTCCAGCTGGCTTCTAATTGGCTTTCACATTGTGTTACCTGAAACGCGTTTTAAAAACATTTGTCAGTGGGAAATACTGGTGAGTGAATCCCAGTTTAATCAAGAAATATTAATTTAATTTAAACAGTATTGAGGGCGATTACAATGTTTACATCTACCCAATTACTCATTCAGTACTGTCAATCCTGACTGGTGGGTCATATTACACATTGGCTAACTCTTCGTCCAATTGTAACGTTACTCACATTTTGTATACAAAACCCCAACATACCGGCAGTAATCGTAGAATTACAAAGACTCAATCACTGCTAAATTTCATTGTAAAATAGTTAAGGTTTTGTAAAAACTGTTTACAAAAAAGGAGATTACTCACATTGCTGTTTTAGAGTTTTCAGTAAGGATTTCCTGGGAATAATCTATAAATTACACAAATGCACGTGTGTTAGTATAATAACCCATTTTAACATTAGTAATACCCTCCCCGAGACGGCATTCCAACGACTATGTCGGGCAGAACCACGACAGCCGTTACGGAACCCTAGATCAATCGGGCAGGGTATCTAATACGTCTCCAGGGGTTATGATACTTACATCGTAGCAGAACCTCGCTATTTAGGGGGTATAATACCCGGGTATAGCTTCTACTATTAAGAAATTCGTGAGAGAGAAAGAGAATTGAACGAACAGACTGAAGATCCGATGGCCTCTATTTATAGGGCTGTTTTCCGGGTTTCTCGCGGCCCACGTAGACCTTAAGGGTCCTTTTACGCAGCCCGCGTAATAGGGGTCTAGGGCTGTAGCTGATCCAGGTCACGAATAGGCTCAACACGCGTCGGACACGTGGCCGCATGATGCGTGCAAGTGTGTATATGTTTTAGATGTATTTTTTATGCCCTTTTTACACTTTTTAGCCAAGTTTTAAATTTATAAAACACGATATTTACTAACACTAAACACACATATGGGCAAGTGCACCCATCGTGGACGTAGTATAGTGTTGGTAAGATACCGAGGTCGTCCAAGGACACAAGAGCTTTTAGTACCGGTTTATCCTCAACGTCTAATCAAATCAAAATGTTAGAAAAGATTTTTAAAACTAAGAAAATAAAACTAACTAAATGCTGAAAAATAAAAATAAAAATAAAAACAGATAGACAAGATGAATCACTTGGATCCGACTCGTGTATAGTGTAACCTTTGATTATTTTCGCACTTTTGCACTTGTTTAAGAGATTATCTTAGTTATTGTAGTAGGCCCCTCTTTTGAAGGTGACGTTACCCTCAACCCAGTAGTTTGAGTCAGCAAGGATACAATCCTAAAGGGTCGGATTATTGAAAGATAATTAATTAAGTTATTAATGCAAATTATGGTAGGCCCCTCTTTTGAAGGTGACGTTACCCTCGACTAAGTAGTCTGAGTCAGCAGGGATACAGTCCTAAATAGCCGGTTATAGTATTAATAGTAGTTTAACTTATGAGGGGGTCAAAGAGTTTGGATCCCCGCCATCCAATACCTTTGGGTATTGAAGGAGATCCTACTAAATTTGACCCAGGTCCCTTGCAGGACCTCTAAACGCTGAACAAGGGCAAGACTCTTACCAAACCGTTCCCTTAACCAGGTAGCCAACATACCTCCATATAGACCGTGGAGATATGAATGGTGAAAATCTTTTATTTTATATAGACAGTAAAATAATGTCAAGACACCACGGACAAAGGATAAGGAAGAATCACCTTCAACATAAGAAACTAGTTATTAAAGTCATTAATACAAAACCAAATAAAAAGTGCAAAAGATTAAAAATAAAAAGTATTACACTAGACACTTGTCTTCACCAAGTGATGTAAGAGACTTAGGCAAACATGGCCTTTGATTGTCAAGAACTCTTACGATCAATCTTGGATCCCGAGACGACTCACACACTCAATGATGGACAATGGATGATGGTGATGGATGATGGTGTTATGGTGGTAGTGGGTGGTGGGTGAAGTGTGAGAGAGATGGTGTGCCAAGGGATGAGTTGAAATGGCTCCAAGCACTCCTATTTATAGGCTGAACAGAAGCCTGGGCACGGCCCCGTGGCCGTCTGACACACTCTCTCTCTTCATTAATAGTAATTTGCAATTATAATAAATGCGCCTGCAGTACTCTGACCACGCCCCCGTGTCCGTTGGGCACGACCCCGTGGTGGGCAATAGAAGCTTCTATTAGTTTGTCTTTTCTGCTGCTTCTTGGGCACGGCCCCATGCTCGCTGAGCACGGGGCATGTTCAGTCTTCTGTCTTTTTTGTTTTGCTTGGGAGGATGCTGTCGAGGGGTCGGCAATCCACTTTTGTCCCTTTTCTTGTATTTATGTTAGATTTTGCTGTCTTTTTGCTCCTTTTGTTAATTTGAGCTCATTTAATCCTGAAAATACAAAAGGAAGACAAAAACACACTTTTTCCAACATTAGTACTAAAAAAGGGTTAGTTTTATGCTATATTTGATATAATTTATATGTTGCATTTTGCGCGTATCACCGCACCGGGGCTCGCCTGATCCTTTAGTTGTCGCGGCCCGCGTAGACCTTAAGGGTCCTTTACGCGACCCGCCTAAACTTAAAATTTCAATTTTTATTTATTTTTAATACTATTTTATGTATTTGAGTCCCGTTTTCGCGTATGGGGTGTTTTTAAAGACATATTAGGATATTTTAAATATTTTTAGGGTGTCAGAAAAATTATCAAGGGTGTCGGTTCAGGATTGTTATACCCTAGGTCTGAACTTGGAGATTCCACCAGGATAGAGCACCATCTAGAAAAAGTCCCGAAACGTAGGTGACCTGGTGCTCCAGCGCACATTTGCTCATTCTTATCACAGAATCAGTCTTCTCCGTCCATCTTACAAAAGCTACAGCACCCCCGGTGTCGTCGAAATTCAGAGGCTTACAATCTAAGAACTGCTTATAGGTACAGCCTGTACAAGCAACATCATTCACAGCAAGCATTAGTGAATGCACATTGAATATCCAAATGTTACGCAATGTGTCTTTAGAGACTTAAACATTACCATGAGGTGGGTTGTTTCCAGAGGTACCCCCGCTATGTTCAGAGCGCAGGGCCTCGTGCTGTGCTATCGCTCGTGAAATATGTGCTTATAACTCAGCCTCTGTGGTAGGCAATCGAGTTTCTCTTCATGGAGGCATCTTCTAAAAGAAGATCGCATCGGTCAGGTCATAATAAGTATAGTAAGTACATGGCATGCACACGTAATAATATTTATCAACGCAAGTAAACACATAACATCCCAATCATAACGTAAATAAGTAATTCAACAATGTATGTAATGAGAATGTTGCGATTGAGCTTTCATATATCAATGACCACAAATACAATTTTACAAGTTCCACAATGTACCATACATCAAAAGGGACTACAGGGTTACATCACCCTTGTCCAAATCGTCTATCAACTACAACAGTCAAAAGTCAAAAAGTGGTCTTCAAAAAGCTGTGCAACTGGGCTCAATAGCTACACTCTCACCAAAAGTATGTTACCTGCATAAAACCAAAAACTGCTATGCTGATGGTGGAGGAGGAGGAGGTGGAGGAACGAAAAGCAAACTGCACACATGCGCTAACTCCTCCTCAAGAGCATGAACAGTACGCAGCAGGTAACTAATCTGCTGCTCCATAGTATGAAAACGAACGTCAAAATCTGGGTATGGTAGAAGAGGAGCGGGCGGAGTCGCAAATGGTGACTGACAAGGACAAGGTGGAGGACGTGGAATCCTATGACTCTACGGCCCAACAACTCCTGCTGGAGCTGTAACGACAAAAGCAGATCATCCCTCGTGTAACCAGTGTAATGTGAAGGATGGTATGGATCAGAAACAGGCATCGTGTTGGGCGGAAACCAAATCAATGGCTTGCCCGATGGTGCAGAAGCAGAAGGTGCAGTATGTGAAAACTGTGGCATAAAGGGAAAAGTTGCTGACACAGGAGGAATATGACTGGGCTGCTGACTCGATGGACCTTCCCCTGGACGGGGTGGAGGGATATCCTGTAAGAACGTGATCGGAAGATCGGTGCGGTGTGTGTCAGACACATGTGGGTGAAACGGGGCGATATCAACGGGTGCATGTGTAGGTGCAGGTGGGGGAGTAATAGGCGTAACAAAAAAAGGCAAGTCATCATCGTCCTCTATCCACCCATTGTGGGTGAATGCATAACGGGGATCTATCTGGGCAGCAAAAGGAGGATGGTCAACAGGTGCAAGGATCGGGTCAGGTAAAGGTGGTGCAACCACTGGTATGCCAACAGGTACAGGGTCATGCTCAGGCAAAGGATCGTGAGCAGGTATAGGCTCGGGTGCAGGCATAGGCTCAGGGTCGGCTGGCGCTAACTCAGGATCAGCGGGTATCGGCTCGAGATTAGCGGGTATATCAAAAAGCTGATCATCAGGAATGAAATCAACCTCATGCTCAGGATCAATGTCAGGATCAAACTCATCATCAAACTCGAAGTCCTGAACAGGTGCGGCAGACATAGCTGTGTCAGAATCAGAATCGGTGGGATAACGCTGCAATCCCAGTGCGTGCAAAGTAGTAGATGACACAGACTCAAATGAATCAGGACCAGAATGGTCAGATGAAATCTCAATGATCGGGATCTCAATAAGCGGAACAACAACTACATCATCGACTGGAACTCCATCACCCTGGGCACCCTCAGGGAGGCCCTCAATAAAAAGATCGATATCATCGTCAGACATGGCATCAAGAGGCAGATCCTCGAGAGGAAATGCAACAAGAGGAAGAGGAGCGGGGATCGGAACAAGAAATAGACCCCCGTCAGGTAAACCATCAGCTAGCGGTATATCATCGCCAAAATCCGGCAAAGCAAAAGGCTGAAAGTCATCATCATCGCTACTCTCAGTGTCGGAAGTGAAAACCTCAGGGTCCGGGACAATCTCATCGTCTGATACTATTGCCATAGGGTCTATAGTATCTGACAGCTCACTCTCAGATGAGGACATGGTGTCTGAAACAAACAATCACAACATATGCACATATATCAACAATCATCAAATAAGCATGTAAACAGTAACAATGTAAGCATGTATTCATCCTAGTCTTCCCAGACTATCCCACCCAGCCTCTCAGACTGAACTACCTAGCCTCTCAGATTAAAACCTCCCCAGTTTCTCAAACTGACTACCCAGTCTCTCAGACTAAACTTTCACAGTCTCTAAGACTAAACTTCCCCAGTTTCTCAAACTGAACCATAACCTTGAAATGTGTTTCGTGCCCTTTGTTTATAAAAAAATTTGTTCCCTGGATCTGGACGTTTTGTGTATGTAAGGTAAACATGTTTGAAAACATTTTTATGAGAGCCCTAATGATCGTATTCTAGACTCGAGAAAGAATCCTGGTTCGCTACGATCGAAGCTCTGATACCAAGCTGTCACACCCTGACTTTTGCAGAAGCGTGATTATTGGTGTGACTTTCTTAATACCATAGCATTCAATCATGACAACGCTATATGATAAAAAAACCATAAGATGTTCATCCATATATTAAGTTTGAAAATAGCACAACATAATTGTCTGAAACATTGACACCAAATTCAAGTTACAAACCACAACATGTTTTAATGAGTTCACAAAGACTCGACAAAATATCTTAAACAAACCCGAGTTTAGAACCATGTATCTCGTCCAGGAGTAAGATACATTTCCCAAACCCTAATGACTTGGATGACATCTTTTATTCATGACGCAGCTTGCGAACATGCACACACCTGCCAAATCCACTTAGTTCCCTGAAATACATGTAATTTGAAAACATCAACAAAAGTTGAGCGAGTTCATGTGTTTGTGTATGAATAAACCTTTACAGTATGTCTGTATGTATGTATGTCCCTGGTATGTAGCAATAAGGAAAAACAGATCACCAATGGTTTGCAAGGCCAATGGCATGTGTGAAATGGTGCAGGAAAACTCAAACCTAGCGGAATTTGCCACGGCATTAGTATGTGGACATAGTCACCACATGGGCCACCCTGGTCCTCATGGGTGTGGGCTCGCTACACCCAAATAGATCTATCACTCATGTCCCTCGGTCCTACGACGAGGATTAATGGCCTTAAGTGTTGTACCCACCTTTCACATGATCTAGCAGTAACCCTCCTTAGCTAACCATACCAAGTATAAAACGTTTGTAAATAATTGTAACATGTATTTCACCCCCGAAGTTATAAAACTGAAAACAGTTAAAAGAAAAGGGGGACATGAACTCACGGTTTTGCGTCTTCAGTACTCGTAACTCAAATCTCCTCAGCGAACACGACTCCCTACAATGTACTAGGGTCTATTAGACGAACAGGCTGTGCCTTGCCTTAGTATTTTCGTTTTTGAGTTACGTTTCTTTTATGTCTTTAGTATTATCCCAAGTTATAATTTCTTGTTAAAATAATAATTATTTTAACTTTAAATTATATTTAATTTTGGAATAATTGTTTAAACAATATTTTGTAGCAATACTTCTCAAGTATTATTTCCTTCCCAAGGATGGGGGTATCAAATACATGTATTTTCGCATTCTTGCATTTGTAGTTTCAAAATAATATATTTTCAAGCCTTACTTTTAGAAAATATATATAAACTTATTTTGTCCAAAAATAATGTATTTCAAGAAAATATATATTTTTCTCAAAATCATATATCTTCTAAATATTCTAAGAGAATATATTTTAATTTCCAAAAATAATATATTTTCTTCTTGTCGAAAATATAATATAACTTTTGTGATATTTACAAAAATCATATTTTCATTTCTTGTATCCAAAATAATATTTACCAAAAATATATTTATAACGGTATTTTCCGGAATATTTTGTAAGTTACGTTCTTGCGTTCGGTTTCACAATATTAAGCGTGTAACTTATATATTTATTCCTCGTGAATTTTTGGTATTATTTTGGATTGTAAATTCTTGGTATTTTGTTAAGTTATATTACTTTAAATCCTAAAATAATATAACTAATACACAAAGTATACAAATAATCATACACAATGTGTCTTCTAAATATATATCTTTCAAATACATATTTAGTTATTTTTATTTACAAAACCAACCCCCAATACTTGTATTTTTGTAACAAAATCTATGGCAAAGTTTATATTGAAAACCATAGTTAAAATTCACTTGTAAATATTTGTTTAGAAAATATTTTTCTAAGTGTTTGTATTTTTAGAAAATTTTGTCATAGTTTCCCCTAAAAATGGAGGTGTCCATGCTATCAAAGCATATCATTTTCTTTTCAAAATCGTCACAAACAATCAACAATCAATCTTAAATAACTTACACTTACCAAGTGTCAAAACTATGCTATTTACATAATAATCATGAACTTGATCTTTCGTAAAAACTTGTAGTAACTTGGTAGTGTGTTTAGTAGGTTTAGTTACCCTTTAAAGTGTAAACACATTTTTATGAACACGTGCTCGCTCCGATTCTCCAAGTCGCCTAAATTGAGGATTTACCTACATTCAACAACAAAACTTTAAAAAGTTAGTCATTATACTTGTTTGCTTATAATGCCATTATTTTAGTTCCATTCGTGTATGTACTTTCATTTCTCTTACGCATTCGATTACCCAATTAAATGGGCATGACATAACTCTCATAGTGAGATTCAAGCATGCACTTACGACCCGGTAACATCGGGTTAATTGCTTTCAACATAAATCTTTCGTTCTATCCGCATAACGGATTGAACTTCATACCTTCATCATTGCATTCATGACCACCCGTTCTAAACGGATGGTACCTTATCCTTACTCGACTTGTTCAACTCGAACCGGTCGACTTGCATAGCTTATTATAATCTTCGTTAGCATAACCAAATCCGCAAGGGATTTGCTATCTACTTACTAATCACCATATTTGTTATAATAAGGGTTGTTCTTCATAATTATTAACAATGTTTAAGTAAAGTTTTGTATGCAACGGAACATACCTCGATCTTGCGTGCCTTCCGTTTTCCTAGTGCTTGTACCTTCTTCCTTCACGCCTACATTACAACATTCATTCATTCATTTAGTCCATCAAATTCATTCAGCCATTTTTTTCATATCACACATACATTTATCTCTTAAGCATTTCATCAAACACCTTGTAGGCATCATAATCATGGTATACGGTACAAGACTATAAAGCACATTCCTACTAGTTCATCGTCATACAACATTCATATTTATTCGAATTTACATAACTACTTCATCCTACATCAATTTTATTCATCATTCATGTATCACATGAAGCTCATAATCAAAATTCTAGTTATATGATCTCATTCCATCATCCTACACTTACTAGCTTCTTAACAAGCGGGTTTTTGCTACAATCACAACAACCCATCCAAAATCAAACATAAATTCTGCCATAATTCTTATCCTATTCCTTAATCCTAACTAAATTTCACGAATTCTATGTCATGCATTCATGCTTGGGTTAAGACCCACTTCATACAATTCAACAAATCATAGAATTGAACTTACCACTTCGAAGAACAGGTGTAGGAGCTTAGAATTTGCTGATTATACTTTCGATTTCCTTAAGATTTCTAGTAATTCTTGTGGATTTTGTAAAGCTAGGGTTTTCACCCCTTGCTCCTCTCATGTCGATCGACCAGAACCCCACACACGAACTGTGTGTGGGTTTTTTTTACCATTTAACATTTTAATAACTTAATTTTGGGCATTTACATCTTTAGTCCCTCCATTTCAATCACTTATTTAATTTAAATACTACCCTTTTATTATTACATTTTAACTTATGTCTAATAAACATTTTTGGGGTGTTACACTTTAAATCCTAAAATAATATAACTAATACACAAAGTATACAAATAATCACACACAATGTGTCTTCTAAATATATATCTTTCAAATACATATTTAGTTATTTTTATTTACAAAAACCAACCCCCAATACTTGTATTTTTGTAACAAAAACTATGGCAAAGTTTATATTGAAAACCATAGTTAAAATTCACTTGTAAATATTTGTTTAGAAAATATTTTTCTAAGTGTTTGTATTTTTAGAAAATTTTGCCATAGTTTCCCCTAAAAATGGAGGTGTCCATGCTATCAAAGCATATCATTTTCTTTTCAAAATCATCACAAACAATCAACAATCAATCTTAAACAACTTACACTTACCAAGTGTCAAAACTATGTTATTTACATAATAATCATGAACTTGATCTTTCGTAAAAACTTGTAGTAACTTGGTAGTGTGTTTAGTAGGTTTAGTTACCCTTTAAAGTGTGTTTACTTCTTTAAAAATCTCATTCTTGAAAGATTTAAGTGTTTACAACTTACTAGATGATTTTTCCAAAAATCATTCTCTTGAATTTTTCTTGTAAATAATGTATTCTTATACTTGTTTCACCTCTAGAAACATGATTAGTTTCTTTAAAAAACAATGTTTATGTAAATCTTGTTATTTAACTTGGTTTCTTTGGAAAACTATTTTTGTAATCATCCACATTTATGTCTAGTAAACATGTTACATACTACATCATTCACAAAAATCATTTTCATTTTTCAAGTTCATGAAAACAATAAGAATGATGATCTTGGTCTTTCACAAGATCATCACCTTAACTTACTAGATCATGTGTTTAATCACAATCTAGTAGGTTCCTTACGATGTCTAACATCACTAACACAAATCATCAATCATCAAGAAGCAAATAAACACAAATCAACTTATATTCATATGGTATTAAGCTTATGTTATAGATTCATGATTATGTTCTTTAGTGTTCATCATGTTTAACAATGTTCATCATCTATTAACCATCAAAATATGAAGTAACAAAGGGTTATGAGGGCCTTACTACTAGCACAAGGCTAGGGAAGAACACTTGAAGTTGATGATGGCAAATGTGGAGGATAAAAGCTATTGGGAAAGGTCCTTCAAGATCCACAAGCTCCACACTTCCTTAAACACCTTCTTACACCTTAGGATGATCTTGGATTGGATGGACAATGGATGAAAGGTGGTGGTGGTGGTGGTGGTGTTGATCTCGGCCGTGGGGTAGAAAAAGAGAGGGAGAAGTTGAGTGGAGTGTTAAGTGTAGGTGATTATGAGAGCTTATATCTTCTTATAACCATCTAATTCCTTTATCCAATGTGTAACATGTTCCCATAGTATAAAACGTAATCTCTAGCAAATCAAGAGAAGATCAAGAGAGGATTATGGTGGGCCACCCTTGGTGACCGTCCATATGAGGGGGGGGGGGTATTAGTTGGGTTTTGATGTTAAGTTAGATTATTTAGTTGGAAGTTAAGTGTATTAGTTAGTGTTTATGTGTATGATGTGTTATATAGTGTGTTAGGGTGTTCGAGGATCATAACTAGCTCAGAAACATTAAAACAATGCTTCTAGTATAATTTTGGTGTTTCGGGTAGTGTCCGGTTGTTCGGTTAGATACCGGTTCGTTAAAGTGTCAAACTATTCCGTTTAGTGATCTTTATGTACCCTTTTGTGACACTTTTAATTCTCGACACTTAGGAAAGCATTCAGGACCATTTTGTCATATTTTTGCATGTTACCAACTTGTTAAAATGCTGATTTTTGCTGAAAAATGATGAATTCAGCACTTTAAGTGGGTTTTAGGCACTTTCCAGCACTTAAACCATCACCTAGTGAAGCAGTTTTATGGTCCTTACTTTCCTACACACTATACTAGTGTAGTACCTTGTCTCTGGCCCATACTGGGTCTCAAAACACTGTTTGTCTATGTACCGAACATCGTCAGCATTTTTCTGAGTTATCCGCTAACTGTGCTAGCTGTGCTTTGTGCATCGTTTATGTCACTAAAGTTCGTATGTAAAAATGATGTGACAGTATGAAATGTGATGCACATGTAAGTATGATACAATAATCAGAAAGCAGTCATTTGTAATTCAGCACAGTCATTAAGCACTAATCATGGTTAATTAAATTGTACGGATACCTGGATTTTTTACGGTTGTCACATTCTCCCCCTGTTAAGAAAATTTCGTCCCGAAATTTTAGTTCTGCTACTAGTTGCAGGGGTCTTGGGGAACAAATGTGGGTATTTTGCTTTCATGCGATCCTCACGTTCCCAAGTGAATTCTGGGCCATGACGCGCATTCCAACGAATCTTGACGAGTTTAACACTACTCTTGCGTGTCTTGTTAACCTTCCAGTCAGTAACCTCAACAGGTTCTTCAGTAAAGTGGAGTGTGTCGTCAATGTGGACTTCATCGGCAGGAATGACAACTGTTTCTTGAGTTGGACTCTTTTTCAGATTAGATACATGAAATGTATCATGAACGCCATTCAGTTCTGCGGGTAGATCCAACTTGTAAGCTACAAGACCAATCCTCTCTAGGATTTTGAACGGTCCAATGTATCTTGGGTTCAACTTCCCACGCTTCCTAAAGCGTGCTACACCCTTCCAGGGTGAAACCTTTAACAAAACCATATCTCCCACTTGAAACTCCAAAGGTTTCCTCCTTTGGTCCGCATAGCTATTTTGTCGATCATGAGCCGCCTTGATGCGCTCTCTGATCTGAATAATCTTGTCTGTCGTCTCTTGAACCAATTCGGGGCCAACAAGTTGTCTATCACCCGCATCTGCCCAGCATAACGGTGATTGACACTTGTGTAGGATCGTGAGGCGACCTAACGAGTCGATCAGAAGAGTGCTCAGACTGAATCAGAGGCAGAATTCATTGATTCAGTCTTTGTTTAGCTTGATTTCACTATTAACTACTGATTGTATTGATCAGAAAGCCATTACAATTCAGTCTTCACACCGGCAACACTTCGGTATGGAATTGCACAACTGTTACCCTGATTTCGCTCATGAGTACTGTTTATAGGGTTATGATTTCTCTCCAAGGACATGTCCACATGAGCGAAATCATCACACGTCCTAATAAGCAAAACCCTACACTACCATATAAGTGAAATCATCATCGAAGACCCTATGAGCGAAATCATGACCTAAGACACGTACATTCTCCTGTTTTCTCGTAAAACGTGCCCTAATCTATACAATTCAATCTAAGACTCGATCCAAGACGAAGTCGACAGATGTAGTGCACCAACAAACTCCCCCTCAGATGTTGACGAGTCGTTCATCGAGTCTTTGACAATATCATGTCTACACTTCTTCAATCTTGATCAGTCTCTGGGCTTCTCTCTCTCTATCTAAGACTCGAATGAAGATGTAGTCGACAGACAACTGCACCAACAGACTCCCCCTTGAATGTTGACGGAATCTTCAGTGAGAGTCTTCAACATGACAACTCTTCAATCTTGATCGGTCTTCTTCAGGAACTTCTTCCTGGAATCATGTACCCGGATCTTTCTCTGGTTCTAACTTTCGTCAGACTCCCCCTATCATCGAGCTGGGATCGCTATCTGGAATTTGTTATTACCTTTGAAATCAAATCCTGGTTTTTACAGTTTAAGCTCTTCTCAGGTTCTGATGTATCTCCTGGCTTTCCGTAGCAGCAGGATCAGAAACCTACACATCTCAAACACTCTATTACAAACCAACAAAGTTGTGACTCAACTTAATGAATCAACTAAACATTTGAGAATTTTCTCTTTTAAAATTTATCAAACTTTGAAACATTCACAACTCTGATTTAACATTTCAAACCAATTAACCAAACCATCCGTTCATCACGTTTAGCCTTTGAGATTTTGAATATATGCTTTCCAACATCAATTGTCGAAAATATTTTTGGATTTTTCTAAATATGAAACATAAATGCAATAACAAAAATTAATTGCAGAAATAAAATATGTACAAACATATTTTTGTGAGTTTGCGAAAGAGGATCAGATCAGTTTTTAGACAAATCACAAGCACTGTTAAGCTTTTAATCGTTTTAAGTTCTTAAATGATTCACATAGATTGACGATATTGTTGTCCACATAAACTCAAACTAAAAACTTTCGACATGCTTACCGATACGTTTAAGTATATTAATTTTTCACTAAATTCTTATGGACCCCACGATCTCAGCATATCCCCTCATCATGCAATACACTGACTCAAGTAATGCCTTTAAACTTTGATCAACTGTGATTTGTGCAAAAATAACGCAGATGTTTAAACATTAATAATCAGGTCGATACTTCCGTATACGCAGAGAAAGTCCAATGTTTAAACAAAATAAGAAAAATAAAACAAGTTGAAGTTGTTTAGGCTTTAACCACCAGGTCGATACTCTCGTATACGCAGAGGTGATCCAAAGCTTAAACAAAACACCAAAGAAAATAAAGCAGAACGTTTAGGCACTAACATCCAGGTCGATACTCACGTATACGCAGAGGATGTCCAATGCTTAAACAAAATAAAGAAATAAAACAAGTTTAAATCTTTGCAAAATGAAATGCACAATCACATTGTCATTTTTAGTGAAGTTGTGAAAGTTCACAAACTTAACCAGTTTTTATGCTTTTGGCATTCAGCGATTACTGAGCATGCACACAATCAAGAAGGACAAAACTAAGTACTATGCTTTTGATCATGTTTTCCACTAGAACTAGGCTTTCTCTTTATGTTTGTATCATTATCGCAAATCTACTAGTCTAGCTGATCCTATCGTCACATCTTTAGTGAGATCGTTTATCACTTTTAGACTTTACATTTCTTTAGCATGTTGTGATAGTCCAATGATTTTCTATCATTTCCTCTTGTTTCAGCAAAACTTATTTTTAAATTTTTCAATGTTTTTGACATTTTCAAATTTTCTAATTTTTTTAAAATTTTTCTCCCCCTAAAATCAAAATATGTTTCAATTTTGATTTTCTGAGAAAATTTGAAGCAAACTGTACAAATGACAACCTGATGAGAATCACTTCAATTCTCTATCCACCTAGCATAAACAATCAGAACTCCCCCTCACAACAAACTATTTTCCCATTATGATTTCAAAACACTTAAGTTTGTTTTAATCAAAATGGTTTTTCCGGAAAAATTAGTTTGTTTTACCAAACATTTGTAAGTTCGGGGTTACTTCATCACATTGTTTTTTTTATTCACATGACAGATTTTACAATTTCAGTTTTAGATCTCAAACATCACTTGTAGAAAATAAAGTACAACTTAATGTCCCTGATTTACCACATGTAAGGCGAAAAATCACCAGAGTAAAATTTCTCAAGAAATGTGCCAATTCATGTTCCACGCTTACCAACCTGGGAACTCCGGCAAGTCAGGTTTTTCTATTTGAATAGATTCACCCAAGCCTGACGATCCTTGGGTGATTTTGAATTCTTGTTCAACAATGGTGGAAAATTTGCATCTTCCATTGTTAAACCTGAATTCTCCTTTTTTACCTCAACCAATGGCTCCTCTGGTTTTGACAAACCAGACTCATTGCCTGCACATGGCTTGTCTGACTTTGACCTGTCAGATTCATCGCCTGAAGGTGGCTTGTCTGACTTTGACAAGTCAGATTCATTGCCGACCATTTTCTTCTTCTTATTTTCTTCTTTCGTCCTCAGATTTGTATCTGATGAATTCGTCTTGCTTGACTTTGCAATCGAGGGAGCCGATTCATCAGAACTCTTATTTTTATCAACAGATGAACCCGAGGACAAAATCTTCTCGAGATACTCTCTCGCCTTCTTTCTCTTCTTCCTCAGTCTGTCTTTCTGCCCCTGTGAGAGTTTAATTTTCTTTTCTTGAATTGTCTGTTCTTGAACTTTAGGTTTTAGAACCTTCTGTTCATGGGGCTTGACATTGACTGGAATCTTTGCCAATTTTTTAGACTTAGCCCTCAATTTATCATTTGATCTCCTTAGGCAATCTCTGGCAATGTGACCTCTGATGTTGCAGTTAAAGCATCTTCTCGTCTCATAATTCCAACTTTGGCAGTTAACAGCAATGTGTCCCTGATAACCGCATCGGTAACACACTCTGTTATCGTACCATGTACCACCTTCACACCAAACGCTCAGATCATAGCATTGTTTGGCTTTGTGGTAGTCATCATTCCTCTTGTAAGCTGGATTTGACTTTTGAACACTGTGGTCCGACCTGCACCACTTATTGCCAACAATTTTTGAGTTTTCATTTTTCACATTTTGTAATTTTTGATTTTGATTGGATGATCGATCTGATGAGCTGTTATTTTTTTTTTTTTGAACATTTTTCAAATTTTTACCCTTTTGTTTTTGTTCCACTTTCTTCTTCAAAGGTTTTTGCTTAGAGCATTCTCCCTTTTCAGTCGATTGTAGAACAGTTTTCTGAAATTTTTCTTTTAATTTCAAAAACAATTTTTGTTTTTCAATTTTATCATTTTCATCATCAGATTTCTCATCACAATCTTCAACTTTGACATTGTCAAAGTTTGTGACATTGTCACTTATTGGAACTGAATTGATCGGTTTTGGACAGGGAAAATTCAAACTATCTAATGAAGTCACAAAACCTTTCAATTTCTTTTCAAGTTCATCAATCTTGTTTCTTGAATTCTCAGCTTCATTTTCAAGCTGAGATATTCTTTCAAGATGAGACTTGATTGAATTTTCATTCTCATTCTTCATGTTTTCAAGAACAGATTTTTCATTTTCCAAAACTTTTAACTGTTCTTGAAATTTTGTTTCATTTGCTTTCAGATTCTTGTTCTCAAGCTTTATCCAGAAATCTTCATTTTCTGATTTTGACTCCTTTTCTGCTAACTCTTTGATTTTCTTTCGAGCACATTCACCTTCTTTTTCAAGTCTAATAATTTTCTGAAGACGAGAATTTATCATTTTTTGCTTTTCGATGTTGTTTTGACTAAAAACATTTCTCCCATCTTCAAGAATTTTTATTTGACTTTGAAATTCTTTTTCCAATTTTAATTTTTCATTTTCAAAAGTTTTGATTTTATCTTCATAAAATTTCCCATTTTCTTTCAATTTCTTGTTTTCTGATGTCAAACTGTTTAAATTATTTAACAGTTTGTCATTTTCAGATTTCAACTTTACATAATTTTCCTGCAAAACAAGAATCTGTTTATCATCAGCTAGCTTCTTATCATTCAGCTATTTGACTTCCAAAGTCAAACTTTCCGCATCTTTCACGAGTTTGTCATTTTCCGTCTTTAAGCTGTCACATTTAAAACACACTGATGCAGAATTTGAAAGTTCATTCTTCACAGATTCTTTATTCTTTGTGATTTCCTTTGACTCGGTCTTGTACGTTCCTGCACAAACGATTTTAACAAAATCAAGAGGTTTTAATTTTTCATCAATATAACATCCTCTCTTATAATCATATTTCATGTTTTGTTTTGCAGCAAAACACATACATATTCTCCTATTAATTTCAGTAATTACATCCAAATTTATTTTATCTAGATTTCCCAAATTCAATTCATCTAGATTCCCTTTGATTTTATTCATCAATATTTTCTTCTTATTAGAATTTTCATAACTATGCTTTTGAAGTTTATTGATGAAATCAGATGGATATAATTTTGAATATTTAGGCTCTTGTTTTAATTTCTTTAAAACATCATCCCGTTTGGCAGGTAAAGCGTCTGCAAACTTTGATATCTTTTCAGTATCTGTCAATTTTATTCCAAACGATTTTATCTTGTCCATCAAGTAATCAAATCTCCTTTCCATCTCTTTCACGGTCTCATCTTTTTTACATGCAAACCTTTCAAGTCTAAGAATCCAAATCTTCTTATCATCTTGTTCATATATGCTCATATGATACCAACCATATCTATTTAACCTTTCAATAAACTCATTCTCCTTTTCATTAAACATTTCTGCCATATTTCAAATAATCCCGGTATGTTTTCTAAAATGTCACAAAAGTGAAATCAAGGATTCTTGGTGGCCTTATGAGCGAAATTAGGTGTTAATGCACAAAGAGCGAAATCCCAGCAAGTCCTTAAAAGAGAAATCAGATCTTTTACACAATGAGCGAAATCAGATCAACCCTATGAGCGAAATCTGATGGTCTCAATGAGCGAAATCCCTCAATTTTGGTGACACAAGAGTGAAACCTCAGACTTTATACCCTAAGAGCGAAATCAGAGTGTTCACAAAAGCGAAATTAGGGTTTTGATGGCCTTAAGAGCGAAATCAGATGGTCCAAATAAGCGAAATCATGGAATGTCCGTATGAGCGAAATCACTTCGCACATCAATTTGGTCCATTTTTACTCCAAATTTCAGTCTCAAACTTTCAAGGGTTTGTCTATGTTCAATTTTCTACAATCTGTGAAATTTTGAGCGAATTTCGACCGGTAAATCTCTCTGAAATGATGAAAGAAGGTGTAGAAATCAGAAATTTCTAGCGAAAACGAGCTAAACGGTAAGAACTCTTCCTCCTGAGCTCTGATACCACTTGTAGGATCGTGAGACGACCTAACGAGTCGATCAGAAGAGTGCTCAGACTGAATCAGAGGCGGAATTCATTGATTCAGTCTTTGTTTAGCTTGATTTCACTATTAACTACTGATTGTATTGATCAGAAAGCAATTACAATTCAGCCTTCACACCGGCAGCACTTCGGTATGGAATTGCACAACTATTACCCTGATTTTGCTCATGAGTACTATTTATAGGGTTATGATTTCGCTCCAAGGACATGTCCACATGAGTGAAATCATCACATGTCCTAATAAGCGGAACCCTACACTACCATATAAGCGAAATCATCATCTAAGACCCTATGAGCGAAATCATGACCTAAGACACGTACATTCTCCTGTTTTCTCGTAAAACGTGCCCTAATCTATACAATTCAATCTAAGACTCGATCCAAGACGAAGTCGACAGATGTAGTGCACCAACAAACTCCCCCTCAGATGTTGACGAGTCGTTCATCGAGTCTTTGACAATATCATGTCTACAATTCTTCAGTCTTGATCAGTCTCTGGGCTTCTCTCTCTCTATCTAAGACTCAAACGAAGATGTAGTCAACAGACAACTGCACCAACAACTTGTGTCCATAGAGAGCTTCAAACGGAGCAGCTTGAATGCTTGCATGGTAACTGTTGTACGAGAATTCAACCAAAGGTAGGTGAGTGTCCCAAATGTCACCCAAATCCATTACGCAAGCTCGCAACATGTCTTCTAGTGTTTGAATCGTTCTTTCGCTCTGGCCGTCTGTCTGTGGGTGGAATTGGGCTTTAATTATAGATAAGTTTTTTTTTAATTTCATGCATTCTTTACATATAAATTTGGCTTTAAGAAAGATGACCATATAAAATCATGACATTGAATTTGTAATCTTCTGAAACTGAGAGGATGCGTTGCATAGGTGAGATATCTTATGCAATGAATTTAACGTAATTTAAAAATGTGTTTACAGATATATTACACAAAAATTAAAGGATGGCTACGATTTTGTATAATACCTATACTTATTCCGTGTAACACAAAAATATTTTGTTTTGTTTATATATATTTCACACAAATTCCATATATTATTTCGGTGACACACTCTCAAATATTAAAAAGAAATAAATAAACTAAATGATGTGTTGACTTATTAGAAGTTATATTAGATATATTTCCTAACTGAATTTATTTGATTAATTTATAAATTTATAATAATTTTAGAGTAAATTGCCATTTTAGTCCTTGAGGTTTGTCCAAATTTGCCATTTTAGTCGAAATAGTTTTTTTTCGTCTCTAGGTCCCTGACTTTTCCCTTTTGTTGCCATTTTGATCACTTACCCTAACTCCGTCCAAAAACCTCATTTTTAACCAGGGGTATTTTAGAGATTTTCAATTTAAATCTTTCTATTTGCCATTTTGATCCAAAATTTATTTTACATTAAAAAATAAAAGAAAAAATTAATGTTAGAACACACACACATAAATTTATATACATATATATGAATTAATATATACACACATACAAAACTTCCCCCGTCACCCCTAACCCCTTCTCTTTCTCTCTCTGTTTCAGTTGCATCACCACTTCCACAGCTACTCTGGCCACCGCCGACACAGATCTCCGGCAACCTCCACCACAACTCTCGGGCCACCTTCACCTCAACCACCACTGCAACTACTTCGGCCACTGTCAAAATCTCGTTAGACGGTCTTAATTATTTTTCTAAATATTTATTATGGAAAGTCAATCATTGATAATATTAAATTTAAAATTTAAAATTTGTAGATGAGATTTTAATGATAAAGACAAAGATAACTGATAATAATATATTAATTATTATAATCATATATTATTTAAATCTAAAAAAATATATTAGCGTTTTAAATATTTATAAAGATAAATATTTTATTTAATTTGTAGTTTTAATTGTTTTTATATTTGATGATAAGGACAAGGATAACTGATAAGCACATATTAAAATAAAAATATTTATTTTAATTAACTATTTCATTAAAAGGATTTATTCAATAAATGTAGAACATATATATTTTTTTCATACATTTGGTATATTTAGAATCCTACTTCTAATAAAGGATCCCATTATCCAATTTTACACTACAATGAGATAATAATATTAAATCATAATATCTAGCTTATCTCTTGTATATTTAATATTTTTTCCTAAAATATTTCTTTTTTTTTCTGTTGATTATCCAACATCAGGTAATACGTAAGCTTCTAACCTAATAATAAATAAAAAAACAAAGTAAAATGTTAAAAATCATGTAATACACAACTCTTAAGCTAATAAAAAATAAAGTGAGATGTTACAATAAGTAAATAGTACCTTAAAGTTTATTTACTTCAAAGTTTATTTTGTTAGAAAATACATCTTGATGACTAAATGTGTTAATGGATTACATTATTCGTGTAAGACATGTGTTTATTCAAATCGTGCAATACACGAGTTTTTAAAAGATGTAACTATTTTGTTACTTAGCATATAAAATTATATTTATTCAACCCGTGTAATACACGGGGTTATAACCTAGTAAAGAATAAATGAATCAACTAAACCAAGATTAAACTTGAAAAATTACTTAGGGGAGTGGGGGTGGTCACTAGTGATAGAATTCTATCACCCACAATATCCAATCATCTCCTGCCATGTCATCAGCCACTATTCTATCACTAGTGATAGAATTGTAGTGCCGGTGATCACTAGTGATAGAAAATAGCTATTTAAAAATAGCTAACAAAAGTTGAGGGGCTAATTTGCACTTTTCATGAAAGTTCTATTAATTCAATTACATAAACGACAAAACAATCTCTGCAAAACAAAAGTTTTCAACGCGTTATCATCTCAACGTGTTTTCAATTCAACGCGTGATGAAGTTGACGGCGGCGGTGTGTGTACGTGATACAATAACGCGTGGTGAGAGGACCATCACGGACCGCCCCGCCTCCCCTTATAAGCTAAACTCGACTTTTAATGATTCAGCTAGTGCCAAAACGAGTTTTAACTCTTTTAAGTTAAACTAACCGTATCTAGAGTAGCTAAATTTGATTCAGTTCGTTTTCATTTATATTTATTGAACTTGGCTTTCTAAAAAATTATAATATAATTATAATATAAGGTAAAAGCTAGAAACTGTATGATATGGATGGAAGCCATGTGATGTTAAGGCGAAATGACTATATGAAGTGCATCCCATTATTATTGATACGTGGTATCTATTATGACATTGATGAAACACAAATATAAAAATATAAAAATATAAAATAGAGAGAAAGAAAAAGACTTGTGTGATCATTTTCTTATGAAAAAGAAAACAAAATATGTCGAATATATTGATCCTTTTATAGATTACGTAATCGGATTAAACATTGACATCGAATAAATACAAGTAATACAGGCAGACATATACTATAGGGATTACAATCAAACCCGAACTCGATGGGTAAACCCGAAACTCGACACATCTAGGACGGGTTTGGGGTCGGTTAATCGGGTTTCGGACGGGTTTGGGACTACTTTCTATTTTTTCGCGGGTTTGGGATGAGTTTGGGATTTGGTGATATAGCCGTTTACCCGCCCCAATTACCCGATAAAGTAAACCCGTTTACCCGATTGTATACCCGATATAATTTTTTATATTTTTAAATATGTAAATATATAATACATCTTTTTTTCTATACATATAGGTATTTTATCCCGTATGCATTATAGTTATTTGATATATTTCTTGAGTGATAATACTAAATGTAACTGATTAGTAGTTACCCAATGAGTTTTGGGTCGGGTATACCCAACGGGTAAACTTTTAAAAATTAATGGGTTGCCCGAAACCCACGGATATACCCGATATCCTATGGGTATTTACCTGCTAGAAACCCGATGGGTTTTGGGACGAGTTTGGGACAAGCTTATCTAATCGGGTTTTGGGTTGGAATTACCTAAACCCGTCCCAAACCCGATCCATTGTCATCCCAGTATTCCTATGATATATGGTATATATGTGTATTACAATTAAGTATATGGATATTCACATACATATGATTTTATATAAAAGGTTATTAGTATGTTGTGTGATATTAAATAGTAGGATGGATATTCACATACATATGATTTTATATAAAAGGTTATTAGTATGTTGTGTGATTTTTTTTTTTTTTTTTTTTTTGAACGGCAAATTTAGATCACTGACGGACCACTGGAGTATCATCGTGCCACCAGCAGAACCACCCGATCATATCCATCTCCACTAGGCAATAATGCCTATACACCAATTCAGGAGGAAACCCAATAAATCTGGGAAAACCCCCTTTGTGGGAATCAAACCCATGACCTAATGGTCATAAGCCTTATCTCACCCCAATACCACTAGGCTATAATGACCTAATAGTAGGTTTAGGAGTATAAAGTTTATGGGTTTCATGACCGTTGATGAGATAAAAAACAGTTCAGCTGAAATATCAAAGTAGAATTTACATTCGTTTCAACTACTCTAAATGAATAGCTTAATTGTTGAATCAGAAGAAAGTCATGACACTAAAGACCTCACTTACTAAACATTCTGGCAATCAAAAAATTAACGCACCGAACCTGCTCTAGTTTTACGCATGTTCATAAGACTAGAGACATATTATCTTGAAAATGAATGAAGTTTATGGTATCATTATCAATGAAGGGGATATAGTAGATTTTTTTTTAACATCCACATTTTACTAGCGTCATTTTGGGAGTCAAAATATGATGGAAAACATAATGCAGTTAAATGAGGTGGGTCCCCACTCTTCTACTCTAGTTAGCACCGTGTGTACTCGTTCAAATGTGGGCGTTTTTATGCCCGACAACGCCCAAAGCACGCCCCCGTTCGGTCCCGTGGGCCTTTTTTCGAGAAAAATTACCTGGAGCGTGCTATATTCCATGCCGGATGGGGGATTCATTTGACCAATTACTTTCGAGCAACGGTAATGTAACGGATAGTTCATTATCTTTAATTCAACCAGTTTCTATACTCTCATTCCTCATCCATTTTATACAAACCACAACCAAAAAACTCTTTCACCACAACTTCAAACATCAAAATTTTATACAACCTTCACCCATTTTATAAAAAATGGATTCCCCCACTTCCTCGTCGTACACTCCAAATTATTACTACAAAAATTTCTTAGCGGATAAGGGTGACTCGACCGATGAGGAGATCGAGCAAGAGGCAGTTACGAGTGCGTGCGAACTAGCAGCTCGTTATTTTAAACATTTTAGCGAGCCTCAACGTGAGATTTTACCAAGAGAATATATTCAACGAGACCGACAAACGGCAAACGACCGGTTGATTAAAGATTACTTCGCTGAAGCGCCTACTTACCCAAACCCCGAAGTTTTAGGCGTTGTTTCCGGATGAGTAAACGTTTATTTCTATGCATCATTGAAGACTTGGAAAACACATATGATTATTTTAAACAAAAAGCTAATGTGAAAAAGACATTTGGATTCACCGGTATTCAAAAGTGTACTTCAGTTCTACGGGTCCTTGGGTACGGAAACACGACTGACATCAACGACGAATATTTAAAAATGGCCGAGAAAGCAACGCGAGATACATTGGAGCATTTTTGTAAAGGTACATTACTATTTTTTTTATTTATTATTTACATGCATTCATATTTTTTAACTTAGGTTAACGTTATATTTTTTAAAAGGTGTTATAGAGTTTTACGGTCCCCGTTATCTGAGAAGGCCCACTTGGTCCGACCTTCAAAAAATTTACGAGGTCCATGCTGAGCTCCATGGTTTACCGGGCATGATCAGAAACTTGGATTGTCGACATTGGCAGTGTTATAATTGTCCGACCGCATGGCGAAGTCAACACACACGAGGTGATCAGGACGGACCAACTGTTATTCTTCAAGCGGTTGCCTCACATGACCTTTGGATATGGTCGGCTTACTTTGGTGTTGCAGGGTCATGAAATGATTTAAACGTTTTCGAGCAGTCTCCATTGATAGAAGACTACATATCTGGTCGAGCTGCCAAAGCATCTTTTTATGCAAACGGGGACTACTACCCGCATGGATACTATTTATGCGATGAAATTTATCCGAAGTATTCAATTGTCGTGCAGACGTTCAGGGACTCGTACAATGAAAAAAGAGCTCACTTTAAAAAGGTTCAAGAGGCTTCGCGGAAGGATATTGAGAGATGCTTTGGGGTTCTTCAACAACGGTGGCATTATTTGAGAAATCCTTGTCGTGCATGGAGCAAAGAAAAATGAGAGATGCTATGTACGCTTGTATAATAATGCATAATATGATTTTGGAAGACGAATGAAAAGCAATATGCCAGAACTATGTATCGGAAGACGTTCAGGAGTATCCACAAGCAACAATGGAAGAAAGAGTGAAGAATGCACATGAATTACGGTCTGAAGCGGCACATAATGAGTTAGTGCTTGATTTGGTCGAACACGCGTGGTCGGTTCGTTATATTCCAAACGAGGGTGAGCAAGAGTAAGATGGCGAAGAAGACGAAGATGATGGGAATGACGAAAGCGAAGACGACAATTAAAAAAAATATTATTAGTTTTAAAAATATTATATGTATTTTTTTATTATTTATGTAATTTTTATTTAATTAATAGAATATAATTTGTTTTAAAAATAAAAAATTAAAAGATTGGGTAATTATGGAAGTGACACGTGGCCGACAACGCTCTAGGGTGGGGCATTATCCCACTACGCTCATTTCTTCACAATGCCCCTTTGCTGACAAGAATGCCACGTGACGGACAATGCACAAAAGTGAGGCATTTTTCACCCAACGTTCTAATTATCTATAAAGCTTAACATATTTTAAGGCTTGATACTCAAACAAGTAAGACTTATAGTATACACTAAACATAAATATAAAACAATAGTAGTGGAAAAATTGGTGCCGTTCATAAAAGAGGGGGGGGGGGGGGGGAGTGATTGTATTTTAGTGGAAACAAACTCATGACAGAAGAGATGTTTTATAAGGCCCACCTCATCATGTTGCTATCATGATACGGTTTTGCCTATTGAAGTTAAGGTAGGTACCACATTACGCTTGTTGCTTATCATCTTTTAATGATATGAATACGTATTTATCAACATTATATAGACTAGAAACACATGTTCAGGTAATGGGCTGTTTGTTTCGGCTCTTAATAGTTCAGTTTTCTTACAGGTTCATCACTTAATAGTTCAGACTATTTGTTTCGCGAGCATATGTCTAAATGGTTCAGTCATTTGTTTCTGAATGGTTAAGCATTATACTGAGTCTGAATGGTTAAGACCTCTTATCTGAATTTGTCAGACATTTGCCTCTAAATCGTTAAACATTATATTGGCTTTTATTGGTTCAATACTTACCAACTTAGAAGTTGCCAAACAACCCTAAGTGTTGTAACCGCACTGGTAATTAGGTTACGGATGTATATGGAAACTGTCTGGTGTGACCTTGTCAGGTGAAGAAACACTGACCTGAACGGTAAACTCCGACTAGGACCTCAATTCTTGGCGATCCGAACAACTGACTGCAAAACAGAACATCGTTAGGACTCGTTACAGGAATGGGGTTATTCCTGTAACCACCCTCCGACGTGAGAATAAGTCTTGGTTTGGGATTAAAAGAATATGCGTAAAGAGAGAGAGAGAGAGTAAACGAGAGCAGAATGTCCATACCTTTGATGTTTAACTCTATTTATAGTTTACCATTAGGGTTTCCTCTAACTTAGGATGGGTTCCGATAAGTTAGGGATTTGCATGATCTTCTCAAAAGATTGGGGATTCGGTTACTTGGTTTATCCATGCAGAATGGAAGATTCTAGATTAAACATGTGTAATTATATATTTATAATAAAATAATAGGTAATGACCGGGTCGGGTTAGCCGTTCCGGGTCATACCTCGTCATGTCCCCCCAGTCCGAAGTTATGAAATGAAGTTCATGAAATCGGACTAAAAAGGGAAAAGTGAAAATACCCCCTTTGAGTGCAAGTTTCTCGAGTGGGAGTACCGTTACTTTTTTGAAAAATGGCGGCGATGTGAAAGGGTGTGATAGTTAAGTCATCATTAGGATGACAGTTGTATATCCCCTATCTTGACACGCGTTCCCATCCGTTTGCCTTTTCGAATTTGAAAGGTTGTTATCCCTTTCCTATAAATACGCTTCCCGTTTAGGGTATTCCCATTTTGATCTTTGCTTGTAACTTCTTCAATTTTTTGATTGCAAAAAATGGCCTCTAAAACCGGCGAATCTTCCTCGACCCAAACAAGTTCTGATGCTTTGTTTTGCAAATGGGGAACGGTGTCATTCAACAATCTCATACAAGAGTATGATATTAAATCGGAGTGGAATCCGGTGCTGCCGTCAAAGCAAGATACGACATTTCCGCTGAAACAGGGCAAAATTACCCTGTTCAGTGATTTCTTCAAGTTCTGCAACTTCCGGTTGTCAATCACCAAGTTTTGTAAGTTCGTTCTTGACGAGTATCCTATTCACATCTCCTAACTGCATCCTTTGGGGTTGGTTAAACTTCGTCACTCCGCGTTTGCTTGCATAGCCCTGGGTCATATCCATGAAATTACAGTGTTTAGAGCATTTTTCATTCTTGTTTGGAAATCCCCCTTTTTGACTTTTAATCAACGAGACATTGGTGTGTCTTGTCTGAGGGACATCCCTACCAGTTCAAGGGATAAGGACTTCAAGGGATAAGGACTGGAAAAAGAAATTCTTTTATATTGATGCCAGTGTTATCCCCGGGGAGATGCACTGGAGAGAAATGGGGCCCAAGGACAAATTCAAGGATGACGGTCCCCCTGCTGATGCCTATGTCGAGATGGTTTTGTTTAAGAAGTTTAGCCAACGCCCTTCCGAGTGCATGGTGATCCCGGAGGGAGCCCTGGTGATGACAGGGATGAGCTTGCTATGGCGTGATAGCTGGTTGTACCTTGCTTTTCAAAGGGTTGATAAAGGTAAACTTCCTTTTAATTTGATTTGTAAATTGTGCCTGTTATAACATGTATGAATGTGAAAAAGGTGAATGGAGTTTATTTGATTTCGTTGATCCCCCCCGAAACGCTGCTCTGAGGCCCGCGGATCGTGTTATTGGGGAGCAGGAGCCTGATGTGTTGAGAATCCATCTTAAACAGTTCCTGCTTCCCGCCATACCGGCGGATCCAAGTGCTTACGTGTCTCAACCTCACCCCGACGGGGGGAGCATTATTTCTGTTGCAGAGACAAAGAAACCAACTCGGGTGAAGATTACCGGGAGGAAAGTTATGACCACGGGGGCTACTACTTCGCCTGTGGCGGTTAGTATTTCTATGGCCTCGGGGGGTGCTGTTGTTACTGCCCCTACTATTTTGGTTAGTCCACCACGTGCGCAGAAAAAGCGTAGGATAATGCCTCATTTGACTTCTTTTCAAGCAATCAAGGCTGCTCACGCCTTACCCGCTGGTGAATGATTGTATTTGTCAATGTATGAGTTGGGTTCCTGTATTCTTGTTTTGAATATCTGATTTGATGCAGGTTCCTTTGCTGAGGCCCAAGTTGAGGGTGTGTCCCTATGCCCTTGACATCTTGGGATGTTGTGTCTTCCGCTGCAGGTGGACCAAGCCTTTCAGACCTTATATCCCAGGCGAGTGTTGTCGCTGTTAGCTCTTCGATGCTACCACCTGTGTTTACAACAGCTGTGGTTGTAACACACAGCCGTGTTTCTACACCGCTTTTTTCCAGCGCTACCCCCGTATCCCTGTTTAACTATTCTGTTGGTGTTTTCTCTGTATCTGGGAAGGAGGTGCCTACAACTTCTGTTGCTGGTGAGTCAACAAGTGCCAGAGATACCACTGTAAGTGATTCTGGGAGGTCTAGCAGTGGTTTTTGTCACAACCCCCGACCCACCCTGGACGGAATCGGGAGCCGCGAGCAGCCAAGTGGTACCGGTGGTTTATTTAGAAAAAATATTGCAGCGGAAATTTCATCAGAACCGTGAGTTAGGAAAAATATCAGAGTTTAAAAACACCGGATTTTATTTATTAAATAGATGGGGATAAACCCATGTTTTATAAAGGTAGCTTTTAATATGGGATAAACCCGAATACATAAAATGATAATTCTTAATTTAATTTAATTTAATTGATAAAAAGAGCCACTTCTGTAAGTCTTGCGGTGCCGTATCCAACTCTTATTCCGATCTACTGTAATTACCTGAAACGCGTTTTAAAAAGGTTTTGTCAGCAGGAAATACTAAGTGAGTTCATTCAGGTTTTATAAAATGACACATAGTTATAAATTACAGCATAAGAGCGATTACAATGGCATTTATCTTATTTTTATCTGGCCTTGCCACCCGTGTGACGATGGTCATAACACTATTGGGTCCAGTCACCCAAGTAGTGACGTTATGTCACTGTTAGGTCTTATTAGCCTAACCTGTGTTAGGGCTTATTAGCCTAACCGTGAGAAATTAGTAATGTGCACAATACCCCACTAGCCAGTGATTAAGATAACCACGACTTAATCCCTGTAATTATAACCTTTGAAAATAATTTGAGGTATTGTAAAACAGTTGATAAAAAGAGAATGACTCACAGTATAAGCACGCAGTATTGATTTAACAAGCTTCTTGATTCTACTCCTTCAGATAATTAAGCATATACTTTATTATTTTGGATCTTCTGATGATTAAGCATCCATTTTGATTGTAAGCGTATAGTTGGGAGTATTCGGATGGTTAAACATATAGTTTAACAGAATGGAATACGTGTTTGTGTAAAACCATATCAAACCTAACGATGATCACGAGATTCGAACCTTAACGAATTTCTCAAAGTATAGTCTTATTCAGACAGTACTTTGGTATCCATTTAATGAACTCACAAAGTATAGTACTTTGGATTCCGTTTAACTAAATTCACAAAGTACAACACTTTGGCATTCGTTAGATGGTTCCTGAATCGATCGGACAGAACATCGCTTTGGTGATTATTGGTTAGAACACCAACGTATAGTGAGAATAATAGAAGAAATGAACAAAGGAAAATGAATCCTAAGCTTCCTATTTATAGGTAAGGTAGATTCATTCCTTAGCTAGGAAGTTTCCTTAACCATTAAGTTTCCTTAACCATTAAGTTTCATTAACCATTAAGTTTCCTTAACTATTAAGTTTACTTATCCATTTAACTAAATAACTTACTTAGCTGTTTAATTAATCTTACCTGGCTTAATTAATCTCGCTTAGCTTAATTAATTTTGCTTAGCTTAATTAATCTCGCTTAGCTTAATTAATCTTAATTAACCTTTCTTAACTAAATTAATTAATTAACTATTTAACTAATTAATTTATCTTAACTCTTATAATTTGCTTAGTTGATTACTTAACTTATTTAGCAGATTAATTAATCTACTCAACTAGCTTAACTGCTAAGTTTCCTTAACAACTAAGTATACGTAATTGGTAAGTTTACTAAGTTTATTTAACTACTAAGTTTACTTAGTTGCTAAGTATTCTAGCAGTTCCCTGATTACGAGTTCTAATTTCTAGAAACAATGGAACTCGTATTAGTGTAGTAACTCAATTCAACTTTAACGATAATTACGAGATAGAAATCCTCACAATGAATGACAAAGTGCGATACTTAAACATCCATCGAATTCACAACGAATGACAAATATAACCCGAGTTTGAGCAGCACTTAAACATCCATCGGATAGTTTCAGTCGATCGGATAAAGTATCGTACCAGTGATTAAAGTTATTACCCTAATAACGGGCAGAGTTTCGGGATTTAGAAGGTATAATCCCGGACTACTATTTTCTATAATAAAAGTTGAAGTAAAGAAAAGAATTGAACCGTTTGAAACGTAGCAGTGATCGAGTTATTACACTGTTATCGCGGCAGCGTTTCGGGCTGTGTGTTTTGAACGAGAAAGTGAATAACTCAGTGTAGGAAACGAATTTGAACGTCGAACCAACGCAGCCAAGCAAGTGCCAACCTCCACTATTTATACTGGAAACCCCCCCCCCCCCCCCCCCCGCGTGGCGCGAGGGCCTGTCGCGTGGCGCGACGGGTACCCTTCTAGGGTAGGGTAGCCACGTCCGTTAGTAGCCTGGGTGAGTCGACGGAACTAGAAATTTCAATTTCTACGCAAAACTGCTTAGATATTACCAATTAGGGTTTACCCCCCTGAATTTTAGGGGCCCTGATCCTGATTTCGATTGTTCTGAAAATTTTAGGGTTTATGCAGGATTACTTGGGGGTCTCAATTAGGGTTTCTTATTGGACAAAATAACAAAATAAATAATAGTTTTGGTGAGAGTTGTTACAGTTTTGTTGATGATGGGGTCCGTTAGGGCGATGATCTTTATCTGCCCACCATTTACTGGGATTCGAATGCTCAAAACAAACGCTATCAACCTAGGTGGAAGATAGCGGAGTCGTCCAGGTTGGTTTTCCCCCCAGTGGTACATCGCTGGGCTGAGCGAGCGTACCCCTCGGCTGAATCAGCCTATGCAGAGGGGTTGCATAAAGAGAACTTGATGAATGCGATGATGGTGGATGCAGTAAGTCAACCTCGAAGGTTGGCAGAAATCCGGCGCCGGTGGATGCATGATAACTATGAGCTCCACTAGGCGCGGATTGCCATATAGGAGCTGATGGATGAAAAGTATCGGTTGGAAAACCAACTCCAAGCTGCTGGTCTCAGGGAGAGTCAGTTTGTCTCCGAGAAGAACAAGGCAGAGGAGGACCTGAAGCGTGTAACAGCCAACCTTGCTGAAAAAAGGGTAATGTGGGCCCTCGATAAAGCGGAAAAGGATCGGGTCCTTTCTCACGCCAAGGTTGTTCAGGAGGAGCTGTAACGTAAAGCCGTCACTGAGGCTCAAAAGGTGAGATCTGAGCTAACTGCTGAGATGGAAAAGTTCCGTATTGACACTGATTTGGCGTCTCAGGTGTAGGAGAGGTATCAAGGTCTCACCATGGAGTTACAGGCGTCTAATACCAAAGCTCAAGCCAAACAAGTTAAGCTGGAAGAGCGAGAGGAACAACTTAGGAAGCTGCAGCAGGTGTGTGACTCTCTCGTTTCAGAGAAAAATCATCTGGTTCAATCTTCAACCGCCCAACAGGCGCGCCTTAAAGAGGCGGAGAGTGCCTTGGATCAATCCAATGTCGAAATCGATAGCCTGACTAGCCGCCTGGCTGGTTTACAGGGTGATAGGAACTGGTTGATAACAAATGGCTTGGTTGGGGCTTTTGAGTATCTCCGCCAATCAGAGTCCTTTGTTACTCTTTTAGACCGCCTATCTACTGCCACTTATCAGTCAGGGCACCATGATGGCGTCTACCAGGGTTATTTTAATTGTCAACAAACGGATAGGATTACTCTCGCGTTCCAGGAGAATAGAGGCAAACTGACAGCGGAAATGGCGGATGCTCTTGAAGTGGCTTGTAATGACCCACTGCCGCGTATGCGGAGCTGGTTGACAAGGTGGCCGAAGACGCCGTGGACTCCTTACGCCAGATGTTGGATGTGGCAGAGGAGTCTGGAGAGGAATGAGTGTTTTTTATTTATTATTTCCACTGTTCCTTTAGATATTTTGTAAAGACACTTTTTGTTTTTGTTTGGGGTGCGTGTAAGCACTCGAGTTGTGTCATACAATTAATGCAAATATCATCATGATGGCGCTGTCGTTTTACTTAAGTGTGGCGATTTGACATGTAATGATGCCTTGTTATTAATTTTGTTATCGTCATGGTTGTCAGCCTTCTTAATCTCCTATAAATTGGGTCATACTTTTTCCAAATTTGGTAAATGAAAAAATGGAGCGAAAATGCCGTAATCGGAAAATGTCCGACGTACTTCGAAATTTGGACGCAGCGGAAGCTCTGGTCCGTTTCCAGGATCCGGTGACGGAGAAGATGATCCGAGGTAAGAAAACTAACTCCGGGGATACCATGCCCTGGATAAACAGGTCTTGCAAGAGTATCGGAGATGACGACCCTTCTAAGGCCGAAACAGGTGTGGTTCTCTTATCGGCCGACACCTTGATGCAATCATTTCCTTTAGAGTATGTCCAACGTTGTAGAGTGGTATATGAACGACACCGGATTGGACGTCGATGTGTAGGCTCAGTTGGTGATCGGAGGATGTCAGCTTCTCCGGTTGAAGAGGTGAATATTAATGACCTAATCGTCGATCCTCATCCATTGGAGTATTATAGTGAGGCATTGCATACCCCTGCAGAGGTGTTAGCAATGTTCCCCGATATGTAGATAAGTAGAACATGTTCGTTTTTTGGTATTCCTATATGTTGGTGTTTAACAACAGGGACAAGTACTTGATTTTGTAAGATAGTTGTATGTATTTATTAACAAAATACCTATCTTTTGTAGTGGTTAATGCATCTATTACCAAGATACCCACTCTTAGCGTTGTATAGTTTTGGTCATCTGACTTATGTATGAAAAATATTTCGTGTCAGAGACATTTTTTACCGTAATATGCAGTTTGAATGCGATGGTAATTTTTGTACCGTGATATGTAGTGTAAATGCGATGGTAATTTTTAGTGTACATGTAGATAACAAAAGAAAATAAAGAGTAACTTTTATTAACTTAATAACTAAAAAGAAAAAGAGACATCATTCCTGATGGATTACACTTGTTTATGAAAAGAGAACAGTCAAACCCGTCGTTAGGGGCGGGAGTCTACATGTAACATTTCTTCAACTAAGCAGCGTTCCAACTACGTGGAACCGCTGTGCCATCGAGCCTGGATAGGCGGTAAGCCCCTTTGCCTAAGTCTTATTGGATTAAATAGGGGCCTTCCCAGTTGGGTCCCAACTTGCCTGAGTGTTCCGCTATACTGGCTTCGTTATCCCGCATGACACACTCGCCCTCTTTGAAGGTTTGCTAAGCCACGCGCTGGTTATAATACTTCTCAAAGGTTTTCTTGTATTTTTCCTCGCTAATGGCAGCGGCTTCGCGCCATTCTTTAGGGAGGTCCAGGCCTTCCCGTAGGAGCCTTTCATTGTCATCATTAGTTGTTAGGCGCCTTAGCGAAGGTAGCCCCACTTCCGCGGGTATTATCGCCTCTGCAACATAGGTTAGGCTGAAGGGGGTTTCGCTGTTGCTTGTCTTGGGCATGGTTCGATGTGCCCAGAGGACATTTGTAAATTCTTCTACCCAAGAACTACCCTCGTAGCCTAACCTTCTTTTGATTCCATCCAGCAGACTTCTATTTGCCCTCTCCACTTGGTCGTTTCCTTGGTGATGTGCGACCGGTGTAAAGATTTGCTGAATTTGCAGCTCTGCACACCAATCTTGTAGTACCCTATCTGTGAATTGTGTTCCATTATCACTTACAAGATACAGCGGCAATCCAAATCGGCAGACTATATGTTCCCATAGAAATTTCTTGGCATTCTCAGTAGTTATCTTGGCCAAAGGCTTTGCTTCAACCCACTTGGTGAAATAATCGATTGCCACGATTAAATATTTTAGCTTTCCTGGGGCTAGCGGGAATGGTCGCACGATATCAACTGCCTATTTTTGAAAGGGCCAGGCCGCCGTAACGGGAATCAAGTTGTTTTTAGTGCGGAGTGTTTGTGAGGCAAATTCTTGACAGTTGTGGCATTTTTTGAGTTCGTCTACCGCGTCTTCATGCATCCCAGGCCAATAGTATCCAGCGTTTTGGATTTTGGCGATAACTGCTCGGGGTCCGGCGTGAATACCACATATACCGACGTGTATTTCTTGGATCAAGTACTTGGCTTCCGCTGTGGATATACATCGTAATAGCGGTCCCAAATATGACTTCCTGTATAGAACGCCGTTGTTTACCTCATATTGTAACGCCTTTGTTTGTATTTTCCGAGTGTCGCCTCTGACGGAGGGTAATTCTCCTTTTGTGAGGAATTTTAAGATGGGAGTGTACCAGCAGGGTTCTTCCGCTGTGACGGCGGATACTTCTCAGGACTCTATGGAAGGTGACTGAAGCGTTTCCACCTTCACCTCCTTTTCCATGCCTGAAGTAGCTAGCTTGCTTAAGGCATCAGCTATTTGGTTCCTTCCCCGATGGACGTGATTGAGTGTAACGTTGTCGAATGACGCTATGAGTTCCTTGGTTTTAGCCAAGTATTTTGCCATTGTCGGATCTTTGGCTTCATAGGTCTCATTCACCTGATTGTTGACCAACAGAGAGTCAACGTATGCATCGACACGTGTTGCTCTCATGGACTGTGCCTGTAACACCCCGTGTAACGAAAGTCAAAGTACAAGCCAAAGTCAAAGTCAAAGGAAGAAAAGATTGATAATTGCGATCTACCACTCCTTGCTTAACTACTAATTTGACCTTCTTGACTTGTAATTGAAACCTGTATTTTGTTTACTTTAGTTGTATTATGTAGAGTATCTGTAACACCCCGTGTTTCCGGAATTCAAAGTCAAAGTCAATCCCTTTTGACTTCTTTGACTGTAGTTAGTCTATTTTATGTTTTACGTTAGTTGTATTATGTGGAGTAATTAATTACAATCGAATTAATCGAGGTTTATTTATCGATACGAACCGTTTTACGACTGTGAATAATAGGAAGTAACAATGCGATAAAGTCAATTAATCAATAATCAAGCTAATCTAATCATCATCGAACTCGAGACTCGAATTACGCGAATTTGGGTGTTAATATACATGTGTGTGTGTCTTATGTGTTACTTGTACACGTTTACTTTATGTTATGTGTGGTAATCAATCGAAACTCGACTCGAAATCGATACTCAATCGAAATCGAATCATGATAATTGGCGGAGAAGAGATAGTGCGAGATATAGATGATTGTATGTTAGATATAGTGGTTGGGATTAAAAGTAATTTGAATAAGGAAACTCTATCGTACTCGCATCGTCCTCAATCGAAATCGAAATATCAAAAATCGATGCACCGAACACGCGAGTCAGGCAGCTGAACGATCAAGCTCTCAGCCGATCGAACAGCCAGCCGATCGGACTGCTGTCCGATCGAGCTGCCTGGCCGATCGGCCAGCCCTTTCCTCTTATGGCAGCCTATAAATACCCCTGTCATTGTCAAACTTACCACTTTTGGAAACCTCTGACCGACCAGCTCGTGCTCTCATCCTTTTTCTCAGATTTCTCTCGATTCCGGTAAGATTTCATCCTAAATCTTGTACTTTCTTGATCTACACGCACTCCTACACCTTTCTATCTTTCGAATCTTGATTTCTAACCGTGAAATCATCAAGATTCAAGTGTTCTAGGGTGATGTCATCATGGTGTTCTTGAAGAACTTCATGTTTGGCTTCAATGCATCAAGAATAACTTGGATCTAGCCGATTTCCACATAAACAAACAAGGATCTTTCATAGATCTAAACATTTACATGGTGAAAAGGATTGAAAGATGGTTTTCCAACTTTCTTTCAACTCTTTTACACTCAATGCCTTCAAAACCGATAGAAACGGAGCTTGTGCCGACTTGCAAATCATTCCCGTGGTTGCATGACTCAAGATCTGGATTCTATCCACGAGGTTCACCAATTTCGGGTTGAACGTTAAACTCTGTTCCGAACAGTTCACCGGCCGGATTTGGGTGATTCCTGTCCGATCAGGAGGAACAATTAAGAACGAGGGTTCTATGGTCCAACTTGTGGTCAAAACACCTCGATATAACGACAAACAATCAGGACAGCCAAGTGTTAGACGAACAGGCTGATCAGGTCATGATGCTGACCGATCGGACTGCTGTCCGAACGGACAGTCAGCCGATCGACCGGGCAGCCGATCGGCTAGCACATGGTCCCACACTTGAACAATTCATTTGAAGTCAAGTATTGAACGAACTGCTGTTCGATCGGACTACCGTCTGATTGGATTACTCTTCGTATCATGAGATACTATACTTCAACACTTAGTCGATTTTCAACGTGTTCAATGCACTAGGAGTGCCACCCGATCGAACAGCCGCCCGATCAGGTGACACCCTGCTAAGAACTTGTCTGCTGAAGTACCTAACCGATCGGTTAGCCGGCCGATCGAACAACCGTCCGATCGACCGACCTAAAAGGTAAAGATACTTCAATATTTTCAAATGCTACAACGAAAACTTTAAAAGTCAAACCATCATACACAAACACATCCTTCTCAAAGGAAGAAACAATCCACTCGAACAGCCATCCGATCGGCCTACCGACCGACCGGACAGCTGTCCGAACGGACTGCAAACCGAACGGTCAGCCGTCCGATCGGACTACCGTCCGATCGACCAGCTGTCCGTCCCTCCAACACTTGTTTTCCGTTTTACGCGTTGCTTATTGTTATGCTATTGAACTATTCAGGCTAACCCTACTCTCAAGTGCTCCCTTCAATCCATCAATCACTGTGAGTATACTCGAACCCTTTTTGCTTTAGCACTTTTGGGTGTTACATACGTTACTTATTCTAAATCACAATCGAAAACACTACTCAATTACTTTAAACGCTAACCGTTACCGCATGTATTACGTGACTAAATGAATGCTTGTTGTTATGTTTACACGTGGAATGTTGTCTACCTGCCTTAACGACGACAGTACTATAGTTTGGACTCAGCACCCGTTCACATGGGGGTTGTTAAGGACAATTACTTGCATGGATTACGGTGGTAATCATGTATTGAGAACTGCCTCGGGCAGTCAACCCGTAGTCATTGGTATCGATAGATCCATGTCGATAATTAACATGCTTCGTTTTCCTCTGTGTACGTGCTGGTTATGCGTAAACTATTTCAACTCTATTATGCTATATCAAACTTGTATGCTCACCTTTACATTTTATGTATTGACTTTATTTTAACGTATGTGATAGGTGTTTAAGATGCTTATCTGCTAGGAAAATGAGGCTAGAATAAAGTTCTAGAGCCCAACAAATAGTTGTCTGTAGTGATCAAATTATGGGTCTCTAGAAGCAGATAAACAATTGCTGTATTTATATTTAAATCTGAGTTGTCGGAACAGAATATTTGACTAGACGTTATCTGTAATAATTTGTTTGCTATTTGAGGTATGGTATGGGACGTATTATATAAATTGAATAGTAATGATAGGTGTTGTGGAAACTTCTGGACAATCTGTTTCGCTCAGTGCCATGCCCCGATGATTCCGCCATCGGTTGGGGTGTGACAGATTGGTATCAGAGCCATAACTATAGGGAATTAGGCAGACACGACCTAGTTCGGGTCGATGTCTTAGAGACCTAGACTATAGTTAGGAACCAACAGACCAAGTCTATGTGCTACCTCTCGCTTACTCTACACTATCACTGCACTCGAATTTTCAACCAAAGACAAGTGATTAAGTCGGGAATAAGTGTGGAAACCGCAAACTCTCGACTAAGTTGCTTGGTCAATGCTGTTTTATCAACTTATCAATGATTTCTTCATTATTTTTCAATAACGAAGGCTTGTTTAACAAGGAGAATTATACCAAATCAGGAGTGAAATCCATATTTTGATGAATAATCTCCTCTATTTTACTAAAAACAAGGAAGAAGTTGCTAAGCCAGGGGTGAAACCCTAACCTTGATAACTTGTTCCGACTTTTACTTATCTCACCAAAGCCTCGATGGACTCCAACGACCTAAACTCATGAGTATGACCTAGGGAATGCGTGGTGAATGCCCAAGAATCGAGGCAGAAACACAACCCCGAAAGTCGAGATATGATGACAAGTCCTTGAGAATAGTCGGATCACTTTGGGTAGTCAATGTCTAATAGCCGCAGACGATCCATTTACCGATTTTATGTGTTTCGGTTCTGAGCCTGCAACTGCTGACTCTGATAATTCGTCGATTTTATGTGTTTTAAGTGTATTTATCTGTTTACGTGTTTAATTTTGGTATTTATTCGATTTTGCTATCACTTCGATCGACACACACGACTCGCATTACTCTTCTATCTCAATACGCTAACAAGTCGCTGCCAATCTAGACGACATTATGTATGATATACGATTATACTATACTACTCGATATGCTATACGCGATCGCTACACTCGAACGACACACGAGTTTGGAAGGATAGGTTTCTGTATTCTGACTGCATTTGTGATTAAATGCGTATGTGCTTATGTGCTTTTGTGATTCTGTGTCTTACGTGCTTATGTGCTTCTGTGTTTATGTGAATCTGTGACTACTTGCTTATGTGTTATGTGATATATGCTTCGACGTGTTCCTAAGCTTTAGTTAGAACTAGACGTGTGAGGTGAGATTCGATTATGATGTGTCTGAGACCTACGACGATGTCTGTTGCAGAAAATGTCGTCATCTGGACACCGAATCCCTCTTACTCGCCAAGAAAAGAGAGACAGACGCCTTGCTGCTATCATCGCCAAACAAGTAGCAAAGGCCGTGAGCGAAGTGTATGAAAACGTCAGCAAATCGTCTGAGGAGTCGCGAACTGAAGCTCCCAAAGATGCTGCCAAGACTGGTTTCAGCTTCAAACAGTTCAAGGCATGCGGACCAAAGGAATTCACCGTAGAAGATGGCCCAACATCTATGTTTTAATGGTTCGATTCCGTCGAAGTCACTCTGCGCCAAAGCTCTAGACTCTAGACTGGTGGACGGCCGAATGAAACAAACGCGGGAATGATGCAGCTTATGAGCTGACTTGGGAAGAGCTGAAAGCCATTATGTTGGACGAATTCTGCCCTCCACATGAATGCCAAAAGCTGGAGGACGAGTTTTGGAACATTAAGCAGAAGGATGGAGACAACGCTGCCCTAACTGCTCGCTTTAAGCAGCTCCGCATTATCTGTCCCGATTAAGTCAAGACGCCAGAGATAGCAATCAAGAAGTACATTCGAGCTCTACCCGATTGTGTAGCTGATTTTGTTCACGCCGCGAAGACCTCATCAATTGAAGAGACTTACTTGCTTGCCGCCGAGATCAATGACAAGCGAGTAAAAGATGGTTTCTGGGATAAGCCCTCCAAGTCTCTGCATCAAGCTACTACTGCACCGACCGCCGATACCACCTCTGCTCAACCATCCAGATCATCACGCCGCACGAAGAAGCACAACAACAGCAGCTCCAGCAACAAGAACTGTGCTGTCACTACCACTACTGCTCCTCTGCAAGCCGTATCGGCTCAGCAGCAGTCTCATCATCGACCAGCACTAGTTACTCAAGCGTCGCAAGCAAAGCGCGCATACACAGGTCCCCACCCGCTTTGCCCGACATGCTCATATCATCATCCGGTGGGTCTTGCCTGTCGTTTCTGCGCTCATTGCAACTTATACGGTCATTTCAGTGCCAACTGTCACTATGGTCCTCGTCAAGCCCCAGTTCAAGCCACTGCTCATCAAGCTCTACTCCCACCCCCGCAAGGCCAGCATGCAGCTCAAGCACCCACGATCAATGCTCGAGTCTGTTTTGCATGTGGTGACCCTAACCACTTTGCAAACATGTGCCCGAACAGGGTTGTGAAGCAAGAGCAGCAGCAGCAGCTGTCACACCCCCAAAATCCACACGCGGAGTACCACCGCATGGAGGCGTGACATGACCAGGATCAAGCCACCAATCATATTGAACATATAAGCAAATAGTAAAAGTCATTCATCAATACGTAAGGTGTTTTCAAAACCAAACATAGTCAAATGTGTAGCGGAAGCAATAATGTAAAAACCCATCATAAGTATTAAGTTGAAATGTCATAAAAATATTTATCGTAACATTCACAACCTGTGCCCACAACGACCGCGCCTCCTGTGCAAGCTCCATGATTACCTATGGTCCTGCAAGGCATGTAACAGAGAGTCAACAACTAGTTGAGCGAGTTCACAGTAAGTAAGTTCGTAACAGAAGGTCCGTTGCATCATCATGCGTTATTACTAAGTCAATTGTATGTTCATTTGGTGGGGGCTTCCCATGTGTGTATGTACTAGACTAAAGGTAACCATAGGTGTTCTTCTTAACTCGAGAACAGTAGTACGTACAAGGTTTACGTAGGTTTTATGTAAGCGTCCTTCTTCACCCGAGGACAGTGGTACGCGGGGGTCTACGTAGGTTTTACGTAAGTGCCTGTCACAACCCGAGGCAGTAGTGAGTATAAGTTTACGTAGGTTTTACATAAGTGTCCTTTGCAACCTGTGGACAGGGGTAAGTACATGTATACGTAGGTTTTACGTATGGGTCCTTCGCATCCGAGGATGATGGTAGATAGTCTAGTAACAGTGTAAGTACAAGCATTCGTTCAATCCCATTCCCTACCCACCGGGAATCCCATGCCTTGGTATGAGTGTGAACTCACCTTGGTTTGCTCGGCAGATACACAGAAGGGTTACTCGAGCTAAGTGTGGTCAACCACGTCCTAACATGGTTACCATACAAGTCAGGTTTTGTTTTCAAGTGATGCACATAAGTTTCACACAAGTTGACATGTTATGAACACGTATAGATCATGGCAACACTTTAACAGATAATTACATAACATAATCACTCTTGTACGATTCAAGGGATTGGGCTCGCACAAGTCTAACTGCCTTGTGCGATTCACCCTTAGGAGCCCAATGGTACCCGGCCCAAAATAAACATAAACAGTCCAACATGTAACTGCCCAAACAAATAAACATTGGTCTTGTGCGACTGAAGGTGTCTTGTGCGATTGGATTTGGGCTGATCGGCCCAACTGCTTATCATAATAAATTATGTTGGGCGGCCCAACACCTTGCGCGATTGGCACAATCTTGTGCGATCCACAAGATGTTGTGCGACTGTGCTTAGTGAGATTGTACAAGACGCTTTAATCGGTGTACCCTAGTTTAATCAAATTGTGCGATTCCCTTGTGCGTGTGATCTTGTGCGACCAGAGCCTCTTGTGCGATCAAGAGACTTGTGCGATGGGAATCTTGTGCAATCAGACTTAATATTCGGGATTTATGGAAAGCAGTTACACCCTTTTATTTGTAAATCAATTCTTAACAGTTTCCATTTATTCGATCAATCAATCAAAATCAATGGTTTCAAGCTTAGTCAATATTCGATCAAACAAGGGTTTTCATCACAAAATTCATATGAACCCTAACATAATCATAGCATGAACAATAATTCAAAACACTTAAACATATCCATCTAGGGGTTTCAATCATCTCATAATACTTCCTACTCGACCATCTAACAATCCGATTTCATACTCATGCAGCCGATTAACAAGCATTCGGTTCTAGATCCATAATATGCAATCCGATTAACATGTACATATTCCAATACACACATGCGAGCCGATTTCATGAACACTAAGAATTTACATCCTAATCAATCATGCTAACAAGAACCCTAGATCATCATGCAAGATTATTATAGCACACACACATCACAACATCGTCAAACATGTAATCGGTAAACACAAGCACTAACCGACTAGGGGAGAGGATGATCCGAATCAAAAACTTTGAGAGGAACGAGGGATGTTGTCGTCGGCTTCACGAGAGAGAGAAGGAGAGCGTGTAGGGTTTGTGTGTGTTGTGTGTTTTGCAACTAATGAGGAGTATACCCCTACCTCCTAATGTTATGCGTGTAAATGAAGTGGGCCGAACCCATCATGGGCTGCCCTTGATCCGAATACAAAGAGTAAGGCCCGAATGGGCTTGTGCAATCGGCCAATAGTTGTGCGTTTGGAGTCGTTTAAGTACAAACATTCAATACACATAACATATAATCATAACATTCAGTTAATAAAGTTCACGTAATTACATAACGTTGCACAAAGATAGGTTCGAAATACGAGTTGTCACAGCAGCATCCTCAGCAGTAGCAACAAGCAGCACGCGCCCGAACCTTCAACATCAATACTCGTCAAGCCCAGGCTGACAAAAACGTGGTTAACGGTACGTTCCTTGTGAATGGTATATATGCATCATGTATGTTTGATACTGGAGCCGATAACTGCTTTGTGTCGTTTGAATTCGAGAAGCTCCTTAGTCGTAAGCGCTCTTATCTCCCCTCATCATTCGAAGTTGAAGTCACTACTAGAAGAACTGTCGCCGTCAATTCTGTTCTTCGTGATTGTACTCTCGAGCTCAACAATCACATCTTCCCAATCGACCTCATTCCGATGCAACTCGGAAGTTTTGACGTCATAGTAGGCATAGACTTTCTTCGTGAAAATCATGCTGAAGTTGTGTGCTTCGACAAGATGATTCGATTCTCTCTCGCGAATGGTGATTTATTGTGCATCTACGGTGAAACTGCTTCGAAAGGTCTCAAGCTCATGTCGTGTGTCCAAGCTAGCAAGTATCTCCGCAAGGAATACAGAGCTTTCTTGGCCAACATTGTAGTACCAGAGAAGGAAAAGAAAAAGAAGGCCGAAGTTAAAGACGTTCCAGTGGCCTGTGAATTTCCTCAGGTGTTCCCTGATGATCTTCCTGGACTACTGCCAAGTCGTGATACCGACTTCCGTATCGACCTCATTCCTAGAGCTAACCCCGTTGCCAAAGCCCCTTATCGACTCACGCCATCCGAAATGCGGGAACTTTCGAACCAACTCCAGGAGTTACTTGAAAAAGGTTTTATTCGCCCGAGCACCTCTCCTTGGGGCGCACCAATGCTTTTCGTCAAAAAGAAGGATGGGTCGTTCAGGATGTGCATCAACTACCGGGAATTGAATAAGTTAACCATTAAAAACCGCTATCCCCTACCATATATCGACGACTTGTTTGATCAACTGCAAGGTGCAACGTGTTTCTCTAAGATCGATCTATGCTCAGGTTATCACCAGCTCCGCATTCAGGAAGAAGATATACCTAAAACCACTTTTCGCACTCGATACGGCCACTATGAGTTCATTGTTATGCCTTTTGGTTTAACCAACGCACCCGCGGTTTTCATGGATCTGATGAATCGCGTGTGTAAGCCATTCCTAGACCGTTTCGTCATCGTGTTCATCGACGATGTCTTGATCTATTCCAAATCGAAAGCCGAACATGCGCAACATCTACGTTTGGTTCTCGAGTTACTCCAGGGGAATCGACTCTATGCCAAGTTCTCCAAATGCGAATTCTGGCTGGAGGAGGTTCAGTTTCTGGGTCACATCATCAATAGTCAAGGTATACACATCGATCCCGCGAAGGTTGAAGCAGTTAAGAGTTGGATTACGCCCAAGAACCCATCTGATGTCCGTTCTTTTCTCGGATTAGCAGGCTACTACTGACGATTTATCGAAGGATTCTCTAAGATCGTTGTGCCGCTTACCGCTCTTACTCATAAAGACAAGCCTTTTGTTTGGGGAACCGAACAAGATTCTGCTTTCCAAACCCTAAAGCGCATGCTTTGCAATGCTCCTGTTCTCACATTTCCCGACGGAAACAACAACTTCATTGTCTATTGTGATGCTTCCAACCTCGGTCTTGGTTGTGTTCTTATACAACGAGACAAGGTTATAGCTTACGCATCTCGTCAGTTCAAAGTCCACGAGAAGAACTATACAACCCATGATCTCGAGCTAGGCGCGGTTGTTTTTTGCATTAAGGATTTGGCGACACTACCTGTATGGTACCAAGTGTACGATCTTCACCGATCACAGGAGTTTACAACACATCTTTGATCAGAAAGAACTCAATATGCATCAACGCCGATGGGTAGAACTTCTTAACGACTACGATTGTGAGATTCGTTATCACCCAGGCAAAGCAAATGTTGTTGCCGACGCGCTCAGTAGACGAAGTTATCTGCTCAGTATTCGCAATACCCAAGCCCAACACGATCTCGAAACCCTCATCCGCGAAGCCCAACATGCTTGTTTTAATGAACGCACCTTGAAGAAGGAGAGGATCTATCATGATGGAGCTCAGCTTGTAAGTAAATCAAATGGGATCTTCTATTTTCTAGACCGAATTTGGATCCCTAAGCGGACCAAATTGCGAAAGATTTTAATGGACGAAGCCCACAAATCTCGGTATTCTATTCATCCCGGTGCCGACAAAATGTACCAGGATCTTCGTTACAAGTACTGGTGGTCGGGCATGAAAAGGGATATCGCTCTCTATGTCGGAAGATGCCTGACTTGTGCAAGGGTCAAGGTTGAACATCAAAGACCCTCTGGCTTACTCGAACAACTGCCAATTCCTATATGGAAGTGGGAGAGTATAGCTATGGATTTCATAACAAAGCTTCCGCCCACGTCATCAGGTCACGACAGCATTTGGGTTGTCATTGATCGTTTGACCAAATCAGCCCACTTATTGCCAATATGGGAAGACTATAAGGTAGAACGATTAGCCCGAATCTACACCGATGAGATCATTTGTAATCATGGTACGCCTCGTGACATCATCTCTGACCATGACGCTCGGTTTACCTCGCGATTGTGGGAAACTTTTCAAGCAGCTCTTGGTACTACGCTTAACCTGAGTACCGCATTCCATCCTCAAACCGACGGACAGACTAAAAGAACGATCCGTACTCTTGAAGACATGCTCCGTGTGTGTGTCATAGACTTCGGTGGTAATTGGAACAAATACCTGTCGTTAGCCGAATTCTCGTACAATAACAGTTATCATACCAGCATCCAGGTGGCACCATTCGAGGCCCTATATGGAACAAGATGTCGATCGCCTATTGTGTGGCACGAGATCGGTCACTCGCAATTAACCGGTCCCGAGTTACTACAAGAAACAACTGACGAAGTCCTCCAAATTCGAGACAACTTGTTGAAAGCCCGTGATAGACAGAAAAATACGCCGATAGAAGACGCAAACCCCTTGAATTTGACGTTGGCGACTACGTACTCCTAAAGGTATCACCTTGGAAGGGTGTGGTCAGATTCGACAAGAAAGGGAAACTAGCGCCTCGATATGTTGGACCTTTTAAGATTTTGGAAAGGATCGGAAAAGTCGCCTACAGACTCAAACTACCGGAGGAACTTAGTAACGTCCACCCGACTTTCCATGTGTCAAACCTCCGAAAGTGCCTGGCTGAGCATGATCTAATTGTACCTCTCGACGACCTTCAAATAAAGGAAACGCTGCACTTCGTGGAAAAACCTGTTGAAATCACGGATCGCCAAACCAAGCAGCTCAGACGCTCGCGCATTCCTATTGTGAAAGTCCAATGGGAAGGCAAATGAGGCGCAGAGTTCATTTGGGAACTCGAAAGCGACATGAAGGCGAAGTAACCGCAGTTGTTTAAGTGAAAGTCTAGAGAAAGAAAGTCTTCGAATGTGATTCACGGTGTTAATTGTTACGGCTTCGGCCTAATTTCGGGACGAAATTCCCTAAACAAAGGGAGGCTGTAACACCCCGTGTTTCCGGAAGTCAAAGACAAAGTCAATCCCTTTTGACTTCTTTGACTGTAGTTAGTCTATTTTATGTTTTACGTTAGTTGTATTATGTGGAGTAATCAATTACAATAGAATTAATCGAGGTTTATTTATCGATACGAACCGTTTTACGACTATGAATAATAGGAAGTAACAATGCGATAAAGTCAATTAATCAATAATCAAGCTAATCTAATCATCATCGAACTCGAGACTCGAATTACGCGAATTTTGGTGTTAATATACGTGTGTGTGCCTTATGTGTTACTTGTACATGTTTACTTTATGTTGTGTGTGGTAATCAATCGAAACTCGACTCGAAATCGATACTCAATCGAAATCGAATCATGATAATTGGTGGAGAAGAGATAGCGCGAGATATAGATGATTGTATGTTAGATATAGTGGTTGGGATTAAAAGTAATTTGAATAAGGAAACGCTATCGTACTCGCATCGTCCTCAAACGAAAACGAAATCGAAATATCAAAAATCGACGCACCGAACACGCAAATCAGGCAGCTGAACGATCAGGCTCTCAGCCGATCGAACAGCCAGCTGATCGAACAGCCAGCCGATCGGACTGTTGTCCGATCGGACAGGCTGTCCGATCGAGCTGCCTGGCCGATCGGCCAGCCCTTTCCTCTTATGGCAGCCTATAAATACCCCTGTCATTGTCATACTTACCACTTCTGGAAACCTCTGACCGACCAGCTCGTGCTCTCATCCTTTTTCTCAGATTTCTCTCGATTCCGGTAAGATTTCATCCTAAATCTTGTACTTTCTTGATCTACACGCACTCCTACACCTTTCTATCTTTCGAATCTTGATTTCTAACCGTGAAATCATCAAGATTCAAGTGTTCTAGGGTGATGTCATCATGGTGCTCTTGAAGAACTTTATGTTTGGCTTCAATCCATCAAGAATAACTTGGATCTAGCCGATTTCCACATAAACAAACAAGGATCTTTCATAGATCTAAACATTTACACGGTGAAAAGGATTGAAAGATGGTTTTCCAACTTTCTTTCAACTCTTTTACACTCAATGCCTTCAAAACCGATAGAAACGGAGCTTGTGCCGACTTGCAAATAATTCCGGTGGTTGCATGACTCAAGATCTGGATTTTATCCACGAGGTTCACCGATTTCGGGTTGAACGTTAAACTCTGTTCCGAACAGTTCACCGGCTGGATTTGGGTGATTCCTGTCCAATCAGGAGGAACAATTAAGAACGAGGGTTCAATGGTTCAACTTGTGGTCAAAACAACTCGATATAACGACAAACAATCACGACAGCCAAGTGTTAGACGAACAGGCTGATCAGGTCAGGATGCTGACCGATCGGACAGTCAGCCGATCGACCGGGCAGCCGATCGGCTAGCACATGGTCCCATACTTGAACAATTCATTTGAAGTCAAGTATTGAACGAACTGCTGTTCGATCGGACTACCGTCCGATTGGATTACTCTTCGGATCATGAGATACTATACTTCAACACTTAGTCGATTTTCAACGTGTTCAATGAACTAGGAGTGCCACCCTATCGAACAGCCGTCCGATCAGGTGACACCCTGCTAAGAACTTGTCTGCTGAAGTACCTAACCGATCGGTTAGCCGGCCGATAGAACAACCGTCCGATCGACCGACCTGAAAGGTAAAGATACCTCAATGTTTTCAAATGCTACAACGAAAACTTCAAAAGTCAAACCATCATACACAAACACATCATTCTCAAAGGAAGAAACAATCCACTCGAACAGCCATCCGATCGGCCTACCGACCGACCGGACAGCTGTCCGAACGGACTGCAAACCGAACGGTCAGCCGTCTGATCGGACTACCGTCCGATCGACCAGCTGTCCGACCCTCCAACACTTGTTTTCCGTTTTACGCGTTGCTTATCGTTATGCTATTGAACTATTCAGGCTAACCCTACTCTCAAGTGCTCCCTTGAATCCATCAATCACTGTGAGTATACTCGAACCCTTTTTGCTTTAGCACTTTTGGGTGTTACATACGTTACTTATTTTAAATCACAATCGAACACACTACTCAATTACTTTAAACGCTAACCGTTACCGCATGTATTACGTGACTAAATGAATGCTTGTTGTTATGTTTGCACGTGGAATGTTGTCTACCTGCCTTAACGACGATACTACTATAGTTTGGACTCAGCACCCGTTCACACGGGGGTTGTTAAGGACAATTACTTGCATGGATTACGGTGGTAATCATGTATTGCGAACTGCCTCGGGCAGTCAACCCGCAGTCATTGGTATCGATAGATCCATGTCGATAATTAACATGCTTCGTTTTCCTCTGTGTACGTGCTGGTTATGCGTAAACTATTTCGAACTCTATTATGCTATATCAAACTTGTATGCTCACCTTTACATTTTATGTATTGACTTTATTTTAACGTATGTGACAGGTGTTTAAGATGCTTATCTGCTAGGAAAGCGAGGCTAGAATAAAGTTCTAGAGCCCAACAAATAGTTGTCTGTAGTGGTCAAATTATGGGTCTCTAGAAGCAGATAAACAATTGCTGTATTTATATTTAAATCTGAGTTGTCGGAACAGAATATTTGACTAGACGTTATCTGTAATAATTTGTTTGCTATTTGAGGTACGGTATGGGACGTATTATATAAATTGAATAGTAATGATAGTTGTTGTGGAAACTTCTGGACAATCTGTTTCGCTCAGTGCTATGCTCCGATGATTTCGCCATCGGTTGGGGTGTGACAGTATCTGTGAATAATTGAGGTTTAAACGCATGTTTTATCGCTTTATCGCTTATCGCATCGCAACCGCATTCGCAACTCGAATTGTGCATTCTGGATATTGTTTTACGTGTGTGTGCTATTTATGTGTTACTTGTGCATGTTTACTTTATGTTTAGTGATTGATCGAAATGCAATTGCAACTCTATCGCAATCTAATCACAAACGCTAAACGCAAGTTATTTAGGATGATTGTATGTTAGATATAGTATTTGTGCGGTTATTATTAATCTATCGCATCGCTCAATCTATGCTCACTTAAACGCATCGCAACGCTCAACACGCGAACGAAACGCCGAAATGCAACTCGTTGGAGCCACTCGATCGAATAACCGTTCGATCGAATGGCCATCTGATTGCCATCCGATCGGAGTGTCAACTGATCGGCACGCCATCCGACACTGGCACTCCCTTTCCCTTTTTGGCAACCTATTAGTGATTGATCGAAATGCAATTGCAACTCTATCGCAATCTAATCACAAACGCTAAACGCAAGTTATTTAGGGTGATTGTATGTTAGATATAGTATTTGTGCGGTTATTATTAATCTATCGCATCGCTCAATCTACGCTCACTTAAACGCATCGCAACGCTTAACACGCGAACGAAACGCCGAAATGCAACTCGTTGGAGCCACTCGATCGAATAACCGTTCGATCGAATGGCCATCCGATTGCCATCCGATCGGAGTGTCAACCGATCGGCACGCCATCCGACACTGGCACTCCCTTTCCCTTTTTGGCAACCTATAAATACCCCTCTCACATCACAAGTGATGTGACAGCTCCCTCATTCGAGCAGCAGCGCTCAAGCCCTTTTTTCTCTCTCACGATTCTTGTAAGTTTTCAACTTAAATCTTGTACTTCTATGATCTACACGCACTTCTTCATCATTTTCACCTTTGAATCCCAACTTTTAACCCGTGAAATCAGCGGATTTGAGGTGTTGTAGGGTGATGTCATCATGGAGTTCTTATTAACTTCAAGATTTGGCTTCGTTCCACCAAGAATATCCCAGATCTGAAGGATTTTCAGATGATTAAACACTATTCTCGCATAGATCTAAACATTTTCAAGGTTAAAAGGATTGAAAGATACTTTTTCAACTTTCTTTCAACTCTTTTACACTCAATGCACTCAAAACCGATAGAATCGGAGCTCATTCAGGTCTTCTACTCATTTCTTAGTGAAGCATCGGTCTGAGATCTGGTTTCTATCAAAGAGACAATCGAGGACAACTGACTGATCGGATTAGGGTGATTCCTGTTCGATCGGATGACTTGGAACTTGACGAGGTTCCGTTGTTTAGTACGTTGTCATGCCGTCTCGAGCAAACCGCAAAAACTTTCAAGATAATCAAGTCAAGACGATCAGATTCGTTGGGACGGATTGTCGTCCGATCGGATTGCCATCCGATCAGATTGTCATCCGATCAAACTGCAATCCGATCGGATTGTACTTGAGCTTTTAGACTTAACATTTTTCAAAACAAACTGAATGTCGAACGGATTGCCGTCCGATCGGAGTGCTATCCGATCGAACGATCATCCGATTGGGTGACATTTAGAACTCCAACACTTAAGCTTTTATAATTTTCAAAGATCATCAGTTTCTAACGGATTGCCATCCGATCGGAAGACCATCCGATCGAATGACCATCCTGCTATGAACTTGTTCTCAACTGTAAGGTCTCGCCAATCGGATCGCTATCACATCGAACGACCGTTCGATCGATCGACCTAAAGGGTAGAGATACTTCTCTACTTTCAAAATGCTACAACAAAAACTTCAAAGCCATCATACACAAACACATCCATCCCAAACGAATGTCAATCCGACCGAATGGCCATCCGATCGGATGACCATCCGAATGGATTGACATCCGATCGAATGACCATCCGATCGGATTGCCATCTGATCGGATTACCATCCGACACTTGTTCACTTTGCACCGTTTAACGCGTCGCTCTTCCTTATGCTATCGTTAACTGTTCAGGCTAATCTCTTAGCGCTCACTTCAATCCAAGAGAGTGTTTATCTACTAAACACGATCTGTGAGTATACTCGATCCTTTTTTGCTTTATGCACTTTTGGGTGTTACATACGTTACTTATGCAAATCACAATCGACACACAACGCAAACACTATTTATACACTGACCGTTATTGCTACATGTTACATGCTGGTTATGCGTAAACGGTTTCGAACTCTATTATATTATCAAACTTGTATGCTCCCTTTACACTATGTGTATTGACCTCTATTTTAACGTATGTGACAGGTGCTTAAGATGCTTGCTTGCTATTCGATGGAATTGAGCTAAGATGGAGTCTAGAAACAAACAATTTAAATTCTGAGTTGTCGGAACAATTTATTTGTCTTTGAGATAATATGTCTGTAATAATTATTTTGCTAAATATGTTTTGGTATGGGACTTAACGTTAAATATTCGGTAATATTAGTTGTTATGGATTTCTCCTGGACAATCTGTTTCGCTCAGTGTCGCGCCTCGATGTTTCCGTCATCGGTTGGGGTGTGACAGTGCCATTCTCAGACCCGCTAACAGCGCTTCATACTCTGCCTCATTGTTGGAGCATTCGAAATCGAACCGCATGGCGTACATCAATTTTATTTCATCCAGGCTTATTAGCATGAGGCCCGCCCCGGATCCTTTTCCACTGGAAGACCCGTCCGTGTATAACTTCCAGGTCTGCCTAGCTGTGCTAGACTCGGGTATATCATTAACCACGAGGTCTTGTATCACTTCTCTATCAGGAATTTCAGCTAAGAAATCGGCGATTACTTGCCCCTTAATTGCTGTTCGTTTTCGATATTCGATGTCTAGGGCTCTCAGCTCAATCGCCCATTTGGCCAATCTCTCAGAGATTTCTGGTTTGTGTAAGATTTGCTGCATGGGATAATTTGTTAAGATTTGCACGCGGTGCCCTTATAAATATCTTCGGAGAGATTCTTGGATACCGTGTTTCAGGTCCCGCTAGTACCCGGCTAATGTAGTATATAGGCGTTTGTTTGCCATCCGTTTCGACCATAAGTACAGCACTTACGGCGTTGTGAGCTGCCGCCAGGTACATCTTCAAAGGTTCCTCTGGGTATGGCATCGTCAACATAGGTAGCTTTTCAATGAACCGCTTCATGTCTTACAAGGCTTCTTCTGCTTCACTGGTCCATTTGAAGTTTTTCTTATTGAGACAATCTTTCAACTTTTTTATAAATGGCAAAGATCTCTCGGCGTGTCTTGCCAAAAACATGTTTATGGCCACTAAACGCCCATTCAGTGCTTGTGCTTCTTTTAAAGTTCTGAGGGAGGGCATTCGCTTTATAGCAGCTATCTTTTGGATTTAAAGCCGTCCCGGGTGACCACTACCTACAAGAACTTACCTTCCTCTACCCCGAATGAACACTTCTTGGGGTTGAGTTTAATGTTGTATTCTCTTAGCTTTTTAAAGGTTTCCTCGATGTCTTCAAGCATTTGTTTTTCTTCCCTGCTCTTGATCACTAGGTCATCGACATATACCTCCAAATTTCTGCCGATTTGCTTCTCAAAGGCCTTGTCCATGAGGCGTTGATAAGTAACCCCGACATTGCGTAGATTAAAAGGCATTTTGGTGTAGCAAAAGATGCCTATATTGGTGTGAAACACTGTCTTTTATTCGTCTTCTCTTGACATCTTGATCTGGTGGTAACCCTTATAGGCATCTAAGAAACACTTGTACCTAAAAGGGACCAGAGAGTCAACCTTGAAATCCATCTCGGGCAATGGATAAGTGTCTTTAGGGCAAGACTTGTTTAAATCTTTGAAGTCAATGCACATCCGCCATATGCCATCTGGTTTTTTGACCATAACGGGGTTTGATACCCATGTATGGTATTTTGTTTCCTGGAGGATTTCAGCCTCGACCAACTTTCTAACTTCTCTTACCACTACATCTCTTTGATCAGGGGCCATGCTATGCTTTCCCTGGGCCACTGGTTTAATGCCTGAGAGCGTAGCTAATCTGTGCTCTGCCTTGTCCCGGTGTATCTCGGTCATATCGGAGTGTTCAAAAGCAAAGATATCGGCGTTGCTCCTTAACAGTTGTTTCAAGTTGTTTTTGACTTCAGGAGAGAGGTTGTCTCCTATTGTAACTGTTTGCTTAGGGCGGCGTGTACTCAAAACCTATCTTTCTGGGCCGATTGCACCGGTAGGTCCCTGATGGCAACTTTTGTTGTACAAAACTTCACCTATCTTGTCCCGGAAAACTGTCGCAATCCCCCGAGGCGTGGGTAACTTCATGAACCCGCGTGCCGTGGAGACAACAACGACTAGTTTCCCCAAAGTAAACCTTCCAATTATTATATTCTGGTAGGATTCAGCCCGTACCACAAGAAATGTAAGGAGTATGGTCCTTTCGCGAGGGGCAAGTCCAAATGTAACCGGGAATGTGATTTGGCCGATTGGATCAACCTTTTCTATAGTGAACCCCTTTATGGGGGCGTGTACCGACTCAAGCAACTTTTTATCCTCTGGTTGCATTCTGTTAAAATAGTGCTCATAGATTATGTCTTCAGAGCTCTCGGTGTCTACTAGGATTCTTCTCATGTTGTAATCGCCCACAACGGCGGATATGATGAGGGGGTCAGTGGTGAGGTGTAAATTCTCAACCCATGGTTCGACTGTTATAGTTGCCAGCATCCAGGGCTCGAGCGTGGAGAAACTCCGTTTTGCTCCCTTTCCTTTATCAGCGTAAACCATGGTCAATTCCCGATGTGTCTTACCAGCTCCCTTGTCAGTGTCTTCCTTGTTAAGGGGCGGACCCTGCTTTATGTCTCGGAACAGGTGAGCCTACCCGTCTTCTCATAGTATTCGATTTGCTTCTTCAACTGATAGCAATCGTTAGTATCATGGACACTGCCCTTGTGATATTCACAATATTTGCTGGTGTCTTTATTGGGCGTGTCTTTCAATGGTTTGGTAGGGTTGAGTTTCAGGTTCTCAGAAGCCAGGATTTCTGCCGGCGTTTTACTTAGGTTAGGGTATTTAGACCTTGACTTGGAGGAGGATGCGTTTCTTGAATATGAGCTCCTGGACTTGTCATATCGTGAGTCTGACCTGTCACTTTTCTGGAACTTGTCTCCTCTGTTCTTGCCCTTAGAGTTTCGATGCTCTCTATCATCTTGGCTTTTTTGTGCTTCCTTCTTCTTGTTAGCAGCGTGCCTGGCCGCCACAGTCTTTTCTTGTGTGACATACACTTTGGCTATTCTCATGATTTCATCTATGGTGGAGGGCACACCATCCCTTCCATATAGTGTTCTTAACAGCACGTCATCGTTTACTCCTTGTAGGAAAGCACCGCAGGCTAGATCATTTGTTATCCCTGTGATCGCAAGGCTTTCTTTGTTGAATCTGACGATGAAATTCTCCACCGTCTCATTGTCTTGCCGACGAATATGGAGGAGTTCGTTTCGATCTTTTGTGTGTCACTTTTGTTGACTGAATTGTAGCTAAAACTTGGCCACTAAATCTTCAAAACTGTCAATTTCCCCCACGGGCAGACTATCCCACCATACTTGTGTCGCCCCTACCAGTGTTTGAACGAACATCTTGCACCAGAGAGGCATGGGCCATCAGGCTACCTCTCCCGCACTTTTGAAGAAATTGAGGTGGTCATCAGGGTCGCTCAAACCATCATATTTGCCTACTGTCTGGGGCATCTTAAGTTTCTCCTTGACCGGGGGTTCAGCGATTCTCCTTGTAAATTTGGATCTAAAAGTAGCGTTCGCAGGCTTGTAAGGCCTGGTAAGGTCGTCATCTTCCATGTTGATGGGCTGTACTTGTTGAGTCGCCCCGCCCACGCTTTTGAGAGAAACGAGGTCTTGATGTGTTTCCCCTGTTGTAAACAAGCTCCGCCGTATGCGGGGATTAACCATAAGTTGGTTGTGACGTTGGAAAAGACCACCAGGGTGGCATGTAGGCCGCGTAGGGCGGCTGCTGAGCATAACTCTACGCTATCATCTAAGGTGAATACGCCTGGTTGTTGTACGGGGGTAGGTACCCGTAAGGAGGTGCATAGTAGTATCCTAGGAAATAAGCTTGATTCCCAAGTGTGACTGGAGCATTCATAATTCCATCAGGCATGATTACTGACTGATGGGGTGGCGTGGACAACGCTGCTGTAAGCGCCGCTGTATAAAGCGGTGGCATAGCGTGCGTGATAGGCGGCTGATAATACTGGGCCATGCTCATCTGCTGTGTCATGTTACCTGGACCCGCAGATGTGATAATGGGCATGGTGTTGTGACGTATAGTCTGTGCACTTGTCGTCGATGCTGGGGTAGAAACAATGGTGGTTGCTGTGGTTGGAGCCACCGGTCGTAGTTGCCATGAGGTGTATGAGAGAGGGTCCACAGTAGTCGTCCTAGAGGGAGCAACTGAGGTGCTTGCAAACCCCAGTGGTGCTTCTGCTTCAAATTCCTGGTCCAAAGATCTAGTTATGGCGGTTGAGGTCGGCATGGTGGTAACCACAGAACTCGTCACCAATAACGGATTACTGGTAATTACTACTTGATTTGGTGTTGCTGTCGTGTTTTGATCGCTTGCCATTGGGTCTAGGTTCACTGATGTTACCGAAAGGTCCCACGGATGGCGCCAATGAAGAAACACTGACCTGAACGGTAAGCTCCGACTAGGACCTCAACTCTTGGCGATCCGAACAACTGACTGCAAAACAGAACACCGTTAGGACTCTTTACAGGAATGAGGTTATTCCTGTAACCACCCTCCGGCGTGAGAATAAGTCTCAGTCTGGGAGTAAAAGAATATGTATAAAGAGAGAGAGAGAGAGAGAGAGAGTAAACGAGAGCAGAATGTCGATACCTTTGATGTTTAACTCTATCTATAGTTTACCATTAGGCTTTCCTCTAACTTAGGATGGGCTCCGATAAGTTAGGGATTTGCATAATTTTCCCAAAAGATTGAGGATTCGATTACGTGGTTTATTAACTTTTAAATAATAATAATACTGTTTTTTACTAGTATAGGGTGTAAAGAGTTGTCTTATCTTTTCTTTAGGTGGCATTTGTATATGTGAGAAAACATTTAAACCATTAACTTGTCAGCGAGTCAATATGTAGAAGCGGATAACAACTTTTATATATGTTACGCCGCTACAACGTGTTTACATTTTTTTTATGTTTAGATATAAATTATAAATATATAAGGCACTAGTCACCAGTCGGTACCCCTTTTGGATATTGCGGGTAGCTCGGCTACACCATGACAAGCCCCAACCCGGTGGCAATTGGTTAGCCCAAACGGGCACCATAACCCACAACGGCTACTTCATGTTGTGTTTGGTCGTTAAGCTTGCAAGACGACCCATGGGGGCGGGTAGCTCGGGAACACCAACAAGTGGATGCAGGAATAGGGGAGATGAGGTGTCAATCAATGATTGGGTGATGAGCAGGTTCTGATAGGTTATGCCCGGTGTACCCTTATTCATGACCGAGTCGTGTCAACGCTCACCAGATTCGCCAACCACATATTCAATTATTCAACAACTACCTAAAAACACTTTCTAACAACAACAAACTTTTACCAACGCGTGTTCTTCCGTTCATTAAGTTACAATGAAAACCTCACAAAGGGATCAATGACCTCTAGCTCAAGTGGTAGGAGGACTTGAGTTCTTCTTTGAAGACTCAAGTTCAATTCTCATTTGGTGAAAACAAGGAGTGAGGCACTGGTGGGCAGTGATAGGAGACCCAGGGAAACCTGGGTTCGATCCTTGAACCAAACGGGTTTTACTGGTAATTTACCGTCTGCCTACGGGCGGGTGGGTTACCGGGTTTTCCCCAAAATTGGTGGTGGACCACTTAGGTTACTCTTGGAGTACTCCGTTTGTTCAGTGAGTTTCTCAAGAGTGCTCAGGATTGATTTATTGACGTTAAAAAAAAAAACTCACAAAGGGAATAAAATATCTAGTGATGCCTAAACTTCAACAAATTTAATAATTCTCAACTTTATATTTGAACCTTGTTATGTATAATCATGAGTGATGCAAGTTATTGATCAATACCATATCTCATTTACTTAAATTTAAAGTATATTGTTTACTTATGCAAGGATTGCTTGTTGGAGTTTTTGGAAGATTAGAAACGAGTTAAAGTTCAATGGGAAATAGGTCAAGGTCAAAGACATCTTTAGCGAAGTAAGATCGTTGGGGTTTTTGTGGTTTAAAAATAGATCTAAGTATAAGTCGACACTATGGTCGGACTGGTGTAAATTTGTATTTATGTAGTTTCTTTGTTTGGTTTTCGGCCCAATTTTCGGGTTCGGCGTGTTTCTAATGAAGTTTTCTTTAAAAAAAAGAGGAAATTACTATTTTGGCCCATATGGTTTAACCCTTTCAGTACAAAAAGAGAATTTTTAAACATATCAAACTCTGGGATTGCATTTTATAACGGTTTTAGCCTCTAACACTAGTCATGTTACTTTTTTCTAGTTAAACCTAAGGGTGTTATGGCCCTTTTATAGTTAGGGACTATTTATGTAAGTTATAAAGTTCTTTTAATATTTTTATTTGTGTATTACTTAATTTTTTTATTTCTTTATTTCACGATTATTATTTAACAAAATACGTTTTAAATATTCAAATAAATACATATTTATTTAACAATTTGTTTTTTTTATAAATGTCGTTTTAAAAAAAAAATGTTTTTAACCTTTTTAAAACCGTTTATCGTTTTTAAAATCGTTCATTTTTAAACTGTTTGTTTTTAAAAACGTTCTTTTTTAAATCCTCATTTTTATATAAATTGAACAGTTAATTTTTTACCATTCTTTTTAAAACCATATGTTTTTAAAACTTTTTTAAACAGTTTATTTTTTAAAGTCGTTCATTTTTAAAACCGTTTATTTTTAAAGTGTTTCTTTTAGAACCGTGTTTGTAAAGCGTTACTTTTATTTTTTAAAGCGTTATTTGAATCGTTTATCCTTTTTAAATTCTTCCATTTTTGGGTTGTTTGTTTATTCGACATTCGTTTATTTTTTATACCTTTTGTTTACTAAAATTATTCACTTTTTAAAACCTTATATTTTAAAAAGGTTTCATTTTTTAAAGTCGTTTATTTTTAGAGCATTCTTTTTAGAATCATTCTTTGTAGAACGTTCCTTTTATTTTTAAGCGTTATTCATTATCTTTTTTAAAATCTTCCATTTTAAACAAATGAACGTTGGTTTGTTTGAAATTGTTTATTTTTAAATTCCTTTGTTTTTATTATTTAACAAAATACGTTTTAAATATTCAAATAAATACATATTTATTTAACAATTTGTTTTTTTTATAAATGTCGTTTTTAAAAAAAAAATGTTTTTAACCTTTTTAAAACCGTTTATCGTTTTTAAAATCATTCATTTTTAAACTGTTTGTTTTTAAAAACGTTCTTTTTTAAATCCTCATTTTTATATAAATTGAACAGTTAATTTTTTACCATTCTTTTTAAAACCATATGTTTTTAAAACTTTTTTAAACAGTTTATTTTTTAAAGTCGTTTATTTTTAAAACCGTTTATTTTTAAAGTGTTTCTTTTAGAACCGTGTTTGTAAAGCGTTACTTTTATTTTTTAAAGCGTTATTTGAATCGTTTATCCTTTTTAAATTCTTCCATTTTTGGGTTGTTTGTTTGTTCGACATTCGTTTATTTTTTATACCTTTTGTTTACTAAAATTATTCACTTTTTAAAACCTTATATTTTAAAAAGGTTTCATTTTTTAAAGTCGTTTATTTTTAGAGCATTCTTTTTAGAATCATTCTTTGTAGAACGTTCCTTTTATTTTTTAAGCGTTATTCATTATCTTTTTTAAAATCTTCCATTTTAAACAAATGAACGTTGGTTTGTTTGAAATTGTTTATTTTTAAATTCCTTTGTTTTAAAAATCATTCATGTTTAAGTTTATTTTTGCTATCGGCAATAAAAAAATTACAAAATACAAAGTTTTAAAAAAAAATTGTTAAAAAGGTAAAAAATGAAAATGTTTAAACAAATGAACGTTTTTTCGAAGATTTTAAAAACCAACATTTATAAAAAAACAAATGGTATTAAAAATTATGATAAAAATATAAGGTTTTAAAAAGCGAATGATTTTAGTAAACAAAAATGTTTTAAAAAATGAACAAATTTCGAACAAACAAACAATAATTTACTCTCTTAAATATTAGGCTATTAATCTATATATATTCTAAAGTTTAGTTATATGTTCTATTTTAAAACCAAAATTTATGGTTGTTTTAAATGAGGTCATTTACATATATCCCCCTCCTAAGATCATTTATTACATATATACCCAACCCATAAAATCAATTACATATTTCCCCCTTTTAAACCATACATATTACATATTTACCCATTTTATTAAAATCATCCTATTGAATTACAATTTTACCCTTAATGAACTTATTAAATGATTATTAATTTTCCCCTTTCTAATACCATTACTTACATATTTTATGATTTAATGTGTAATATAATTGTTTACAAATACGATATTAACCTAATGATATGAATTCATTTTTTTATAAGCCCTGCCTATTTTTTTATAAGCTTCTGCCTCTGTTATGTGAAAATTGAAAGTTTTGCTTATATATAATACGTCATAGCTCTTAAGCATTATTTTTTTTAAAGAAAACAGTCATGCGACCATGGTTTAAAAATTTACTTTTGCTGTAAAACAGTTTTTTCAATATTATTTTGAATGCTTAAAACATGACAATTAGATTTCTGAAATAGCATTACACAAAAAAAAAATGGAAATTTAGCTCCTTCTTCAAAACAATTAAAATGTTGATGATCGAACTAAAATTTAGGCTAAAGAAAAATTGATTACGACTTGAAAAAAACAAACGTATATTGTATAACAATATGTTTTTTTATATAAGATATTTTAGATAATCTATATATATTCTAAAGTTTAGTTATATGTTCTATTTTAAAACCAAAATTTATGGTTGTTTTAAATGAGGTCATTTACATATATCCCCCTCCTAAGATCATTTATTAAATATATACTCAACCTATAAAATCAATTACATATTTCCCCCTTTTAAACCATACATATTACATATTTACCCATTTTATTAAAATCACTCCTATTGAATTACTATTTTACCCTTAATGAACTTATTAAATGATTATTACATTTTTCCCCTTTCTAATACCATTACTTACATATTTTATGATTTAATGTGTAATATAATTGTTTACAAATAAGATATTAACCTAATGATATGAATTCATTTTTTTATAAGCCCTGCCTATTTTTTATAAGCTTCTGCCTCTGTTATGTGAAAATTGAAAGTTTTGCTTATATATAATACGTCATAGCTCTTAAGCATTATTTTTTTTTTAAAGAAAACAGTCATGCGACCATGGTTTAAAATTTTACTTTTGCTGTAAAACAGTTTTTTCAATATTATTTTGAATGTTTAAAACATGACAATTAGATTTCTGAAATAGCATTACACAAAAAAATGGAAATTTAGCTCCTGCTTCAAAACAATTAAAATGTTGATAATCGAACTAAGATTTAGGCTAAAGAAAAATTGATTACGACTTGAAAAAAACAAACGTATATTGTATAACAATATGTTTTTTTATATAAGATATTTTAGATAATCAATATTTTAACGTAAATTGTTAGTGTAGTTAACTAAAATTTAAATGTATAATGGGTCGGTTGTAAAAAATATGTAAACTTAAACTTAACCAGTAACTAGATATGTAAAAAGGTCACTTGTTTTATAAAATGGGTATGACCGTTTTTTTTCAAAGAAATATTTTAAAGATTTTATCACAACATATAGAGTATTGACTAGATTGATTTTGAAGTTAAGAGATAAGAAATTAAGAAAAAGGGTAATTTCATAAAGAAAGGGGGAAATACGTAATTGATTTTAAAGATTGGACAAATATGTAATAAGGGCTTTTAATAAGGGGATATATGTAAAAATTCCTTTTAAATGCACCAGCCTATAAGAATCCTATTAATTTCATTTAATTTACTTAATAATCACAAGTTACATTACTTTAATCATTTGGGTCAAAAACAATTCCAGTTTAATAATCACAAGTTACATTACTTTAATCATTTGTGTCAAAAATAATTCCACAAACCCTAGATCATCTGATAATAACAATAAGAAGAAAGCTTCGGCCGCACACAAATCTCCGGTATTCGACTGCGATTCCTTCGATTATTACACGAACTACTGGTTCCGGTGGGACACGTCTGTTAACCGAGAGCTAATTCATCAAGTAATTGAAGCTATTGAAGAAAATTTTACCAGTAGTGAACAGGTTAACTGTCGCGGTCGTAAACCTAACCAGAAGAAAGAGAAGGCGAGTCATCGGAGGTTCGCCGGAAAAGCTTTAAATCCTCCGCCAGAGCTTTCGGTTTCGCCTCCATACGACATCTCATTAGTTTCGCCTCCGTACGACATTTCATTAGTTGCATCGTTTTGGTTTTGATTTTTCCCAGGAATTGTTTTGTTTCGATCTAAGTTTTTTGAGTTCGTTTCGGTAAGATCTTTTACGTTTTTTGTTCCATTTTCAGTTTTTTTTAGTTTTGTGTAAATTTAGTTTCCTTTCCGGTTAGATTCGCTTTATTTGTTTTTGGTTCAGGTTCGGTTTTCATTTGAGCAACATTATTTGTCTCAGCTTATTTGTTTCGGTAAAATTATTCAGTTTGTATAGGTTCATTTCGGTCTGGTTTGTTTTTTTTTTGGTTCGTTTAGGTTTGGTTTCAGTTTCCTTGGTTTTCGCTTTTAGTTGGGTTCCATTTTTTATTTAGTCCCCGGTTCGCTTTCTATTGGCTCAAAACTATTTATGCGGATCAAGTTAAAAACATATATTCACATACACACACGCGTGGTTAAGGTATGTTGCATAATCTATACATCTTGCTTTAAACAGAAGTAGGTGCAACCCGTAAACGAATTGGAGGTTCAATGTTATATTCGTTTATTTTCGTTCATTTATGTTCGATGATTGACTTTCGTTTATGTCTGTCCTCTCTCTTATTTGCGTTCATTTGTAACCATTCTTTATTTTCATTTGAATGTTCGTTTAAATTTATACATTACTAATATTCATTTGAAATAGTTTTCTTATTATCAAACCATTTGTTTACTTTTAAAAAGTTGGATGTAATGATACTGGTAGAATATTGACTTCCACCATGTTGGTAAAATTAACACAGTTTTACAACCCACCAACCCGATTACTACTCGCCTGCCTATTTAAATAAATGGGTTAAATAAGTAATGAACCGCATTCAGGTTACATGAATTTAAGCGTGACGGAGTTAGACTTGCATGGAGTTTTCCTACATATTTTGATAGGTCTGTTTGAATTTGCATATAAAAAATAATTATCTGAATATGATTTATTTCAACTTCAACTTTCAGTAAACAATTTGTAAGTTTAGCTATATCTTATATTTAAAATCAAAATTTATGGTTGCTTTAAATGCATTACAATTAACTTTAATGAAATAGTACCAGCCTTTATGACCATGTTTAATCAATGAGCCTCTTCCTTTTCTCCATATATTAATGTTTAAGTTAGGGTTTATAGACTTTTCATAACAATTCACCTTAAAGGATTGATTGGTTATTAGATAACTAATACTTAATGTTACAATTAACTTTAATGAAATAGTACGAGCCTTTATGACCATGTTTAATCAATGCGACTCTTCCTTTTCTCCATATATTAATTGAAATAGCTCTAGCACGTGATTTCTGGACTCTGAGATACACTACCAGTTTAGCAAATGGTAGTCTTGAGGTAAGTTTATTGTACCATTGACGGTTCACCATTATCTTTAGAAATTTACTTCTAATGTATATGTTGCTTCTTTAAATAACTGAGAAATAGAGGCGAAACGAGTTGGTTAACGGGTATTAAAACCACATCACATGACTATAAGCACAATGACAATTGTCACAAATAGAGGACTACATTGTACCTATGCGTCAACTAAAAATAAAATTTAATTAAATGGACTAAACAACTACATTAAGTTTGAGACCAGGGTAAGAATCTAAAACATCATTTTTGTTTATTTTTTACTTTTATAACCAGATGTGTTGCAGGCATCTGAAAAAGTTACCCTGGAGTCGGTACACAAGATTGGCAAGCTGGAGTGACATACGTGTCCAGATAACACTTTTTAAGTCCTGCATACCCTATTTATTAAGTATTGGGTTAATTGTAATAAATTTTAGTAAATAAATATATAGATTATATAACTAAACACTTGAAGAACTGTTAGGATTTGTTAATTTTGTTGGTTTATAAACTGCTTTCTGATCTATAAAAGGAAACAAAACCTGCAATTTGACTTTTAGATGTTAAAACTAAATTTATATGTGTATGTGTATGTAGTATAATATGTATATATATATATATAACATCTATTTTACATCATTTAAAACACAATGAAAAAGAAAAAATAAAAAAAATTGAAAACTGTGACGTCTTTTGAAGAGGATTGAGAAACCACACGTCCATAGATTTGAAGTTTTGTGAGACCACATGTGGTGGGGCGCAAACCTCTCTCAAAGCGTCTTAAAAACGTGGGGGAACACTGTACCCTCGGGTGTTTTGGGTCTTTTTTGACTGGTGGTGCTACCACAAAGCGCCGAATGAGGAGTGGACTTTGGTCAAAATAACCATGGTCAAACGGTTAACTTTAAAAAAACCCGGTTTTTGTTTTAAAAATCTATAATATATTCGCACTTTCGTACCGTGTCACGCACTATCTATATCAGTCGTCGTTCCAGGAAAAAACAATAACTATTATGCATGTCGTGCATCGCACGGGTATTCCCCCTAGTATATTTTAAACTAAACATAAGGTTTAAAACATATTTTGTTAAATATAAGGTTAATGAAAATACATATTTATTTGTATATTTAAAACATATTTTGTGAAATAATAATCGTGAAAATAATAAAATAATAAAAAAAAACTTGAGTAATTGCATTAATAATCTGTTAAATATTAAAAAAAAACTTTATAATTTCAAAAACAGCCCCTAAGGTATATAATGACCTAATTACCCTTACACTTAACTACAAAAAAGTAATAAAATTGGTGTCAGGGGCCAAAACCGATATAAAATACAACCTCAGAGTCTGATATGTTAAAATATTATTTTTTGTGTTGAAATGATTAAACTGCTTAAACTATAGGGGGCAAAATAGTAATTTACTAAAAAAAAAGTATAGGACGTTTACTTAGACTAAAGGGTATGGAGAGGATGGGCTTGGAGGGGGTGAGCCGCCACGTAGGCGCCACGTAGGAGTGGCTTGGAGAGGATGGACCTAGGAGGGTGGGGGATGAACCACTTTGTGTATATATATGTATGTATGTATAGGTATATGTGATAGAAGGAAGGAGGAGAGAGGAGCAGCAAGCCCGGCTGTGGGCTGCCGGGTTAGACGAGCCGAGCCCCAGGGGGGCGGTGTGGGGGTCCGGCGCCGGGCCTAGCCGGGCATCAGCCGGCCCCATACCTTCTAGTCTTATGATAATGAAAAATATTATAATATTATTTTATGTTTGTTGAAAGAAAGATCTAAAAAGGTGGTGGTAGATCACACCAGACGATGGCAGAACACAGAGATGGCGACCCACGTGGCAGCAGATGAAGCATCATCAATGTGCATCGTCCGTACGATTAACAGAGTGGCTTATAAGTTATGCCAGCTCTCAGAGTATAGGGTATGGTGAGGTTAGTCCCCGAAGATACCACCCGTCACGTAGACGTCACCTCTGATGATGGAGGACCATCCCCTTGAAAACTACCTAAAAGTATGAAGGGAAAGCCATGACTACCCAAGAGGGGCCCACCAAAATTAAAGCACCCAATCAAAATTAAAGCATGCAAGAAGAGAGAGAACAAGGAAAATGGGGCCCACCACTTTGCTTCGTCGGAGACGTCTTGGAGAAGACGGGAGGGACGCGACGACCCTCTAGGGGGCGGTGTGCGACGGGACCGACGACCCGGGACGGGGAGGGGACGACACCCACACCCGATGGTCTTATATTTTCATCAACCTTCACCATTGAGTATGCTTGATTATTTTATTTTTCCTAAGAATCTAAAATCTTATATTTATTATTTTTTATTCTATAAATAGTATTTGCCTTCTTAATACGCTAAAACTCTCTTATTTACGGATTATGTGAGAAAGACAATTAAACAATAAATAAACATATAGATTAACAGATAGAAACATGTTTTACTAAATAACGTTACTTGGTTTTTATTGTTAGCAAAGCATGTTGTAAATAGATAAATATGATAATTTAATGTTTAAAGGGTGTACATGCGATTCTAAAATTTATAATGAAAAGAGTAAATTACTAAATTGTCATTTTCATCTATGAGGTTTAGCCACTTTTTACGATTTTTATTCAAATGTTTGTTTTTCTGCATTTGAGTCATTGAGGTTTCAAAATCTTGTCATATTCGTCCCTGAGGGACAAAACTCGAGGGATGAAAGTCGCAATAAATTGCTAAACCTTAGAGACGAATATGACAAGATTTTAAAACCACAAGGATCCACGTACAAAAGGGCAAACCTTTAGATAAAAGTTGTGAAGTGACCAAACCTCATGAACGAAAATCACAATTTACTCTAATGATAAATATGAAACTTTGCTTTTTAAAAATTAAAATACCTTTTTTAGTTTATATGCTTACTTAAAAACGATACTCTTTTTCATTAAAATATATCAAACTTGTTAAGTTATATCAAAACAGAAGGTAGACGGGCAATAAGCTGCGCCTCCACCCTTTTTGAATTGCAAACCCTAACATTCCAAATACAAACCCTTGTTCCCCTGGAGCTTAACAATTATTATGGATGACTCGTTGAACCCTAGTCAAAAAGTGGATAGCTTCTGAGAGTACATAGGGATCAATCAACGTAAAATAATTTTATATTACACACGTAATTGCGAAAATACCTTTAGTATTTAAAAAAAAAATACATAACTTATACACCTTCATTATGAAGTGCTTTTATCTTTTTAATTATATATTAAAAGTTGTAAAAAGAAATAAAATTACATATTAAATAAACAACAGAAAAAAACATGAGATGTAAAGGCGCACTAGCTTTAGTGATTTTAAATAAACAACAGAAAATACCTTTAGTAGGACCGGTGAACAGCATATTAAATAGATCGCTACCCTTCTTTACAAAATTGAACTGTTTGTAGTTCACTTTCTATATTGATTTTTGTTAATTTAACTGTTTCATAACTTTTATTTTAAAATTATTACTTAATTAATTATATTCATAACTTTTAAATTTAAACACTATAAATAAAAAACATTATAGTGCTTATGGAGTTGTACTCCATGCATAGGAGCATTTAAGAAAAATGATTTTTCATTTTAAACACAAAAGTTTTTTATCTTTTACATTTTAACCCTTTTAACCCAAAGCTTTTTATCTTTTTCAATTTAACCTTAATGTTTTTCTATTTTCAACTTTTTTTCCTCTATACTTTTCATCTTTTATAAGTTTCTCGATTTACGTTTCGTTCTAAATTTTGTAAGTTAATACGCGCAACGTGCATGTGAGGTTCAACGTTTTTTCATTTATTTATTCCCCTTTGCAGGCTCATTGCAACGTGTCTATTTTTCCATATTTAACAGGTTTGTTGCAACGTGTCGGTCCTAGATCAACTTAGTTATTCTTTTATATGTTTTAAGTTTCTGGTTTTAATTTCTTTGCATTAACACGTCGCAACGGGCGTCCGTGGCTCAACGATTTTACTTCTGCTTTTCGTTCAGTGTTGTTTTTTTCCTTTTTTGTTTATTTTGTTTTTACGATATTTTCCAGTGTTGGTGGTCACTAGCGGTGGTGTAGCATTGGTGCTTAGTGGCACGGTTTTACGTCCCCTCGCCGCAACGCAGGGGAAGGAAGCAACATGCGTGTATGCTTCAACGTTTTTACATATCTCTTTATGTTTCGTTCAAAACTTCGCGAGTTAACATGACGCAACGTTCATGTGTGGTTCAACATTTTTACGTCTATTTTTTCCCGTTTGACAGGTTCATTGCAACGTTCGGATTCTAGATCGACTCAGTGTTGATGGTTACGGGCGGTGATGTGGCACTGGTCCCATTGGGGGGGGGGGGGTCACTTATTGCTACTATGATCTCGTAGCATATCCCTCTTGATGTAACATTCCCCCATCCACCCTTTTATGGTAAAGGACCTCTTGGTGCTACATTTAGCAATTTAAAAAGGATTTGGTCCATTGTTATACCACTCTTTTCTTTTATAATAATTTTTCACATATATGTAGACTAAAGAAATGTAAGGTTACATTACAGTCTTAGGGTGGAGGGTATAACCCTCGGGGACTTGTGCGGTGACTTGAGTCATCGATTCGGTGACTATACCCTCGGTTTGGGGGAAATCGGTTAGGAGGAGAGAGGTTGCCATTTTCGGTGAGTGTTCACCGATGTGTTTGAGAGGAGAGGAGAGAGGAGAGACCAATCAAGTTTTTTTTTTTTAATTGAGGGGTGTTTGACTATACCTAGTGATTGAGTGTAAAATAGGGAGTTGACATGACATAATATTATTGGGTAGGATTTCACTAAAACACCCTAAGTTGTTTGATTATACTCTCCACCCTTGAGTAAAATAATATATCTTATTAGTTGGATTTTAGTTTACTTTTAATAACCGACAAATCTGCTGTGCAACTTTATATTATACTTAATAAATATATTAAATTAAATTATGAACAATACAGCGGTGATATAATATTATTGTCATGTCAAAAAGGTTTAAATATATTCAGTTTGTTTTTACCTTTTATTGTATTATTGTCATGTCAAAAAGGTTTAAATATATTCAGTATGTATTTACCTTTTATTGTAAAGAGGTAGTAAGGTTTGTGAGGTGGATATAAATATCAATATTTTAGATCTATTAGAGAAATATGAATAGATAATTAAAACTTAAAATTATACAAAGAAACTAACAAACATATAATAACGGGAATATCGGGATCAGCATGAAGTAATATTCCTTTTAATCAGACTTATTATTTTTAGAAAAGGATATATGATTATTATCATTTTTATTTAAATATATTAGTGGTGAGTTTGATGGGGAACCTCAAAAAATGTTAAATATATCATAAAAAATCCAAGTTCACATGTAAAAAATTAATATTTTTAAAAAAATTCGAAGCTTTTCCATATAACTACACATAGAAGTTTTTAATAAAAAAGTTCAAAAACTAAAAAAATTAAAAATTGCCTAGAAACAGTTAAAAAGGGTAGGTTTTTACAAAAATATTTTTTATTAGAATTGCTTCTACACATCTTTATATGAAAAATCTGATTTTTTTTTAAACATATTTTTTTACATATTAGATTGATTTTTATGATATATTTAACATGTTACATGCATAGTTGCTCATTTTTATGAGGTTCCCTATGAACCTCACACTATTTACATTATATATTAGGTCAGAATCCGTGTATTATGCTAGTTAAATAAAAGAAATATCAAATATTAAAATAATGATTTAAGATTTATAAAAAGATTTTTTAAGATAAAATATTTTTTAAATTACACATAAATATAATGATTTAAATTAAGAAACAAAATACGAATGAGTAAAATAACAAAAGCGAGAATTGTTTTTTAGATTTACATAACTACAACACGTAACACGGTAATACAATCTTGTTTATTTATCAGTTTATGTAAACATTTATATGTTTTTCAACTTAGCTTTGTTATTAATCTGTGTATAAACACAAATATAAATTAGTTGATTAAATACGTGTTTTTGTTTTTTAGTTTTTTATTTTTGTATGTATATAAATAAATACCAGAAGAATCCGTTATCATTATTTAAATTTTATGACTTTATCTTTTACGAAACAATATTCGGTTTTGTCGGGCGTATATTAAGCCTAGAGGTATCGATCTACACATCCACTCGTTTCTATTTCAACTCTGTAAAATTATTAGGTTTATATTCTCCTGGATCATCAGTTTTACAACAATTCACTTATCGGTAAAGATCTCCTTTATGTTTTTAGCTTTCTATCATCTCTAATTATTTATTAAACTGTAAATCTTGTAAGTGGGAGTTGTTTAATTTGCATGAGTGAATGCAATTTAATGTTTTTACGTTTCATGACAGTGATGTTCATCTGGGTTCATGCTGTTTCTATTGATTTGTTAGTTTTATTTGCTATTTAAGGTTAATAAATTCGGTTTCTTGATATTTTTTTTTAAGAATATGTAAGTGGGAATTTTGTGATTTGTGTATTTGAATCCGGTTTATTGTTTTTCATGTTTTATGGTATGGATTCTCATCTGGGTTTGTGTAATTTCTCGTGTTTTGTTAATATATTTTGCAATTCAAGATTAAGTAATTCAATTTCTTGGCTTTTTTCTTCATAAAAGCTTGATGAGGTAATTTTTCAAATTGTTTTTTTTATATTATGATTTTCATATTTGAATCCAGTTTATTGTTTTTCATGTTTTAGGGGATAAATTCTCATCTGGGTTTGTGTAATTTCTCTTAATTTGCTATTTTTTATTTATTTATTTAATTCTTTTTTTTTTTTTGAAAGATAGATTAATTAAATATCACGCCTTTTTTTCTTCCTAATGTTTAGGGATTTAATGGGTACAATATTGTTTCAAAATCTGAAATTATGGGGTACTCTAGACTTTTCAAGATTTTGACTTTTGGCTATGTTTGGCTTTTAATTTCACTTGAATCTGGACTGCAGAGTCAAAGATTTGTGGAGAATTCTGAAGTTTGGCTTCCAACAAGCAATTGTGGTTTATAAACTTGGATTAAATTGGCAGTTTTCTTCTGTTCCTGCTCAATTTGACAGAGAGAAATCAGTTAAATTCTTAGGTTTGACTTTTTGAGTCAGGTCAAAATGCACAGGTTATTATCAGAGGTTCTGTTGGGTACCCAAGGGGGCGGAGAATCACTGTTGGGTTCGATCAAGATTGCGGTTTTACCGATTGCCAAAGTTTTTACCATGTGTTTTTTGGGGTTCTTGATGGCTTCTAAGTATATAAACATTTTGCCTGCAAGTGGAAGAAAGCTTTTGAATGGGGTAAAATTATTCATCCTTTTTTTCATACATATATGTTAATTTATTTTATATATTTTTATTAATTTTGATTTAGCTTCAAACAGATACACAAGAAAAAGATTTCGTCAACTGTAATAAAGCACAGTCGTTTGAAGCTATGATAATCAAATAAAAATCAGTTTTGTTGTAGCTACTTATAAAGAGGTTATATTATTCGACACCTAAATAATCAGAATCAGTTTTACTATAATCAAAAGAAATTATCATCTGTGATTTGGATACATTGTAATTAAATATTATCTTTCAAAACGCGATACTAAAAACTCGCTGAATGGGATCATGAACCTCATTCTAATGTTCTATTTATGACCTTATAATTAAAACATGTTGATGTATCAAAGGGCGATTAGGAACGAGTTATCTTGGTCATACTTTGTATTTTCGGTATATATAACACTAATTTATGGCGTAAATTTAATTAATTAATTATTAATTTTATTTGCAGTTGGTTTTTTCACTACTATTACCATGCTTGATATTCTCTCAACTTGGACAAGCCATCACTTTTGAAAAAATGATTGAGTGGTAAGATTTAAGTTTAGTTTTATTACTTTTGACTAATGTTCATTTTGGATAAATTATTTACAAAGTTGCTCTTTTACAGGTGGTTCATCCCTTTTAATGTTGTGCTGGCTACCATATCCGGTTCTATAATAGGGTTGATTGTTGCGTTGATTGTTCGTCCACCATACCCGTACTTTAAATTTACCATCGTCCACGTTGGCATAGGTAAATATTGCTATTTCTTAATTTTTTTTAATTATAATAATCAGTTGTATTTATTATGTCGAGTGATTTACTTGCAGGAAATATCGGAAATGTTCCACTAGTCCTAATTGCAGCTTTATGTCGCGATAAATCAAACCCGTTTGGTGATTCTGCAAAATGTGCCCAAGATGGAAATGCCTACATCTCCTTTGGGCAATGGGTAAGCTATATTTTGTTTTGAAATATCATTATACTTTTAGTTTGATTTTTTTACGCTTGGTGTGTACTCTTAACAGCTTTACCTCTATCCCACGGGATTCAGTAACATTAATATGTTTGTAATTAATGTTTTTATTCAGGTAGGGGCAATTGTCCTTTACACATATGTATTTCAAATGCTTGCACCTCCTCCTGGAGGTTCTTTTGACGTTATCGAACAAGATAAACTCCCGGTAAAAAACACTCCAAAAGTTAACGCCCCCCCTGAAGAAGTACCTTTGCTTACTCAAGAGCCCGAACCGATAAATGAAGATTTACCCAAAGATGGGAAGGTGAGAACTTATAATTTGCTTTGATCTTTACTTTAGGTGGATGTTAATACGTTATACGTTATACGCCTTTTATCATATTAATAAAACGCCGTTTCTTTTTGCTTGTTTTTTTTGTAGATAAAGCAATTCTTGAAGTATTGGTATGAGAAGTTGAAGTTAAAGCAAATAGTCCAACCTCCTATTATTGCATCTGTAAGTACTTTTGCTTATTTATTTGAAATACACAAATTACACTAATTTTTAATTCATTTATTTGATATACGCTTTGGAATCACGATCCATTCTTTAATTGATACTTTTTTTTTAAAACGACCCGTTTTGACCTGACCCGTCTATTTTGCAAGGCTTAATTTGAAACGTGTTTATTTTTTAATAATTACTATAACACTTGTTAATCATTTTTTGTTGTAGATATTGGCTATTGTGCTAGGATGTATACCATTTTTGAAGAATATGATATTCACTCCTGATGCACCACTATACTTCTTCACTGATAGCTGCTTGATTCTTGGGTAAGAAATATCATTTTTAAATTCTTTTTCTTCCTTTTTCTTGCTCGTTAACCAAAAAAATCTAACCATTCCATAATATTATTCAATCACATAATGATTTTTTTTTTTTTTTTTTTTTTTTTTTTTGTATCAGGGATGCTATGATCCCTTGCATTTTGTTGGCATTAGGTGGCAATCTTACAGATGGTATGTCTTTCCTAGCTAAACCGATCTTTTAAAGTGATAATCAGAAGATAGTGTTTGGATGTCGTTTGATGTTGCGATAAGAATATTGAAAAATGTTGACTTTTGTTGTTGATATAATGCAGGGCCCGGGAGTTCAAAACTAGGACTAAAAACAACTGCTGCGATTATTTTTGCGCGATTAGTTTTGGTTCCACCAGCTGGATTGGGCATCGTGACATTAGCCGACAAACTTGGATTTCTTCCACCTGATGATAAAATGTTCAGATTCATTCTTCTTTTACAACATTCAATGCCTACATCAGTATTATCAGGTACCCACCAAATTCTTCTTTGATTTTCTTGAAATTGACCAAAAAAAGTCAAAAACTTGTTTTTTTTGTATAATCTACGTTCAATGCCTATATCTGTATTATCGGATACCCACCAAAACTCTTGATGGATTTTGTAGGCGTTGGCCAAAAAAAAAAAAAACATGTCAAGCTTGATTCTTACACGTATATATACATTAGACAAAAGAAAGTCAAAACTTTATGTACTCACAATGGCTACATATGTGTCGTTAGACACTTGACCAAAAAAAAAAAGTCAAACGTGGTTCTGGCGTGCATATATACATGTAGAACTAATGTCAATATCTTGTAAAAATCCAGACTAGCCTCCGATTAGTTGTCGATTAATCGCTAGTCGGAGGTTCACCGAGTAATTTTTATCTAGCCGGCCAATTAGTCAGTAATTTTTATCAAGTGATTCCTGACCAAAACCTGTAAATTCCGGAAATTAATCATATCTATATGAAAATATGGTTCGAAGAAGCTGTGAAAAAACATGTTTCGAAGAAGCTGTGAAAACACGTCTACTAAAAAAATACATATAAAAATGTGTGTTGTGTGTATACATATAAAAACTGAAAATTACATATAAAATCCCAATCCTGAATAATCCCTATTAACCGTACCCCTCCAGCCGACTAGCGCCTAGCGATTTTTACAACTTAGACACCTACAAAAAACCTTGATGAATTTTATATACGTTGACCAAAAAAAGTCAAAAGTTGATTCTCATGTGTATGCAGGTGCTGTTGCTAGTTTAAGAGGGTGTGGGAGAGAGGCTGCAGCCATCTTGTTTTGGGTTCATATCTTCGCAATCATATCAATGGCGGGTTGGATTGTTTTGTATTTAAACATCCTTTTCTAGATTCGGTTTTTAAAAATTGGGAGAAACGAGGCTACTCGGGGTCGTTACAAGTATCAAATCATGCAGAATTTGTTGATAGTAATACAATGAGAGAAACAGAGATGAATGGAGAGTGTATGTAAAGCCTCTCTTCATTGTTTACTTGTCACATGGCCATGGATGTTAGTTACACTATTATTATTATTCTTCTTTGCTATGATTTTTTTTTTTTTTTTTTTTTTGGAAAGCCACATTTCCTTGTGTGACTATTATTAATTAATTAATTATTTTCAGGTGAAATGCCAATACATAATTCAATTTGTCCCAAAATAACTGAATAGATTTGATTATGTGTTTGTATCAAACAGCTGAATCGATTTCTTTTTCCTATCGATTTCATCTTATTATACACACTTAGGGGCGGATCTAAGTAGGAAGCATCGTTTCTCTTTTTATGACCGATTAAACGAAATATATGTCACATGTTTCAAGTTTTATGTGATGATAGATTGTCCTTTGCATTCTTGTCCTTACACAAGTTTGATTGATGATGGTACTCTCTTTTTGCTGTCCTTTTGTGCTTACATTACAAGTTTATAATTCCCTACAAAAATAAGAGAAAATCATCACATTAGTCATTTTCAGGGTCTATTATTAATACATGATCAGAACAACTAACTTAACACGCATGGTCTTAATTCTTAAATACGCTAATCTTTGGTCGTCTATTTATTTAGGGGTCGCTTTGGTTTAAAACCATGAATCCGGTCACCTGTTTGTTTCTTTTGGTCGGTTTTTATAAAAGTTTTTGGTTAGTCGGTTTCGAAATTTTTAAACCGGTTTGGTTTGCAGTTTATACCGAAAATGGACTACAGAAAACCGGACTCGACTGGAAGATTTTAAATATTGAGGATTTAAAACCTAGAATTGAGGATTTTTTTAACCAAGTATTTTTTAACTATTGTAAGCACATGTCAAATGTTTAATGGAAACTTGCATTTTGCTAAAATAATTGTTTTCATTTTGCAGCAAGTGCTTATGTTTTATACATAGAAGAATTGGTATGAATCGATTCCATATTGAAGAAAGAATCAAATATTCATTGATCAAAGCATTCACGCATAATCTGATAGATCTTTTGAATAACTGATGAAATCGGACGAGAATAAAGATAAGAGTCCCGTTCTACATGTCAATACCGGCAACAATGAAATTTATAGTAAGTGGAAAGTCCGTCGATTTCAAAAATCATGAGGGTTCAAGTCCCTCTATCCCCAATTTGCCGCCCTAATTATTTCTCGTATCCTTTTTATTTATTTTATCCTTTTTTTCGTTAGCGGTTTAAACGTTAGCGGTTTAAAAGTACTTATCTTTCTCATTCGGGTGAATATGTCTTATGTATTTTCGGACAGCTTTTTTATTTTTATATAATATAATATGCATTTTATATAACGGCTCAATAAAGCCTAAACTGTGGTTTTAAGTTTCAACTATTAGTTCAAAACCAGACCATAAACACCCCTAACACTTGTATCCCGAAGATGACTTTTCATCTCCCTGATACGTGCTACGCTTTGTAATAATACATACTATAAAATGATCCGCGAGTAATGGTTACATACGCGATTTTTTTTTTTTTTCAAATATGATTATATAGGCATATGTAATAGTGTAATACTCAATCTCATCAACCATTCATTCATTCATCTTGTTGCACAAAACAACCACAACATGAAAAACAACAGACAAACAAAAAACAACAAACCAACACCACAAACTCATTATTATTACTCCTATACCTCGAAAACTAAAAAAGACCCCACCATCTCCTCCCTCTATCCCCCCTTAAACCGGAACTCTTAATAGCACCAGGGTTGCCCAGCCACAATGCAAGACCAATCCCCACCAAACTCACCACCGGTGCCGCCACAAACCACCACCTTCTTCCCCCCGTTTCTCCACCACACTCATTATTCAAGACTTCTCGACCACCGTCCTCTTCAAAACCGGTATTATCCTCCAACCCCGGTTGAACTTCTTGAACCGCAGGCCCGTGGTTAACGCTTTCTTTACTGTTCTCATAGTCCACGTCATCAGTCGGAAACTCAAACCGACACAATGGGCAAGTGTTGTGTAAGCTTAACCACGGTTTAATGCATGAAGGGTGGTAAACATGAGAGCAAGGAAGGTGGTTAACCATGGTTCCAACTGTCAGCATGTCTTTACAAATGGCGCACACCAAACCGTTATGGTCGGTATCAGTAACCACCACATGGTCAAGATTATTTACAAACGCCTGAGCCGCGGGTGGTGCACCGCGCCTTGAGCTATCCGCTTCGGCTAACCGTTCCAAAAGCTCTTCAAAGCTTCTTGCATCGAGATAATCTCCAGAATTCCCGACATAACCTGACGTTTCTTGATCGTTAACCATGTTGCCAAACGGGTCTAACCGTCTTTCACTGATTCTTACGCGAATGCCACCCCCGGTTTCACCAGATTGATCATCGTACGCCATTGTTCTCTGGAGATGAACTCTAGCTATCAAAGATCCAAGAGTGTTTTCATCGTTTTCACCATCTTCAACCTCTTCCCATTCGTCATCTGAACTCCACCGGTTCAAACCAGCATGCATCGGGTCTATATCGGTATCCGAATCACCACCAAGATAACTACGAACATCAACAGAAACATCCGAACCATCATCATCATCATAAGCTCCAAAAGACACAACATCACCATCTCCATTAACAGAATCGAAACCGTCACTCTCGGTATCCGAAACAACTCGCCTCCATCTCCTAGAACCGCTAGGGGTAGTACGGGCACTTGTGTCGGAAACAGGAGTTTGGTTTTGTCTAGCTAAATTAATCACGGTTGAAAACTGGTGTGAAAACATATCTTCGATTGATTCTGAACTATTGTTGTTGTACCGTGTTCGTCGTATTCTAGGATTCGTACGAGGAACGTGTTGTGATGGGGCGCCAGTGCCGTTTTCTTCTAGCAACAAAAACTTACAGTCCCCGCATATGGTGATTGAATCAAGATCAATACTGTCGGTTTCAGATGAAAGTGTTCTACGGCACAGGGCGCATATCTGTGATGCATCATCCATGTCTGCAGATTAGAATCAGAATGATAATGAGCAGTCGATCAATCACTAAAGATTCTGTATTTGAGGCTATTTTAATAGAGGGTGAAGCTAAACAAACAGCATGACACACTATCCAGACACCACTGACATGTCATACGGGATCGCTTTATAGACTTGCAAAACATACAGGCCATATGACTTGGTATACAGACACAAAAGTGACTGATGTGACAGCGCACACTCACATTGGAAAAGTTACACGACCTGTATGACCATATTCGACATGTCATATGCCCGGTTGACAGCACAAAAGTGACTTGACGGTACAACGCACACTCACACCGACAAAGTTACATAACCCATATGCCCATTTTCGCCATGTCATATGTATGACCATAAGCGATCGCATGGCTTGTTAGACTGGCAAATCATACGGGCCGTGTGAGTTAATCTCATCAATTCATATACAGACACAAAAGTGACTGACTCGCAACACACACTCACACGGCCCGTATGACCATTTTCGCCACGTCATACAGCCGTATGATGACACCACCTATAGGCTATAGCTTCACCCTTTTCTTAATATCAAAAGGGGATTAAACTGCATCATTTGATAATGAATATTCAAGCAAACCGATTATAAACCCTAAATCAAGCATGCAAACTTTGCTAACCTGATTCTAATTAAACAAAATTAGGGTTCCAGATAACAAACAGTAACAGTCAACCCCACCAAATTCGATCGTCAATTTCGTCACCTGAATCCAAAACAATACACAAATCAACGTGAAACATTTACAAAAGTGCAATCTTTAATAGCATTGAAATCGAAATAGGAATACCTTGGAGCGAAATTCATCGAAAAGTTGGATGTTCTGGAGCGAAAAAGCACCGAAATTTGGGCATCAAAAGCGAAAAGAAAATATTAATGCATTGATTTTTGGAATTAAGAAATGGGAAAAGCAAAAAAGAAGAATCTTGAAGTGTGAATATGAAGTAATTGCAGTTGGGTAGGGGGAGAAATTGGGGGTTTTGTTGTGCCCTAAATATCAATCTTGAAACATTGGCATATGTGATGGAGAAAAAAGAAAGAGTTGATGGAGGTAGATAAGATGTAGCTTTAACCACTATTACCCCTCAACTTTTAACAAACCATGTATATCTTATATACGGGTTTGTAGCTTAGGGGTATTAATGTGTCTAGACAGTAGCAAATGTGTTTTGACTTTTGAGCGATTATTTGGAAGGCTAGAAATGATCGGGTTTTCTACAATAAGTTGATATCTATCATAAGATTTTTGGAAGACTTCAAACGGTAGGGTTTTTTGTCGGTGAAAAATCGCTCAAAACACAAAACATTATCATGGTCAAACTGGTGTAAAATTGATTTTTGAGTTATGTCGTTTTTTTCCGGGGGTGTTGACCTATTCTAGCTCCTTGCTGGATTTGGATGTGTTTATTAATATATTCTGGCTTTTAAAAAATGTGTTTATTTTCAAGTGAGTGAGCATGTTAGTATCATGATAGACACTAGTGTAGATTTAAAAGTAGGTTTGCTAGATGTGTGTTAGACTCTAAAAAAAATATAATGTATAACATTGTGGGTGTTAATAGATGACGAGGTATGGTACTAGACCCGACCCGAACGGTCGGACTTTTCTGCTATTTATCACTTTTATATTAATTATATATTATTATTGTGTACTAACCCGCGAAGCCCAGCGCATTGTAGTTTATACTACACTAGGCTGTGGGCTCGTAGAGACAACCCCTAACTGGGCCTGGCCCATTGAGGTTAGGGTTTTCCCATATCTCCTATATAAGGAGGTCTTCACCTCCTCATTAGGGGATGAGATAGAGGGTAACACTTTTGTAGCTGGAAATAGGGGATTTTTCCTCTACCGGCCGTCTCTACAATTGCCCACGTTTCTCTCTTCTTATTTGCAGGTCTAGGATTCGGGTGAAGAAGACGAGGTGTGGCCATATCCGTGTTCATCACCGTAGAAGTACCGACCCGCTCGGGACATGCTTCTTCATTGGCGCCATCCGTGGGACCCATAATTTTGTTACCACATCTCGTTTCTTTCTACTCGATTTCTAGATCTTGTTATTCATGCATGCTTTTATAGATCGGAGATCCTTCCGTTCCAGATTTGAACTCCTAGGTTCGGGTGATCTGATTTGTGATTTCCCTTGATTCAAGGAACCCCATAACGGCGCTCAACCCATTTAATAAATCTTATTATGGGTGGATCTCTATGCATGCTTTTATGTTTTCGGATCATATACCTTCAGATGTATTGATAAGGTAAGGTTTTCACCCTCCAAGAATTATGATGTTGTTTGTACATCAGGGAAATATTTACATGCAAAATTAACAAATTGAAATAATGGTAAACTGCAAAAGCTCGTCGGAAAACCACTATCTTGTAAAAGTTTTAGTGCTTTGACACCTATATAAATAAACATGGTTTACCAGATTTGTAACTTTTAATCGCATCTCTTGTGTCGGAGGCCCTCTTGGACGGAACCCCCTTTTTGAGCATGCATTTTTGTTTACCTGATGTGCTTTAACACGCATCGCTGCAGGCGCCGTGCGCTCTTGCAAGTGTGATTGCACAAGTGGCGCTCCGGCGTACCGCCTTGTCGGATCAGCACGCTCCGGCCCCCATCATCGTGGCATTCGTCGTGCACTCCGTTGTAGCCTTTTTTGTCCGGCCAACATGCATCATTGTGTCCGTTATGCGTCAACTGTACGACTGCGAAAGTGACGCCACGCGTCTCGTCGGGTACACATCTTTATTAGAATATGGCCTAAACCACGCGCCTCACTTGATGCATAACAATTTTGAAGTGGTTTCATCTTCTGTTTCGGCCACTTAGTCGTTAACCTTTGAAGCTGAAGGTGCAATTTTTTACCTTGCATACTTCGTTTTTGCATCACACGGACATCCGATACATTAGTACAGATTGTCCATATAATATCAATTATTGCGGATTATTTTTAAGATGACACTTGCAAAGTTATTCCATGCTCTGCCGCTGCAAAACCTGAGTCCGACCACCCGTCTACGTGACACCGACACTCGCTTGCGTTTACTGACACGTAGCCACCGGCGCTTCCATCACGCGCCATTCATAGCGAACAATTCTCTCACGCCCTCATACGCATCAACCATTCGCCACCAACGGCACTTTTTTCTGATGCATTGGCATATCAGCCGTCACCTCCGGTATACCACTATAATACTCCCGTAGCGGGGCAGGACTCCCCAACAACGCTCTGGGCTACCACCTTATTCGGCCATCTACAACCGACCACCATAATAATGAAGCATCATTAGAGCCGGGTGGCGAACCATTATGGTGCAACTTCGTTGAAGTTTTTTCCGCCTTCGCGCAACCCGCTTCGCGCTGCCAACATATGCGTCGTGCGAATAGTTTGCTTCACCGGCATCCGTGCTGCATGCCACCACATCCAGGCGAGCAAGCGAAGATGCACCATTTCCTTTCAATATTACAAGGAAGTTTTTTAAACACACGAGTGGACGGCTCACACGTGCATGCCCGCGTGAACCAACTCGTTCCACCATCCAAGGCCTTGACCGCCTTCGTTCCACACCCGTATGTACCACCCGCCTTCGCAGCACAGGCGTGTTTACGCACCCGCCATTGATAACCCTGTTACATTCTTCAACGGCGTGTGCCCCCTGTCACCGCCACACGCGACACATCCCGGCCACCTCCGGTGGATCACCGGAACGCTCCCGCTACCTCTGGCGAGTTACCGTCGCACTCCGCTCTTCTCATTCAGGTTACCAACACGTCCTACTTGTAAAAGCCAGGCACGGGAAAGGTACCAACGACTTTCTGAACGCAGTTCAAAATACTCTCCGAAATGCTATTCCGGCGGATCACCATCTCAGAGGGCCACCATCATGCATAAGCGTGACTACAACCGGTGTTGCCAACTGTCATGGCAACAATACACATCCGCCTAACAACTGTTGTTGACAGCGTTCTCATTCGCAATGTCAGATTATGTTTTGCACGTCTATAATGCCAGGTAATTCTTGCACCCGAATGGTCACTTTTAAATACCTTTTGTTGGCGGGCAAGCTCCGATTCCCGCCGGAGAAGTTCCGCCACTTACATGAACGCCGGTCCGCCATGTTAGTAAATCAATCTTCTAAATAATCCACTTGTGGGTATCATCCTGCCAGACCGGCATTGTACCTCTGCTACCTGGAATCAACCACGGGTGGTCATTCCCTTCCGGTACCACCTTGTGGTTCCCTGTAAATCACTATAAAAACAAACCTCTTTACCATTCACAACGTCATGTAAATAACGTAGATTTACATCACTGGTGAAGAAGTCAAAATAACCATGGCATGAGGTAATGTTTTCTAAAAAATACATGCCAACTAAATTAATGGTTTTTTACTTTAATGAAAAATTTATTATTCAACATTTCGTAGGCCACCTAGATGGTTCGTAGAAACAATTTGTAATGAAATATATGCATGTCATAAAAAATATGATGATGACTGGTGTATTTAAGCCACAATATACCATCCCATGTGGCACGCACAATTTGCTTGTGAAGATTTATTTTGAGGGGTGGCCTACAACACACGTAGCAGAGTACAAGATCTAACCCGCGTAGTACAACTTTTGACCTTCACGGTCCAAGTCTGTTTAAAACCAACACAGACGATTTATGGTCGTGTCGCCTCTAGTATACATTTCCTTTAACCGTCGGTCTTCGTGTTGCCTTTGCGCCACTTTCCCTTCACATGTTTTCTCACTGAAACCATTCATAACGCATACGCTAAGGGCGTGATAGATCTATTAATACAAATATATAATTCAGAGATATGTCATCGATACAATTACTAAATTAAAGTTATTGATGGAAATCACATATTCATTATAATCTGTCTTATGGTCCATTGTTAATACTGCATAAGGTTCACGATACGCTTGTGTTCTGGGTTTCATCTCCACACAAGATGCCTTTGTATAAATATGGATGAAGCTCAAAATCAATGATCTGACCCGAACCGTGATCGGCGGTCTCCGTTTTCCCCGCCACTTCCGCGCAACTAGCTCTGGCGGAAGCTTTTATTCACCCCGGAACGTTTCCAACGGGCGTTTTATCCACCTTCTCTACTTCCGTCCGATTACTTAATCACTCCGCCACCTATGGCGGATGCTTCGGGTCACCGCGTTACCCCTGGCGAACATTTTTATCCATTCCACCACCTCCGGCGGATACTCTCGGTTCACCCGTGCCACCTTAGCAAATGCTTTTATCCACCTCGCAACTCAGGCGGTCGCTTTTCATCCACACACACTACCGGCGAATGCTTTTATGCAACCCGCCACTACCGGCGAATGCTTTTATACAACCCGCTTCTACCGGCGGAAGATTTTGTCCAACCCGCCACGCGAGCGGATGTTTTTTCTTAACCAGCCACGTCGGCGGAAGCTTCCTCCTCAACCCGCCATGCCATCGGATGCTTTTTCTTCAAACGTTACCAATGGGTGTCGTTACGTACATGATAGTGAGCACACATCTTATTCCCTACTCTGAGCAATATGGTAAAACCCAGGATACTTATTATTGGTGGTATGAATGCTTAGGGCAAGACAAGCTTATACAAGCAATCTTATGCTTATGACATTTTGAAATACATGCTTCTCTATTATTAGAGATTGCCCTTTTTATTGGCCCCTAACAAACACTAAGGTTAGGAAGGGTTAGCGACAACACTTGTTATTCGCGCCACATGCTGTCACACCGCCTTGTTTGTGTTGCCGGTATAAACACACCTTCACGCCATCTGCTTTCAGCCCCTCCCCAGCTGCCTGCCGCTTCTATTCTTTATCTGACAAGGATAAGAGGCATTTGATGGTTATAATGGAATACAACAAAATCATCCATATCCCTTAACTGGAGGTTTCGACCATATTATCTCGTAACGTTAAGGGAATCAACAGAGATTGCCAGATTGGCATTTCTTATAGGAAAAAACTACACTGATGTAGTCGCAAACCTCACTATTATGGACCCAACCAACGTTTTGACAACAATGGTTGAATACTTATTCAGCAACAATAAGCTGGGGGATTATCCTAGTATAACCCCACTACAAATGGTGCCCACCAGCTATTTTTAAAATATCCACTTAATGAACGCTCAACCAGGTTCGGCCAGGGTATCTTTATTTTTTTATTTTTTATTTTTTTTTGCAAATAAATCAACTGAATTAGAGGCAAGGGCTGGATGGTCACTTTGCCATGCCTCTAATCTTGATAACTTACTAGGTCACGTCATCTTATGCGAAGGCCTCACTTGGTCGCGCCATCACCGGACTTTATATCACTATTATTTGTAGTTCTAACCAACCTTTTGGAAAAGCAGGGTTGAACTTTTAGATAAGATAACGGATCCTAGGCGCCTAAATATGAAACGCATGGGAATCTTACAGACAAAAAGGCGAATAATTTTCAACGTTAGGCTTATAGAATGGCCTACGTACAAGAGTCAACGCCCCTATATACAAAAAGAGAGAACAAAAGCATCGAACCCAGGGATGAGCATGTGGCAATTCAATTATAATAACGAAAGTCCCTTGGTACATCATCGTAGAAGGGGAATCACTCTGTCACGATATCTCATCAAGCAAGGCAACACCCTCGTCACATTTTACGGTCACTCGATCTGGGCGCCCTTACCAGACCATTGCAGCATACATGATACGCAATCCGTATTTAAGGATGTGGCTGGAGGTAAAACCTTATATTCACTACATCATTCATGTAATCTCGCATTATAGTTAGGTTATGTGCTCTCATATGACATTACGCTATATTATATGTGAGTCTTTTGTTTGAAAAGCGTGATGACATACGATATAATCTTATATGTACTTACATCACTGCTTAAAATACTTATCGTTCAAGTTCAATGCTATTTACATAATGCAACAACAATGAACTGGGGGACTAGCAGGGTATTGTGCCACTACGCCTTAAAAGTGATCATCTTCTCTCAGGCTGCCCATTAAGGTGATATCCACTATATATTATCCTGCATCGGCTCTTATATAATATCTTGATGAGCCAGACGATATTTACACTTCTCACATCATTTGGCCTACGACCATGCTACTCACTTGACACAGCATATGCAATTTGGTAGTCAAGACAAACGCACGACAAAACTAAGATACTTGATTATTCAAATAGGTATTCCACACGCTATGCGACAGGAAAAATACTTATTCGGATATGTATTCTCCACGCTAGTCTGTGACATAGATAAAAGAAAACCCTCACGCCACAGTCGGCGAGGTAAACAGACATGCCACCTACTATAAGCATTCCACACGCCAGTGCGCGTCCAGGAAAAGCACGTAGTAGCTTAAATAAAGTGCTCATTCACGCCTAACGCGTATAAAGCATTTTATTATCTCAATGAGTGTTCACTCACGCCAAGCGTGTAGAAAGCACTTTGTTGTTCAAGTGTTCATTAACGGCGCGCGGGTTATAAAGCACTTTCTGATATCTACAAGTGTTCACATAAACATTTGTAAACACAACATACCACCGCATTTGAACTGCATATCACGGTAAAAAACAACTCTGACACGAAATATTTTTCATAATGACAAAGTCAGATGATCAAATTATACAGCGCTAAGAGTGGGCGTCTTGGTAATAGATGTATTCAACCACTACTACTCCAGTGGGTATCTAGGTAATAGATGCGCAACCACTGATGAAAAACCAAGTACTTGTCCCACAATTATAAAAACATTGTGGGAAACATAAATAACACTCTAAGCACTCTTCCGAGGTCACTGAGCATATCAAGCACTTCTGCAGGGGTGCATTGTATAACATTCTTCCCGACTGCAACGATGATTGCTATAGTTGGATCATCAATAACGGCAGCTGGTACAACCGCCAGCATTTCTACATTCGCCTTAGGTGGCATAGAATTTGCATGTGCTCTATGACCACCAATGGCTGCACATTACGACAACGGAAATCCTGATGACACGGACGCGTGGTAGGGATCGTCGTCACATCAACATCAACTCTTTCAATGGGTTGAACGCTGTTAGCACACCATATGCTAACCGCCAAAACCCAGCCTGTTCCAAGACTCATGCACGAGACCTAACCACTTACGTACAACCTGGACAAGCACATGGTGATGCGCCAGTACCAATGGCAACTGCCTACAACCGATCGGCGTGCGCCGTGTTTGCCTAACCAATTTCCACGATTAACAATCGTAGGATATTCCTTGCTCCATTATCTCCACTCACAGCTAACCACAACCAACGTGAATGACGACTTTCTCGCACTCGGACGACATGTAAGCCTAAAATTAATGATCTTCACTCCCGAGCTCCTGATAAGTCTAAGTGCTCCTCCCACGCTTGCACGCGGGAGCAACACTAGACTGGGGGACATGACGAGGTATGGTACTAGACCCGACCCGAACGGTCGGACTTTTCTGCTATTTATCACTTTTATATTAATTATATATTATTATTGTGTACTAACCCGCGAAGCCCAGCGCATTGTAGTTTATACTACACTAGGCTGTGGGCTCGTAGAGACAACCCCTAACTGGGCCTGGCCCATTGAGGTTAGGGTTTTCCCATATCTCCTATATAAGGAGGTCTTCACCTCCTCATTAGGGGATGAGATAGAGGGTAACACTTTTGTAGCTGGAAATAGGGGATTTTTCCTCTACCGGCCGTCTCTACAATTGCCCACGTTTCTCTCTTCTTATTTGCAGGTCTAGGATTCGGGTGAAGAAGACGAGGTGTGGCCATATCCGTGTTCATCACCGTAGAAGTACCGACCCGCTCGGGACATGCTTCTTCAATAGACATATCTATTGACTTGAAGAAACAACATTTGGATTCAAGACAAAGAGATAAATGGATATTCGAGTGTAAGATTGGGTATGGAATTAACGATAAACAAGTTTGAGTTTAGGATGTTAGGTGATACATGTCGGATTATTCAAAACAATCTCATACTTATATTAAATCCAAATACATAAATATATAGAAAATAAAATAAAGAATATTTTAAGACTGTTAGACACTTTATAAATATATTATACAATCTTAGGAAATAACATAAAGAATATTTTAAAATTGTTAGACACTTTGAAATTTTATCGAGAGTTTCCAATAATTCAACATGTAATGAGATCTTAACATATAATTTTTAACCACATAATTTCATTAACGGGGATTCAGAATACTTGTAGGGTAATCTCAATACCAAATGGGTGATGATTAATTGACCTGATATGTTTGAAACCATATATGGGATATGATTTGTCTTGAGATTGTAAAAAACTATCTCAAACTTGTCTCATTGACATCTCACGTAATAAATTATATATCATGTAAAACATCATAAAAGAGTAATCAAGTTTCGATATTATACTATTAAAGTTATTAACCTTTTTGAACACAACATTTACTCAAATTATAATATTGTTTCAATACTGTAAAACTTTATAATACTAGTTAAGCTATATGATTATAGGGATACATTTTTTGAGAACCAATATTATGTTGAGAAGTGTAAGAACCTCTTAAAACACTTGTACCTGACGTGTTGATGATTTAATTTAATAGGGGAGAAAAGTTAGTGGGGGTGGGCGTTTATGTAACTGCCTCACGAATTGCGAAAATGTATTATGTAGTTATTGTAGTTCTCAACATAAATCTTGGTTCTCAAATGAATGCTCTTCTATGATTACAATAGAACAATTATAAAACTCGTTTGTTATTTTGTATCATTTTTGAAGAAACACAAAGTCTAAACCAACGAGTTATCCTTGTGGGAATAGTCTCGTCAAGAATGGTTAATCCTTAATCTTTCCTCTATGATGATCTAAGTGTGATCTGCAAAACAAACACCGTGAGTCTCGTTACAAGGAGGGGTAGGGGTTCTTCTTGTAACCACCCTCCAGCGTGAGAATACGTAGTGTTTAAAAAGAGTAAATGAGTGCGTGTTAAGAGTAAGAGAGTGAGAGAGCTGATCCTTCAACCTGGAGGTGAAGATCTCTATTAGGGAAGGGGAGAAGATTATGGGTCGATGGGCCTTAGCTAGCTATTGCCTTTAGGGAATATCCGTTTGGTCTCTTATGGCAAGACATCGATGTTTACAAGGGTAGAGCTGACGTGGCGCAACTCTGTTGGCTACACCTCAGCGTCCTGATGTACCTTTTGTTGGGCTTGTCATCAGCCACTTAGTGGAGATCGTGGAGCAGTGCCTAACGACCTGTGAATGGTGCCACCTAGCGTCCTTTTGTGCTCGTCTTGTGCACGATTCCACCATCGTGGGGGTGCTATGTGTGACAACCCGAAACCTAGAACCTTCGTTGTGTCTTGATGTGACTTGCTTGTACGTTACGTGATTAGTTAACCGATTGAACTTAATGATAACGTGAACCTTTTTACATGATATGTGCTTGTTATGTGTGCATTGTGTATATTTATATGTATTATAGGTGAACCGAGAACCCGACACGAAACAACAAGGACCCGACTCGAGACCATGTGGTCTCGAGTGAACCGAGAACCTTTGGCCGGTTGGGCCATTGGGCCGTGACCCCCCCTTAACCGATTTACAAGCCCTTTGGGGCACACACTTGGAACTTGACTATAAATACACCACCTTAGTTAACTTTGCCATTTTGTTGAACAAAAACACACACACACTTCTATCTTCTCTCTCACTAGAACTCTAGCACACAAACACATCTTCAAGACTCTCGGATCCAATCGGTTGACACAAGAGCTCTCGGATTTGGACTTTGGATCGGCACACACACACACCTCACCAACCGGTTAGTATTTTTATGGTTGATTTTTGTTGTGTTTTGTGAATGAATAAGATGATGTTTATGGTTAGAGATTACATGATGTTCTTGATGTTTATGATGATTCTAATATGCACAATGATGAACCGGTTAGCATATACTATATGATGAGTGTGATATTTTGTGTCTAAATGAAGTTTGAACCACTTTTGTTGATAAACATGAAATCGGGTTGCACTTGCCATGAAATCGGACATATATGAAAACCGGGTTGTGTGTTATGCTAAGTGTCTTGATGATTGTTCATTGTTTTGGTTGAATAAGTGTTAAAAATGCTATGAACTTGATGAATATGTGTTTGAATATGTGAAGAACACTTTGAATGATAGTTAAGAATATGAAAACCCTTGTGATTTTGATCCATCTTTGACTAGTAACCTGATTAGGAAAACTGTTAGTGGAATGCTATTGGTTATTTCCGGATTTGGGCCTGATTATATTGTACCACTAATCTGACTACATCTGCATCAACACGTGAACTTGAAAACGACTGCTACCGACTCGCAATCACCCGTTGCGACTCGCAACCACAGCGTGATGACTCGAGACCACGCGGTTGCGACTCGCAACCATAACAGGACAAGCCGAAACCACAGGATACGAGTCCCGTTGCGACTCGAGACCTCAGCATGATGAACCGAAATCATGGTTGCGACACCAGTTGCGACTCGCAACCATCCATGATCAACACCCAGCATGACTCGAGACCATGCTTGCGAGTCCGGTTGCGACTCGAGACCACACTTTGGGCCTTAGTTAATGGGCCAGACTGATGGGCTTCTGTGTTAACTGCTTTTACGTGTTTGGGCCTAAGTAGTTGGGCTGAACTTGTGAACCGTATGTGCTACTGTTGACTGTTAACTGTTACTGCTAAACGTGCTTGCCAAACATGTTGAACATTTGTGCACTACTTGGTTCGAAACTGATTATACGTGATAACCGTGTTAGGACGTTATTGACTACTTGCGACTTGATTGACTTTCTGTGATTAACTGCCGAGCAAACCAAGGTGAGTTCACACCCTTTACAAAGCATGGGATTCCCTGGGTTGGGAACGGGATTCAGGAACGTGGGTTCCTCGTCTACCTTTGGGTAGGACGTCAGTGGTTCAGGAATGTGATTCCTCGTCCGGATGGACGGATAAACGTACTAGACTAAAACTCTATCACGAAGTCCCTCCTTTTTGTATCGACTAATCGCCGGGCCAATGGCGAGCGGGTCATTAGTTAGATAGCGCTATTTAGGTCTGACAAGCCTCACACCGTGCCGCAGAGGACGGGCGTGAACTAATGGATCTGGGGCACGTCAATGATGATAGACATTGATGTTTTCAGGGCACATAAACATGACTACAGTCAGCAATCGATACGGTAACGAGTCTAGTATACACATGGGGTAGCCCCCACGGCTGGAGAGCCAGATGATGTACATGGGGTAGCCCCCACGGCCGAAATGCCTGATAACTACATGGGGTAGCCCCCACGGCCGGAGTGCCGGAGTAACTGGGAATGAACTGGTCACGTCTTTTTAAACTATGGGGTAACCCCCACGGCAGGATGCCAGATAAAGTAAACTGTTTTCGAAACAACTAAAACGAACGCCCACCCGTGAACTCACTCAACTAGTTGTTGACTCGTTACTACATGCTTTGCAGGACCATAGGTATTCAGTGGGAGCTTGCATGGAGGAGGATCGTTGTGGGACAGGGATTGCTACAAGACTATGTTAAACTTGAAACTTTTGGAACTTATGTTATAACTTTAAACTTATGCTTCCGCTTGCAACTTAAACTTATTTGTTTTGGAACACCAATCGTGAATGGTTGAACTTTTATAACTATTTATATGCTTGTTCAGTATAATTGGTGGCTGGATCCTGGTCAGTCACGCCTCCAAGCGGTAGTACTCCGCAGGTGGGATTTTGGGGGTGTGACAGATTGGTATCAGAGCCATTGGTTATAGTGAACTTGGTTTTAATAAAGGAGAAACGTTTTTGTTAAAACCAGACTATAACCGGAACAGTGCTCAACGGTCCACAACGACACTTCGCTCCTCATGCAAGGCTCGACGTTCTAGGTAATATAATGTATGTATATTGCCTACTTGTTAGTTACGTAGTACATTGCTCATGGTATGCTTGATTAGTATAGCTACTGTTGTTTGAACACGTGCGTGCTTACTCTGTCCTACTATCGTGCTTTCGCGAACCTCTCTCACACGTATTACTCTTGTTATGAAGAACCATGTCTGGACGCGTTAACATGACACAAGCCCAGTTGACGGCTTTGATCAACGAACGAGTTGCCGCAGCGCTCGCAGCTGCACACGCAGGAGGTATATCCTGCAGTCCGAAATTGTCCTAGGATCATTTGGATCCTACTCTCGTGAACCAACCTTTGTGTTAAACTCTGTCTTTTCTTTCACCTACCTTAGGTCAGTATGCTCAGGCACCGGTGTGCACTTTTAAGACCTTTATGGACTGTCGACCCACAACTTTTAGCGGCACTGAAGGAGCAGTAGGTCTCCTACACTGGTTTGAGAAACTGGAATCTGTGTTCGAAATGTGTGAATGCCCTGAAGCGCGCAGGGTGAAGTATGCTACTGGTACTCTCGAGGGTTTGGCCTCACGTGGTGGAATGCCCAAGTGCAAATGTTAGGGTTGGTTGCTGCCAACGCCACCCCATGGGAAAACTTCAAGGAAATGATCAGGGAGGAATACTGCAGTCGTGACGACATTCACAAACTGGAGGATGAGTTTTACAATCTCAAGATGTCAGGATCAGAAATTGAGGCATACACTAAGAGATCGCATGAGCTTGCCTTGTTGTGTCCTACTATGGTGGATCCTCCGTATAAGCGAATTGAACTCTATCTCAAGGGCTTGGTGCCAGAGATCCAAAGTCATGTGACTTCAGCGAGGTTGACTACTATCCAGCAGGTTGTACAGTTGGCTCACCGTCTTACTGATCAAGCGGTGGAGCAGAACAAGTTACCGAAGCGTATAGGTGCTGCAACTACTTCTGGTGCTTCTAGTGGAGATAAACGGAAATGGGATGGAACTTCAAGCAGGGGTTCAACTTCAGTGCAAACTCAGTCTCAGCAGAGAAAGACGGATGATCACAAGAGCCCCAGTCAGCAGTCGTCTGGTGGTCAAAGTCATGGTGGATACAAAGGAAATCACCCCAAGTGCAATCGTTGTAGCCTACACCACAGTGGGCCATGCACCAGGGGCAACTGTCATCGATGCAACAAGCCTGGTCATGTTGCAAAGGATTGCAGAAGCGCATACCCCGTCAATCAGAATCGTCAGCAACCTCAGCAGAACCAGCGACAGCAGCAGGGTAACAACAAAGGATGCTTTCAGTGTGGAGCTGAAGGCCACTTCAAGAAGGATTGTCCCCAACTGAACCAGAACAACAACAACAATCAGGGGAATGGTAACAATGGGAACAACAACAACAATGGTGCTAGGGGACGAGTGTTCGTGATTGGTCAAGGTGAAGCAAGGAATGATCCCAACGTGGTGACGGGTAAGTTCCTTCTCGACGACTTTTATGTTACAGTCTTATTTGATTCGGGTGCCGATACTAGCTATGTGTCACTAGAAGTTAGTAAGATGCTTAAGCGTACTCCTACACCCCTGAGCGACAAGCACACTGTAGAGCTAGCTAATGGTAAGAGTTTGGAAGCCTCACACGTAGTCAAGGGTTGCCAGCTTATTCCCGCTAACCAGACCTTCTCTATCGATCTTATTCCTATTGTCTTGGGTAGTTTCGACGTTGTCATTGGGATGGATTGGTTATCCCAACACCGAGCAGAGATTCTTTGCAACGAGAAGATCGTTCGTATTCCTGGTCTAGGTAGTGAACCTCTCATGATTCGTGGCGACAAGAGAAGTGCTGTTGAGAACATTATCTCTCTTCTTAAAGCCCAGAAATGCTTACGAAAGGGCCACACTGCGATTTTGGCTTTAGTTACTGATACCACAGAGAAGGAGAAGAAGCTAGAGGATTTTCCGATTGTACGCGACTATCCTGAGGTATTCCCTGAGGAATTACCTGGTCTTCCGCCCCATCGCCAAGTCGAGTTTCAGATTGATCTAGCTCCTGGAGCCGCGCCTGTAGCCCGTGCACCTTATCGTTTAGCGCCATCAGAGTTGGAAGAACTCTCCACGCAACTACAAGAACTCTTGGATAAGGGTTTTATTCGTCCTAGCTCATCGCCTTGGGGAGCTCCAGTGTTATTTGTGAAAAAGAAGGATGGTACCTTCAGAATGTGTATCGACTATCGTGAACTCAACAAGGTAACTGTGAAGAATCGTTATCCTCTACCGCGCATTGACGACTTGTTCGACCAGTTGCAGGGGTCGAGCTACTACTCAAAGATCGATCTGAGATCGGGATATCACCAGCTGAGAGTTCGGGAAGAGGATGTCTCTAAGACGGCCTTTAGGACTCGATATGGGCACTATGAGTTTCTAGTCATGCCGTTTGGGCTGACGAACGCACCGGCAGTTTTTATGGATTTGATGAATCGAGTGTGCAAACCGTATCTGGACAAGTTTGTTATAGTCTTCATCGACGACATCCTGATCTATTCTAAGAGCAAGGAAGAGCACGAACAACATCTACGACTTATTCTGGAACTCCTTCGGAAGGAACAGCTTTACGCGAAATTCTCGAAATGCGACTTCTGGCTTCGAGAGGTCCATTTCCTAGGGCATGTGGTGAACAAGGATGGGATTCACGTTGATCCATCCAAAGTGGAATCTATTAAGAACTGGCCTGCGCCTCGCACACCAAAGGAAATTCGCCAATTTTTGGGATTGGCAGGTTATTACAGGAGATTCATTAAGGATTTTTCTAAGATCGCGCAGCCCCTCACGTTGTTAACACAGAAAGGCGTTGTTTATCATTGGGGAAATGCACAAGAGTTAGCTTTTCAGCATCTAAAGGATAGACTTTGTAGTGCACCTATCCTTTCACTGCCAGAGGGCACAGATGATTTTGTGGTTTACTGTGATGCATCAATTCAAGGTCTTGGTTGTGTATTGATGCAACGAGATAAAGTCATAGCCTACGCCTCACGACAACTCAAAGTTCACGAGAGGAACTACACGACGCATGATTTAGAGCTGGGAGCTGTTGTTTTCGCACTTAAGTTATGGCGGCATTACCTTTACGGAACCAAGTGCGCCATCTACACTGACCACAGGAGTCTAGAGCACATATTCAAGCAGAAGGAACTGAATATGCGGCAGCGACGATGGGTCGAGCTGCTGAATGATTACGAGTGCTCTATCAGGTATCACCCGGGCAAGGCCAATGTAGTGGCGGACGCCCTGAGTCGGAAGGACACTACGCCTAAGCGCGTAAGAGCTTTACAACTCACGATCCATTCTAGTCTACCTTCGCAAATACGAGCTGCTCAGATAGAAGCACTGAAACCAGAAAACGTTAGAGCAGAAGCTCTACGCGGGTCAAGGCAACGCTTAGAACAGAAGGAAGACGGTGCTTATTATGTAACAGGACGCATTTGGGTCCCACTCTATGGCGATTTACGAGAACTTGTGATGGATGAAGCGCACAAATCTCGCTACTCGGTACACCCTGGTTCGGACAAGATGTACCACGATATTAAGACTACGTATTGGTGGCCTAGCATGAAGGCCCACATAGCAACTTACGTCAGCAAGTGTTTGACTTGTGCGCGAGTCAAGACGGAATATCAGAAACCCTCAGGCCTACTTCAGCAACCAGAGATACCACAATGGAAATGGGAGCAAATTTCCATGGATTTTGTTACTGGCCTACCTAGATCACAGCGCGGAAACGATACTATCTGGGTGATCGTGGATCGACTCACGAAATCCGCACACTTCTTGGCAATCAAGGAAACGGATAAGTTCTCCACTCTAGCGGAAATATACCTCAAGGAAGTTGTTTCGAGGCACGGGGTGCCCACTTCTATCATCTCTGATCGAGATGCACGTTTTACTTCAGAACTGTGGCAGGCAATGCACAAGTCTTTTGGCTCACGTCTTGATATGAGCACAGCGTACCACCCGCAGACGGACGGGCAGTCCGAGCGTACTATCCAGACATTAGAAGACATGCTTCGCGCTTGTGTAATCGACTTTGGCAACAGCTGGGAAAAGCATCTGCCACTCGTAGAATTCTCGTACAATAACAGCTACCACACCAGCATTAAAGCTGCTCCGTTTGAGGCATTGTACGGACGTAAATGCCGGTCACCCCTCTGTTGGGCAGAGGTGGGGGATAGTCAAATCACTGGTCCAGAACATGTGGTAGACACTACTGAGCGGATTGCTCAAATACGACAACGCATGGCGGCCGCTCGTGACCGTCAGAAGGCATACGCCGATAAGGGCAGGAAACCACTTGAGCTCCAGGTTGGGGAGCGGGTATTACTCAAAGTTTCACCCTGGAAGGGTGTGGTTCGTTTTGGTAAACGCGGCAAACTCAACCCACGATACGTTGGACCTTTTGAAATCCTTGAGAAAATAGGCAAGGTGGCCTACAGACTGAAATTACCAGCAGAACTCGGGGCAGTTCACAACGTTTTCCATGTGTCAAATCTGAAGAAGTGTCTGTCAGATGAGACGCACGTAGTTCCTCTGAAGGAACTTACGATCGACGAACAGTTGAAATTCGTCGAAGAACCTGTCGAGATCACGGACCGGGATGTTAAGGTCCTCAAGAGCACTAGAATACCTCTTGTTCGAGTTCGTTGGAACTCACGTCGCGGCCCAGAGTTTACCTGGGAGCGCGAAGATCGGATGAAACAAAAGTATCCCCAACTGTTTGAGAACAGTACAAACGCTACTGAGGTTGAAGCTACGGAATTTCGGGACGAAATTCCAGATCAACGGGGGGTGGATGTGACACCCCAGGAAAACCAGGAAAACCATGCAACTTGACTAGCTTCCTCAGTGAGTGCCATCAAATTTCGGGACGAAATTTCTTTCAACTTGGGGATGATGTGACAACCCGAAACCTAGAACCTTCGTTGTGTCTTGATGTGACTTGCTTGTACGTTACGTGATTAGTTAACCGATTGAACTTAATGATAACGTGAACCTTTTTACATGATATGTGCTTGTTATGTGTGCATTGTGTATATTTATATGTATTATAGGTGAACCGAGAACCCGACACGAAACAACAAGGACCCGACTCGAGACCATGTGGTCTCGAGTGAACCGAGAACCTTTGGCCGGTTGGGCCATTGGGCCGTGACCCCCCTTAACCGATTTACAAGCCCTTTGGGGCACACACTTGGAACTTGACTATAAATACACCACCTTAGTTAACTTTGCCATTTTGTTGAACAAAAACACACACACACTTCTATCTTCTCTCTCACTAGAACTCTAGCACACAAACACATCTTCAAGACTCTCGGATCCAATCGGTTGACACAAGAGCTCTCGGATTTGGACTTTGGATCGGCACACACACACACCTCACCAACCGGTTAGTATTTTTATGGTTGATTTTTGTTGTGTTTTGTGAATGAATAAGATGATGTTTATGGTTAGAGATTACATGATGTTCTTGATGTTTATGATGATTCTAATATGCACAATGATGAACCGGTTAGCATATACTATATGATGAGTGTGATATTTTGTGTCTAAATGAAGTTTGAACCACTTTTGTTGATAAACATGAAATCGGGTTGCACTTGCCATGAAATCGGACATATATGAAAACCGGGTTGTGTGTTATGCTAAGTGTCTTGATGATTGTTCATTGTTTTGGTTGAATAAGTGTTAAAAATGCTATGAACTTGATGAATATGTGTTTGAATATGTGAAGAACACTTTGAATGATAGTTAAGAATATGAAAACCCTTGTGATTTTGATCCATCTTTGACTAGTAACCTGATTAGGAAAACTGTTAGTGGAATGCTATTGGTTATTTCCGGATTTGGGCCTGATTATATTGTACCACTAATCTGACTACATCTGCATCAACACGTGAACTTGAAAACGACTGCTACCGACTCGCAATCACCCGTTGCGACTCGCAACCACAGCGTGATGACTCGAGACCACGCGGTTGCGACTCGCAACCATAACAGGACAAGCCGAAACCACAGGATACGAGTCCCGTTGCGACTCGAGACCTCAGCATGATGAACCGAAATCATGGTTGCGACACCAGTTGCGACTCGCAACCATCCATGATCAACACCCAGCATGACTCGAGACCATGCTTGCGAGTCCGGTTGCGACTCGAGACCACACTTTGGGCCTTAGTTAATGGGCCAGACTGATGGGCTTCTGTGTTAACTGCTTTTACGTGTTTGGGCCTAAGTAGTTGGGCTGAACTTGTGAACCGTATGTGCTACTGTTGACTGTTAACTGTTACTGCTAAACGTGCTTGCCAAACATGTTGAACATTTGTGCACTACTTGGTTCGAAACTGATTATACGTGATAACCGTGTTAGGACGTTATTGACTACTTGCGACTTGATTGACTTTCTGTGATTAACTGCCGAGCAAACCAAGGTGAGTTCACACCCTTTACAAAGCATGGGATTCCCTGGGTTGGGAACGGGATTCAGGAACGTGGGTTCCTCGTCTACCTTTGGGTAGGACGTCAGTGGTTCAGGAATGTGATTCCTCGTCCGGATGGACGGATAAACGTACTAGACTAAAACTCTATCACGAAGTCCCTCCTTTTTGTATCGACTAATCGCCGGGCCAATGGCGAGCGGGTCATTAGTTAGATAGCGCTATTTAGGTCTGACAAGCCTCACACCGTGCCGCAGAGGACGGGCGTGAACTAATGGATCTGGGGCACGTCAATGATGATAGACATTGATGTTTTCAGGGCACATAAACATGACTACAGTCAGCAATCGATACGGTAACGAGTCTAGTATACACATGGGGTAGCCCCCACGGCTGGAGAGCCAGATGATGTACATGGGGTAGCCCCCACGGCCGAAATGCCTGATAACTACATGGGGTAGCCCCCACGGCCGGAGTGCCGGAGTAACTGGGAATGAACTGGTCACGTCTTTTTAAACTATGGGGTAACCCCCACGGCAGGATGCCAGATAAAGTAAACTGTTTTCGAAACAACTAAAACGAACGCCCACCCGTGAACTCACTCAACTAGTTGTTGACTCGTTACTACATGCTTTGCAGGACCATAGGTATTCAGTGGGAGCTTGCATGGAGGAGGATCGTTGTGGGACAGGGATTGCTACAAGACTATGTTAAACTTGAAACTTTTGGAACTTATGTTATAACTTTAAACTTATGCTTCCGCTTGCAACTTAAACTTATTTGTTTTGGAACACCAATCGTGAATGGTTGAACTTTTATAACTATTTATATGCTTGTTCAGTATGATTGGTGGCTGGATCCTGGTCAGTCACGCCTCCAAGCGGTAGTACTCCGCAGGTGGGATTTTGGGGGTGTGACACTATGGCAGAGTCTGCTGCAACCTGATTGGTTGCATGTTGTTGTCCACAACCTTGTACGTGGGATGTTGTATTGTATTGCCGGAATGGTCTCGTGCACGCATGTCCCTACGCGTCGTTTGGGACCATACCCCTTCAATGTTTGGTATTTTTTTTCTCGTAAGTCTGGATCTAAACGTGGTTTTGTATTGACGCATATATACATAGAGTGGCATATAACACGAACAAATTTTTATTTGAGAAGTGCGAGAAATCACATAAACACATTATCTTTTGCTTAGATAGTATACATAAGGTGATTATGTAATCATACAACTCTTTTTCTCTCTCTTTTGTCAATTCAGCAAAACACTACGTATGTAATTCTCACTATTCTCACCTTAAAAGTGATTGTGTATTATACACACCCTTTTATTTGTGTGTTTAAATGAGAACTACTAAATAATTATGGCTAAAAAGTTATAGAGTAGGACCATGATTCATAGAGTAGAAGAGTTAAGGGATGGACCTCAATCAACCACTAAATATGATCCAAGTACTAAAATGTGGTTTGAGAACACACGGAAAAGCGACCTCAACCAACCATTAAATATTATTCATGCTAAAAAAATGGTTCATTTTACCTCTAAGTCTTTAACTAATGTGGTTCATAGAACACACCGAAAAGCAACCCCAACCAACCATTAAATATTATTCACGCACTGAATCTTTACACACCCAACTGGTTAAAACTATGAAAAAACTTTTATTTAGTGTTATCTAATATATATTACTCGTCTTCTATGTGTGATATTCTATGCGTAATATACACAAATGATCTAGTGCCCCATAAATAAACCGCGTTAAAGAAATACTAAATCCGTCACTGCACACCATTAATTAAGATGATATACAAATCGTAACGTAGTTATCTATTTATTTCTTATTTATTTTAATATATAACGTTGAAAGAAAGCCCATTTTTTTTCACAAAATGTTTTGTCAAAATATGGCAAAAGATCTTCTTGTATAGTAATTCATCTTCTCAGAAAAGTTAATAAGGAGCAAGTATGGAAAACAAACAAATAGAAGATTATAACCACATTTGCTTTATATACAATCATGTCTAATTAATCGCAACCATTCGTTACAGTAATCCGTAATCCTTTATTTAATCTGTTAATTGTTGTTCTTGCATTATATGTCAATTTTGTGTTATAATAATCTCATTCATATTTGTGACTACCAACTGTTAGAATGAATGCCCAAGTGAGTTTTATTATGAATTTCATACGGGCCTGTTTCAATCCATGCATCACATGAGTGTTTATGGTGACAGTGCAGGAAAGCGTTGCAAGATGGAGAAAACAGCAAGAAAAGGAAGGAAAAAAGTGCGCGTGTTGAACCATCGGGAACCAGGAAGGCGCAGCAGCAGCAGAGCCGGTTTAAGTCATTAAGGGAAGACGAGCTGCAGGGCCCGCCGTCACGCACCAGGGCTAGCCTCAAGAGAAGGCACTATGAACCTTCATCAACCAAGCTCAAGGTATATCATTTTGTTTGTGTGTTACGCTTATATATATTTTTTTATTATTTGTATCATTGGGGAGATATATATATTTTTATCATGAACATTAAAGTCCAGTCATGATGTCTAGGTGGAAAAGAAAGTCAATCAAGAAGATCAATCTATAAAGGGTGGTAAGTTGATTGTGAACAATTTATGTAAGATTCTAGGTAAATCTCACATATGCGTTTTGAGCGATGTGGATGAGAGTAAAACTCCACAGTTACGTGTGTTTGGGTGAGACCAATCCCATGATGAGTGAACTATTGGGATGTCGCCACTTGTGCAACCAGAAAACAAATTTGTGACAATATTGGTTGGTATAAGGGGTGGGATCATACTTTTTTTTAATCATGCTAGCATACCATTTTGAAATACGTAAGTCGTCTTATTTTTTGTTTTTGCTTTCATACAAAAAAAAAAACATGAAATAGAGACTGATGCAATCACGGAAGAACCATTGGGAGCATCGTCTATCACTCAGCCGTTGCCTGATAAACACACATTAGAGCTCATTATCGACACGCTGCAAAGGTTGGTCAGTCCCTTTTGAAGTATCTAATATAGGGTCAGCCTCATTTTAACTTCTTATAATTTGGATTATTTTTTATGTCATAATCTAGGAAGGATATATATGAGATATTTGCTGAACCAGTTGACCCTGAAGAGGTTTGTTCTTTTATTTCATGGATATATAATTTTTGGACAACTGGAGAAAATTATCGGTTCGGATTTGTTTGAGTGTTTAAGGTTGAGGATTACTATGAAATCATTGAGGAGCCAATGGATTTTGGGACCATGAGAGCCAAACTTCATGAAGGATTGTATACTTCCCTTGAACAATTTGAGGTATTTCTTCTACTTATATATTAGAGCAGGTAAGATGACCCACAATTTTTTTTTCTTTTTTTTTTCTTTGAATTTCATTATACTTCATATATTAAATATTAAAAAATAGCATTTATTACTAAAAACAATTAATTGTAGCATCAGAGCTCATAAGTATTAAACTGATTACAATTAGTTGTAATTGGTCAATAGTTTGTTATTATCAACACAACCAACCAATCCGTTTTGACCCTAGGCATTTTTTTTTTGTTTTGTCCTTTTGGGTCGAGATTTCGACCTTCTGCCTTTTGGTGTTTACATACCCTGAAATTCTTTTCTTTTGTCACTATGTCTGGCCCGTTATGTCGTTTTTTTGCATGTTTTATGTCCCCAAAACTTATTGGGATCAAAAGTTATGCCCGTCTGTAAGTTCTTGGATCAGCTCCATATCACATGACATGTTAATCTTTCTTTTAAGTTTTACGCCTCAATGAGCTCACTCAAAAACAATCATCATGCAGCATGATGTATTTCTAATATCAGGGAACGCGATGCATTTCAACTCTTCGGGTACTATTTTCTTCAGACAGGTATGAATGCATTGACGAACTTGAAATCCAAACGTATATTTTCATCATTTTGGATTGGTTATAACTTATAACTATCAAAACTCTTATTTTATAGGCTCATGGAATAGATAAACTAGCCAAGAGAGTTTTCCATGTCCTGAGAACAAATCCAGAAAACTTCGAGTCGGAATTCTCAGGAAGTAGGCGTAGATCTTGCAGGAGATCGCAGGATGAAATTCACGAGTTCAACAACAATTTTTTCTTAAAAGAAAAGTCGAGTACTGCAACTGTCGATGCATCCTTAAAGAACACTAATTCTTTGATTCACACAAGTTTCCTAGAAAATCCTAGAATTGCTAGTAAAATTACTCAAATAACTTTAAAGAGAGCACAAGTTTTTTTTTTTTTTTTTTTTTTTTTTTTTTTTTTTTTTTTGTCAAGTTTGACTTTTGAGGTCAATGGTACTAACTTCAACTTCAAAATAAACATAACCTCTTTTGGCAAATAAAAAACTTTGACAACCATGTTGGAAATACTACTAAAAACTAATAAGATACAAGAACATTGGATCTAGGTAATGTGTAAACTTTATATTAAGTTTTAATTTTGTAACAAAAACGTTGACCTTTAAAAGTCAAAACTGTATTTCATTTGGTAGGATGACAGGGTGTAGTCTACTTACAGCTTATATCTGTGTTACGCAGAAGCCGGTGGAGATGGTAAAAGATGTGATCCCATTGAAGTGGATCGAAGATCCACTTATAAACCAGACTTGAATCTCAACAATGATACTTGGTCAAAATCTTTGATCTATGTAAGTAAACATTTTGACTTTTTTTCCATACATGATGAATTTACAATGTTTTGAAAACCAGGTCGGTCACGTCACATTACTGGTTCATTAGTCGGACTGGTCCAACCAGATGACATCATAGCAAATTTAAAATAAATATTATACATTACACAACATTAAAATAGCATGTTGTTTATATATAAAATGATAAAAGATATATATATATATATATATATATATATATATATATATATATATATATATATATTTGTAAAAACTGAAACAAAATAATATTTACAACTCGTACATCCTTTTTTTACATGAACTACTTGTATAAAAATATATAGGAGTGGTATATAGATACATTACCCTAAGCATATACGACTTGTATACACATATATGAGTCGTATGGGTGTACGTCTTTAATTGATCATCCAAAACAACACCCCTAATTGGCTAATTTCACATTGCTTTTGCCTCTTTGTAGTTAAACCAACATGATCACAGCTACAGTCAAAGCTTAATGCAGTTCGTCAAAGACTTGGGCCCAACTGCTCAAATGGTGGCTAAACGAAAACTCCAAAACATAACGGTAAATCCTCAACCAACAATGCGTGAGTTAGGGAAACAATCTCAACTCCCAACCGGCCAAATGTGGTTTAATTCTTCTCGATCTATTTCAACTATGAAGCCGATGAATAGAGATAATGTATTTGAGCGCGATGAAAGCAGTAGACATAGCATGGTTATGAGTTGTTCTAGTGGGCGTATGGATTCAGTCATTACTTCAGCGTCGTCGTTGCCTGCATGGCTTCGACAGGAGCCTTGTGCGTCAAGATTTGCTGTTGTTTCAGGGTCTTTGAGGTCGAATTTTGGGAGGATAAATGAGGGAAGGGAATGTGAAGAAGGTAGTTGCAGTTATAATAAACCGTTTGATCCTAGAGATTTGACTCTTCAACTGTAAACTCACACCCAATCCCCACCTTTATACCTTTTTTTAGCTTTTACAATAAAATCTTAATTATTGTCTTGTTCGTTTATCTATACATATATATTAGCATTAAGAGATGTAAGGAGAAAAAAAAAAGAGAATAAAGAACCGTATGTGGGAATATATTCCAAAAGCATTGGAGATCGTGGGCTCCAACTAATATGAAGATTATGAAGCATTGCTTAGACTAGTGGGTATGGTTCGGCCCATCCCTACGGGGATGAGCCTCCACGTAGGCGCCACGTAGATGGCTCGTGGGGGATGAGCCAAATGAGGGATGGAGGGGGATGGAGGATGGGGCCCCACCTCATTATTTTATAATTTCATATTGTTTAATTTAATAACCAAGTTAATAAAAACTTTATAAAATTTAAAAAACACCACATAAAACAACATAAATAATTTCATTTCATAACATAAAAAAAAATTACATTCCCTAAAAAAAAAAGAAACCGAAAATAAAAAAATAAAAATATTACGTTTCCTAAAAAAAAAAAAGAAACCGAAAATAAAAAATAAAAAAAATTACGTTTCCTAAAACCTACGACGTCCATTTTTTTTTCACCTCTTCCTTCATCCTCCGATAAACCTCGCGTTCATCCTCCGGAACCGAGTCGAGATCCAACCGCATAATCCTAAAATCTTCCGCTCGAGCATAGTCGGACGACACGGTTTTCTTGTGAGTATACTTTTCGGTCGCGAACTCTTTGAACGAACGGAATTCGTTTATCAAGTCGTCCATTTTTGACGATGCCTTCTCGCCCCTACCTCCACTCGAGCCGCCACCTCCACTCGAGCCGGACACTTTTCGCTTTCCGGCCGCTTCTTTTTTTGCTTTGTCCCTCCCGGGGGGACGTTCCGACTCGTGAACGGGCAACACATCCTCGTCATCTTCCAGGTCGTCGTTTATGTCGATTTGACATCGAGTGGTGGAGCCTCCCGCACTATAGCTTCCGGACTCGGAAGTTTTAGTGCGTTTGGCCGTTGCGACCTCATTTGGAACCGGCTTCCATTTTTGTTCTTTCCTTATAACGTTCCATGCTCGGAAGTGCGGGAAAGGCGTTGAATTTTAGGAGTCCCACTTGGCGATAGCAAGGTTAAGAATATCTTGCTCGTTACTCCCGCTTGGAGGAGAAAGGTAAATTTGGTTATAAATTTGATTAAAGGCGTTGACGACCTTGATCATTTTTCGCCACTTGCCCGAGACGGATTCGACATCACGAGCCTCCCCATGCTCCATAATCGCGTTAAACCTATCCGTTTTCTTCTTCCAAAAACTACTACCCGATTGGTTGTTTCCTAAAATTTAAAAAATAGTGCATTAGTAAAAAAAAATTAAATTTCATAAAAAAATAGCAAACCGAAAATAAAAATAAAAAAAATTATACCGACTATCGGGCAAGTAGAGGCCTTAGCATACGCCATAGCTAGCGCCTCCTCTTCTACTTTCGTCCATTGCCTCCCCTTTGCTCTCGGTTTTTGCGCGGTTTCGGGTTCAACCATCTTTCCCTTCCCCTTCTTTTTTTTGCGCGTGAGCTCTTGCGGTGGTGATTCGAGGACGACTTCTTCATCATCATCTTCAACCTGAACCGGGGGTTGCGATTGCGATTGGAGTTGTTCAAACGTGTTGCGTTGCATGATTTGTTGGAGCGCTTGATATTGTTGAACTTGTTGTAGTTGAGACATTTGTGAGAAGGCGTTGGGTGTTTGTTGGAAACCCGAAAACGGAAATTGCGAAGCCCCCCACGAAGGATCCATAGTCGGAGTGTAAGCGGGACTCGAAAAAAAATTAGGTTGGTTCGGATTGGGATTATTCGGGTTGGGGTTGTTTGGGTTGGGGTTGTTTGGGTTGAATGGATTCATGTTTGGGAGAGAATGGTATAAAAATATAGAGTATTTTTATAAAAAAGGATGAGAAATGGAGAAGAATGGGAGTAGAATGAGAGAAAATGGTATAAAAATGGATTGGGATTATGGTATTTATTTAAAAGGAAATTGAATTTTTTTTTATTAAAATAGCCGTTAATCAACGGTCCTTTTTTTGAAAAGAGGAGCGGCACACCCGGCGGTGGGTGGCCGTTTGTGATGGAAGCCGGGCCAGGGGGCGGTGTGGGGGTCCGGCGCCGGGCCAAGCCGGGCCAAGCCGGCCCCCATACCTTCCAGTCTTAGCAAGCTAAAGATAACATTAAAGAAGAAATAATTTTATTGGAGTAGGTAAAAAAAATATAATGTAACTTAGTTTTATTCATTTAATATGTAATCATTTAACTAAATGTCATTTTATAAAATTTCAACAACAACAAGAAAATACACTTTCTTTACAATAATTGAGATTTCGGTGGTTTTTTACCATGTTTAATATATATTATTACACATATATAGTCAATCAGTTTTTATTAAGTAATATATAATGTACACCTAGTTTTTATATTTAACAAACTAATAAAATTATAATACTTACTTTTTTAATACAGATAGAGTAAAATAATTACAGAGAAAGGCAAAATGTGGGTAAAAGAGACACGAAAAAAATATATTCATTTTAAAATCGCCATTATTTAATTACTATTTATCATCGAAGTATAAAAAGTATAGTTAATAGTGATACGGTTGAAATATTTTATTTTTAAAATACAGTTTGTGGGGGCATAAAGAAGAAAGTTGGTTAAAAAAGAACGCGTTATTGAATGTTGAGTGTTGGAAACAAACTAAACTACCTGTGTTCAACTGTTCATAACCCCCTCCCGGATCTCCGATCATCAAAATATCTTTCCGGTGGCTTTACGGCGGTCATCTACTCATCTTTCTTTTTAATTCCTTAATCCGTCACACAGCCTCTACATATTGATCTATCTGTCGAATCCAGATGGCGTACCGTCGGAAACAGTCAATTTCTAGGTCTTCAACCTTCAACCAAGAGATTCATCGTTCTACCGCCGCTACTCCGTCGTCATCACTTGCTGCTCAGGCGATCAGAGCCTCCGCAGCTCATCGTGACTCTTCTCTCTCCTCCGCTTACGTCAGCTCTGCTTTCAACTCCTCTGTTAAAGACCGATCTAAGGTTTTATGCTCTTGATCTCCTAATTTGTTAGTTAAATCCTGCGTAGAGTGATGCACTTTGTTACAAGTTGAAATTCGTTTCAGATTTTGATCTTCAATGTTCGTTTTAGCCTACTTTTAGTTATAGAATTGTTGTTCTGTAGTTTTGTTTATCTGTTTAGAAGCGTACGGTTATGGATCTAAATACATTACTTCCGTTAGGTTTACGGAAACATAGTCAAGGAACAGGATGAACTCAATATTGAGAGTATTAGGCACAATTTTGGCTTCGAAGTTATAAGTATTTGATGTATAAACGAACCTATATTTGAGAGTACTAGTTATATAATTAATGATTCCGTATCGTTAATGAAGATAACATTCAAGTGTTGTACACTTCATCTATTTCACTATTTGCCTTTTAAACTGAATCTTCTTTTGCTCTTTCAAGTTTCCTATGATTTATCTTCAATCAATGAAGTGATATTGAAAATAATAGCACTAAACATTATAATTCTGTCTTAAGGATTTGCCGCGATTTGCTTACTAAAAGGTGTTTGCAAATTCTACTGTAAAATTATTGTGTACTGAATGAACTAATCAATCGGTTGTTCTGTGAATCTCTATAATTTACGCTTAGTGATTATGTTAAGAAAACTGAAAATAGAACTTAGTAGGCGTAGACTTCAGTTACCAGATTACAATAAAGTAAACGGTAGCTTTTTTGTTTCTGCTGATAAAAGATGGGATACCTGGTAATGCAATGCAGGGTTCTGCTACCTATGATTATACATCTATGGGAAGTACAAATGAACCAGGAGGCTTTTGGGGTGTTTTAGCCAGGAAGGCTAAATCAATTCTAGATGATGATAACGCTTCGCGGAGTTCTCAAACTCCTAGCAGTGTAAAGACAGAAACAGTCTCAACAAGCAACCAGGTACTTTTTATATGAATCATGAACGTGAGACGCAGTGTTCTTCTTCGCTATCCTGAGATCTTAATATTTTGTGACATTTACTTCAAGTTTATTGACGTTCAGGCTGAGCATCGTTATGAGTCTTTTGAGAACTCCAGAAAAATGGATAATCCAAAGTTAAGGAAGGGTTTGGATAGACTTACGTCTTCACTTAATCAAATTGGTGGCACGATTGGAAACGCCTTGGAGGTAAATGTTGTGTATTGACATTAATGATTTGTATGAATTGTAGGACCGGTGTTTGACGTGTAGATCTTAATAAGGTATCTTTCCTGAATGACCATTAGAAATTTTGAATTTCCTGCTTTTTCCTTTTTCTTGGTTGGACTGTATGAGGTGTGTGTTACATGAAAATAAACAAGTATATATTTATGTTTTTCGAATGTGTCACATTGATTTCTCAGTTTATTTTCTAATTTATGATTTTTCAGTTTATTATCTAATTTGTGAATTTATAAAACAAATGTTTAAGCCATAATTTTTACTTGCCTCATTGTCTAGTTGCATGTCATTCTGTTGTTATGGTTCGTAAATGTGATTCTTGTCTGTCATAAAGAAGAATGCTTTTGAAAACAAAATCACAAAATTAGAAATAATATGTAATGATCTTTTTTTATTTATATTATCAGGAAGGGCGTACCATTGTGGACAAGAAAACTCAAGATATCATACAAGAAACCCGCAAACTGCAAAACAGGAGAAAAGTAACGACTGATGAACAGAATCAGCTGCAGGAACCTCAAATGCAATCTACACAGCAGCAAAAAACCGATCAAGAAACTCAACTCAAGGCATCTCGCGACGTAAGGTGGCAAATGTGTCATCATATATATGTGGTTGATGCATCAGAAGTTTGAGGATTCTTAAACTTTCTACTCATCAGTTTATGATTCTGAAAATGCACCGTACCATCGTTTTCTTTACAATGGAGTTTCTTTTCCCATAAAAGCAACATAAGTGATACATGATTAACACAATAGATGGTAAAATTAGGGGTGTCAAAACATATCGGGTTGGCAGGTTCAATTGTTCAACCCCAACATAACACAACACATATATTTATCCATATCAACCCTAACCCGAACACACTTAAAATCATGTAAGCCGGACACGAACTGTTTAACCCATTTATCTAATGCGTCAAACGTGTTGACGGGTTGGGGTAGCAATCGAGTTGTAAATGTGTTAATCGGGTTGTGCAGTTGTAAACGGGTTGACATGTTTACCTAAACAAGTTTAATGGTAGTTTAATTAAACAGGCCAACCCAAATGCGACATGTTTATTAAACGTGTAGATATGACAACACAAAACCTGTTTATTTTCGGGTTGTGTCGGAAGTTCTCACAATCTCACTCATAAGTTCAACTGGTACAAATGAAGTTTTTTGTATGAACTACTTGTGGTTTAATATGTATCCTTTCCAGTCAAATGCATTGTCGGCTTTTGTTTTGGGTGACAGGTGGCAATTGCAACAGCTGCTAAAGCCAAACTACTCCTTCGGGAACTGAAGACGCTCAAAGCTGATCTGGCATTTGCAAAGGAAAGAAGTTCTCAATTAGAAGAAGAAAATAAAATGCTTCGTGAGGCTCTTGAGAAAGGAGACCACCCTACAGATGATGATGACATGGTATTTAGTTACCATTCTGTGTCACAAATTTTATTTTTAAGCAAAAGAATTTCTGTTAATAGAAAACCATCAACAAGTTTTGAATAATAAACTTGCAAAGAATTTCTGCTATGAAATTTAATCTTAGCTTAATCTGTGATCAACGCTTCTTAATCAGATTCGTATTCAACTGGAGTCACTTTTAGCAGAGAAAGCTCGTTTGGCTAATGAGAATTCTGTATACGCACGTGAAAACCGCTTCTTAAGGGAAATTGTTGAATACCATCAACTAACAATGCAAGATGTTGTGTATTTAGATGAAGGCATTGAAGAGGTTACAGAAGTTAATCCGGTAGCTTCTAGAACATTTCCCGCTTCAACCTCGCCACCGTTACCTTCATCCCCACAGGCACCTCTCAAAAGAGCCAACTCTGTACCTTTATAATTTGTGTTCTTGTCAGTTGTAGTTATTCTTGTTTGTTTTGTTCTTTTTGTGCAAAGTGGTCTATTGTTTGGGTATTGCTGTGGGAATGTTTGGGGGGTGGGGGGATTGTTTATTCTTTTGTTTGTTTTGTAAGTATGTTGGTGAGAACAATAACAGAAAAAAGGCATGTGAAGTACTATGGCCTTTGTGGGTGTCTCAAGATTCTTTACAAATAATTTGGTATGAAATTGTTGTACAAGGATGTTGTCATTAAACTTGTCATTCAATGATGTGTTATGATATAACATCAGGTGTTGGTTTGTATTTTGTTTTACAGTTGGTGATCATGTTGGGAATAGATATGTACAAAAAAAAAAACAGGTTTTAGATTTGAAACTGAAAAAAAAAAGAAACCAGTTTAAAAAAAAAACCGTTCTTTAAACCGGTTCGGGCTCAACCAGACGTGGCGGTTGTAGACCGGTTCTTATTCGCCATCTTCGCAACCAGTTTAAAAACCGAACCCATTGTAAAAAACCGGATATAAACCTGGTCCGAACCGGTGTGTACCAGTTCAGCTTTCCATCGTAAAAAACGGTTTCTGAAGAAAAAAAAAACGGATTTGTACATGTCTAGTTGGGAATGAGTCCAATAACATGGTCCCTAATCCTAACTCCATCTTGGAGTATCGGACAAATATTGGGCCAATACAACAACTTATTAATTGAGTCCAATATTATTGGCAGATCCTTTGTAAGTAGGTTAAAAGCAGGTCGGGCAAAAACAACTTATTAATTATAGTATGAAGACGTAAACAAGTGTTCTTATTTGTGATTATCATCATCATCATCATAAATCCCACCATTATAAATCCCACCAATAGCAAAGCTAAGGTAGGGTCTATCGAAGGTAATATGTAGACTTATACCCCGTAGGAATAGAGAGGCTGCTTCCAGTAAGACATCCAGCTCAATGGTAGTTTTGTATCAAGCCTTGAACATAAGGTACATAACACTCGACAATTAAAACAAAGGCCAATTAGTGCATGTACTCCCTTGCCTTTCGACTATCAACGCCACCACATGATGCACTTTCACTTTGTGATAGAGTATAATAAGTCTTAATTAAGAGTTGATTTGCTATTTGTTCTTTTGCTAAACAATTATGTAAATATCAAATACAAATAATTTTAACGTACAAAACGTACGAACAGAAGGTTTGCTGAAAAAACGCGGTGACATTTTCGTAATTATTAGTAATTATCAAAATTACTCTACAAATGATCCTGTAGAGTAATTTTGATCTTTGTAGAGTAATTTTGTAAAATGTTCCTGTAGAGTAATTTTGATCTTGTAGAGTAATTATCAAAATTACTCTGCATGTTTATAAAACAACATACAATTCAAAATTACTCTACAAATGATCTTGTAGAGTAATTTTGTAAAATGTTCTTGTGAGTAATTTTGTAAATTTTTTTTAGCATTTAGTTTGAGTGGGGTGGGGGTATGTTTTTTTAGGTTTTTGAGGGGTGGAGGTAGGTTTTTTAGGGTTTTTTTTGGTGAGGTATAGTTTTTTGATCAAAATTACATTACAATAACATTTTACAAAATTACTCTACAAGAACATTTTACAAAATCACTCTACAATATCAAAATTACTCTACAGGATCATTTATAGAGTAATTTTGATAATTATCCTACGAGCAAATAATTACGAAAATGTCATTGCGTTTTTTTGCCTTTTTCATGCTATTCGTACATTTAGTACGTTAAAGTTATTTGTACGGGAACTTTACTATACTATTTCTATTTACAACTTGTAATTGAAAATACTAACAAGTAACAATTTTGATTAACACTAGAATTAGGATATACTAACCTAAACCGGCAATTCTTTGGTGTAAAAAAAAAAGCCGGTTTGGGTCCGGAGACCCGGAAACCGACTTGGTAAAAAAAGTTTGGCCCAAACCGATTGGTACATGTTTTTGACTTTTGTGTTGAGAACCGGCTTTAACCCGAATCGGTTCGAGCCTTCCTAAAAGAACTGTTAAAAATACTGGTTTAAACACTAAGCTGGTTTTGAACCCGACTCAAATCGGTTTAGGTGGTTGAGATTTTCAACCTTAAAACCGGTTCTTAACCTGAATCAATCTGGTCAAATCAGTTTGAGACCAAACTAAAAATACGAGGTCGGTTTATAAACCGAACCAGTTTGGGCCCAACCGGGCTATGTTGGGGATCAGAAGTCACATTTGCAGCGGATTCATGAGATGTAATTGGGTTCTTGTTTGTGAGTGAACCGAATTGGATTTCCATGATACAAGATGATGAATGAAAGCAGTGAATATCGAAAGAATGATGGACAATTCTAGTAGAACTTGAATCTCTTGATATCCGACAATGTTGCCGGCAATCATGAATAAATACATAATGTTTGGCGGTTGATTAATATTCACCCGCTTATCATACCGGAAATTACATAAGCTTGTCATCTAATATTCGAGTACATATCATACATATCATATCTACTTATAAGTTTAATTAAATACATATGAAACATAATAAAGTTTAATACTTCTAACAGTGTTGTATACCTCTCTACCAAATGGTTCCACAGTCCACACGAAAAACACCTTAGTGTCACGGAGTTATTCTTGAACTCTCGTGCGGCACTTAGATTTGATCTAAGTTAAGCCTTTTGGTTGTGTTGGGTTATGTTTACGCAACAGAAGTCTTTTGTGAGAATCACAAGGACAAGTTTTGTAGTGCAATACTGCAACAAAGATGGTTATGTATTACTTGAACAAAGTTACAAGTACAAAGTTTTTACAAGAAGTTGGGTTATGAATGAGTTATGAGAGGTAATGTGGGGGTGAGCACAAATGTGGCCTCACATCCCTATTTATACTAGTTGGGAGCTAATCTAGATAGTTCTATATCTAGATCATTCCCTTACAACATTCTACATAATATTATCTAGATAGTTCTTCATAAATATCATGCTTCATTGATGAATTTCTAGAGTCTTCTAGGCTGAATTTGAAGGCTATTTTGACTAGCCCTTTCCAGCAATTTCTAGAGCTTTCTTGGTTTGATGTTGGTCTTTATTATGCTCCCATGGTGTTGGAACAATGTTGGTTGTTCCGGATCCTTCCGGGCGGCTCTTAGACGTGACTAGATGGCCCCTGAAAGTTTTAGAAAGCTGAAAATTTGTGCTGAATTTTGGCGGGGCGTGACATCCTCCCCCACCTAAATTCGCAACGTCCTCGTTGCGATTTTGAGTTATGACTTGTTGTGTGGTTGATCTTCTCCTGGAACCAACCTCCATTTGTATTGTAGTAATTGACATACCTTGATGTCTAGTGTCCGTCTCTGTCTTCATTGTGTGAACCTGGTTTCCGTCTATGATGCAAAACTTGTTTGCAAACGGAATAGGGAAGGCTTGTTCCTTTTCAAAGAAATCCTGGCCAAGCACAAAGTTATGGTCTTTCATTGGCACCACGGAAAGGTCAATCTTACCTTTCCATTTGCCGATTGTAGTTTTGACGCCGTAGGCCATCCCTAGTGTTGGTTGGATGGGTCCGTTTGTGGTCTTCATCGTTGCGTTTGGTTTTGTTACTCGAACACCGAGTCTTATTGCTTCATCTATTGAGATGAAGTTATGGCTTGCTCCTGTGTCAACTAGTGCCTTAACGGGTATCCCGTTTACCACCATGTTGACAAGTTGAAGTCCTTCTTCCGGCTTCTTTTCTGATTTTGTGGTTGTGGATCTTTTCTTTCCCTTGTTCGGGAGCTTTTTCATTTTATGTTTTTCCCGTGTTTTGGGAGTTTCTTGTGTGTTTAAAGTATTAAGATGACTTACTTGCATGGACCCCAGACATGCTTCTGGTTGTGCCTTGTTAGTGTCGATCAATTTTGCTTCTAACTCAGCAAAGTTTTTGTGAAAGTTTTGGATCTTGGCGTCTACCTCACTCCGCAGCCTTGCGATTTCCTCCTGAATCTTGGCTTGCATCTCGAGGCGTATGACGTCGATAGCGGTTTTGAAGTCTTCTTTGAGTCCTCTTAACTCGTCTCGCAATGTTCCCAAAGTGTGTAGCTTTTCAAAGGAACGATTGACAAGAATTCCAAGATGTGTGACCGAAGCTTCGACATTAGTCTTCATTTTGTCTAAGGATCCGGCCAAATCCATAGACACACTTCCAACTTCTTTTTGATTCTGGTTGTGATTGTGTGTCTCTTCTTTACTAGAGACGATTTTCTTGTTTGTTGCTCCCTTCTTGCTTTTCTTGTTCGCCATCCCGATGAACCGACGCGGCTCTGATACTACTTGTCACGGAGTTATTCTTGAACTCTCGTGCGGCACTTAGATTTGATCTAAGTTAAGCCTTTTGGTTGTGTTGGGTTATGTTTACGCAACAGAAGTCTTTTGTGAGAATCACAAGGACAAGTTTTGTAGTGCAATACTGCAACAAAGATGGTTATGTATTACTTGAACAAAGTTACAAGTACAAAGTTTTTACAAGAAGTTGGGTTATGAATGAGTTATGAGAGGTAATGTGGGGGTGAGCACAAATGTGGCCTCACATCCCTATTTATACTAGTTGGGAGCTAATCTAGATAGTTCTATATCTAGATCATTCCCTTACAACATTCTACATAATATTATCTAGATAGTTCTTCATAAATATCATGCTTCATTGATGAATTTCTAGAGTCTTCTAGGCTGAATTTGAAGGCTATTTTGACTAGCCCTTTCCAGCAATTTCTAGAGCTTTCTTGGTTTGATGTTGGTCTTTATTATGCTCCCATGGTGTTGGAACAATGTTGGTTGTTCCGGATCCTTCCGGGCGGCTCTTAGACGTGACTAGATGGCCCCTGAAAGTTTTAGAAAGCTGAAAATTTGTGCTGAATTTTGGCGGGGCGTGACATTAGCCTTGCTTCACTGTCACCTTTCTTGTACTTATTCGTCCGTATGAAACCCATTGATCGCAACAACTCTCATTCCCTTTAATATCTTTCTTTCTCTTCTACCCCACACCCACACATATACATACATACACTTTACTGTATCTATACTATCATCTCTCTGCTCTCTCTTCCGCCATTAATTTCAGGTATAATTCTCCTTCTAAATCCCTCATACTTCACCAATATACTTCGATCTCTTATCTTTCTATCTTATTATTGACCCACATTATTACGTAACTTGAACTCTTGAACCTTTCTAGGGTTTGTTCGATCGAAACACGTTAAAAGATGTTACAGTGATTGATGAATCCATTACATTCGTTCAATGGAGCCTCAATTACATACTCTTACAATAACATTTATGTTAATTATGTTCATATTGCCAATTGCTGAGCCTCAATCTGTTCTCAACATTCCTGACATAACACAAGCTAGGGTTCTTGATGATATTATTCAAGAGTATGCTTATCACGTGTTTGATAATCCGAATAATCCGAAAACCGGTGTAGTGTATGACGGCATTGCCCCGAAAAACTTGACTGGTATCCGAATTTCGGGTTTAAGACTCAGAACTGGTAGCTTGTTTACTAGAGGAGTTCCTATGTATAAGGAGTTTAGAATTCCGATAGGCGTTGTTGTGCAACCGTATGTCGAAAGACTTGTTTTAGTGTATCAGAATTTAGGAAACCGGTCGAATGGATATTATCCTTTACCGGGGTATATGTATCTAGCTCCTGTGTTAGGTCTTCTTGCTTACAATGGTACTGATTTGTCGGTTAAAAGTCGTACGGAATTGGACCTCCAAGCGTCGGATGAACCTATTCAAATAGAGTTTGGGTCAGTTAAGCCTGCACCGGGTGGTTCTGGTTCGAACCCAATGTGTGTTTGGGTTGACCTACATGGTCAAGTTAATTTTACTAATGTGGTGGATGGTAACAGATGTTTGGCTTTTAAACAAGGGCATTTTTCGATCGTAGTAAAGGACATTGTTAAACGAGATAAGCATGGTGGGATTGATTCTAGGGTTTGGGCGATTGTTGTGTATGTGGTTGGCGGATGTGTGTTGTTGGTGATGTTGGCAGTGTTGGTTGTGTTGATTCGCGGGTGTAAAAAGAGGAAAACGACGCGTAAAATGGAACGCGCGGCAGAGGGTGGTGAACCACTGCATATGACCATGATTGGTGGGGTGAAAGCACCGGCCGCTATGGTGACAAGAACACAGCCTACTCTTGAGACAGAGTATGTCCCATGAACTATTTTCATTAGTATTATTCTAGTTGCACATGTTTTTGATTCATTTGTTGGTACATGTTTTACAGTTCTTGTGTAAATGATAATATCTGACCACAAACAACAATTCCTTGCACAGTCATTATTGTTCGTCATTGGTTTTGGTCTACAACGTTTCGTGCCATTATTTGCTCTTCGTTTTTATAACGAATCTTGCGACTTTAAGTCGGGTTAATTAGTTTTTACTGTTTGGATGAAGTTTTAGTTAAAATTTTGACATGTAATATGCAATAATGTGTGTGAAAGATTGCTGTAAAGAGTGGTTAATTAGACAGTGGTGATGGGTTGTAAAGGGGATATCACTTTAGTGCAACCACTCCTTTAAAGGCTTAAAAGAGTAATTATAAAAGAGGTTATGCTTTTTGGGTTCTATGACCAACCAACCACACCAAGCAAGCAAATGTGACCTGGACACTAAGTTTGACACCACTTTCCATGTTGTCCATTACCTTTGGTATGCAACGGGTGCTTACCTTTTAAATACCATTGCTCTTTATGCACCTTTTTAGTAGTTGGATCTCACTTTTAATGTTCTTCTATAAATGAGAAATTGGAAGTAGGTGGCTCATGGCCCCCTCCCAACTTGTGTCCATGACGAGAGCCCCCCAAATTCATCGACGACGGGCCTAAGAATGTGGTGTTGTCGATGACAAATGCTGCCTTTGTTTGTAGCTGTCGTTGCGGATGGTCTATGTTCAGTCATGGGTAGATTCATCTGCCTTAAATATCTTGTTCATGTTGTCTTGCTTAGACCATGCGTAGTGGAGTAGCGCCCCGCGCCATTTCAGCAACGTAGGGCGCCAAAACAATGCTTGTTCGCCAGTTGGGGATGCCACAACAACAACGGCGTGAAGGCTTGGGGTGTGGGCCATATATTTTTTTTCTAACAAGTCATAATCTTTTTAAAAATTAATTATGTTTTTACATAAACTACTACACCGTTGTGAATGTGTAGTTTAGCTATTGCCCCAGTATTTATATGGTAGTGACGTGACAATACCTTTTACACTTTTTAGTTATTCCACTACAGGTGTTCTTATGAAGTTGGTTATACGAATTGACTCCAAGTTAGAACACAATAAGAAAGTTTAAGTTTATTTAACACTCGTTATATAAACATAATATAAACACCTTGGGAGGGGGATGTGTTGGGTTCAAGTCACACAGTTGACTGGAATAAAAGAAATTTGCCGTTTAAAAAAAATAAAAATAAACATAATATAAAATTTGTGATACTCCGACTTTGATTTTGTTCTTTAACCCTTTTCCATTTTTGAATTATAAAGTAATTAATCCAAAAAGAGCAGCTTAAACGACATGATATTTTGTTTTGTATGTATCACATGCATTATATGATTATTTTACTATGCAATATAATGTGTCATATTATGTGGTTAGTTGTAGAACCCCTCCAAAATTCATTGGATACCTTTAGTGGAAGATGGGAAAAACTAAATAATAGTTGGCTCCGTTATATATTTGTATATTAAAATTAAAATATATTATATATAAATTTATTAAACTAAATAATAATCTATCCACCACAACTTGTAATTTCATAATCCTAAAAATTCTATTGCATGATGTGAACTTCTTTGGTTTATATACATAGGTATATGAAGATGATTTTGATCGAATTATTATTCCTGTATCAATTAATCAACCGAAACTAGGAGAGAAAAAAAAGCCAAGAGAATAAAAATACAAGCAAACCATATTTTAGGGTTTGATCCGTTCAAATTTCCCCAATTAATAGTTTTTGGAGTCTTTTTTTAACGGGTTCAAATTGCACCAATTAATAGTTTTTGGAGTCTTTTTTTAACGGATACGGTGTGAGTATAAGGTGTCTCCCCTTTACCAAAAAAGGTGAAATGTTAAAATCCTACAAGGTAATGGGCATAAGAATATTTAGGAGTATATTAGTTTGCTATTAAAAGGAATAGTTTCCTATTCCTAAAATTAAAACCGAACCATCTAAATGTCTTACAAATGAACAAAAACCAAATGAATTTGTGTACAATTTGGTTACTAGCTACTATGTCTACGGGATTTTTTTTTTCCAAATAAGATCAAATACATTAAGACAAATAACAGATTAATTTTAAACGAGCAAGACAATAAATAGAAGTTTAAATTGGGTATCAATCAAGAAAGAATCGTGAGGGGTATCAACTGCGACAAGGGAGCCGAGTGGACGACTGGTGACATATTATTACGATCTTGGGAGATTTATAAAGTACTTTAACCCCTTGACACGATCATTTATCCAGCATAAGCTATGTTTTCGTTAATCTTAGTGGTTAGATAGATCTTAATTTGGTGATCAGTGTGTCGGTATGTATGTGGATATACAGGAGTGAGTTAGTATGCGTAGGTGCATTTATATATATTGTTTGGACTTTGTTTTTATGATATTAATTACTACCAATATATATAAGGAATAAAATAATTCAATTTTTTTTTTTAATCAAAACCAATCCAAAAAAAATAAAAAAATGCAAACCATATAGTCCGATTTTAATTACCTTTTCTTTAACAACAAATCAACCTGCTTCTATTAATCACCAATACTATATCCTCTGAGCTGATCTTAGTTTCCCAACAAAATAAATTGGCCAAAAGATTAGGAAATTATGAGTTTATGAAAACATATATATGTAACCAAAGTGGCAGTGCTTTAGAGGAGGTTGTCGGTTGGAGTCTTGTTCATAACAAAATGACATATGCAAGCCAGTCAATGGCGGAGCTAGCCTAAAAATTCAGGGGTATCCCAATTTTTTTTCTTTTTGAATTAGAGGTATCCTTTATATAAAAAAATAAAAATTTTACACTACATAGACGGAGTTGAAGATATTTTTACATTATAAAGACGGAGTTGAGGGGTAGCCCGGGCTACCCCTCCTTATGCATTGCCTCCGCCCCTGAAGCTAGTGATTTTATTACAGTGAGTTTCCTCTAGGGTTGGTGGTGGACTGGGTCACTAGGGCTATTTGTGATTGCGGACGTAAGTAGCCTTTTACCTATGAGTGTACCCAAGTGATCGGTTGGACGTTAAAAAACATAATGAGTATAAATATAAATAAACGTATAGATAGATGATATTTATATGTATAGTGTTATTGAAGAAAGCGCATGCGATGTGAGGAGGGGACAAAACGGCGTCGATTGGTCGGGACACCCTGTAATTCCAGCTAAAACTCCGTTGGCCACATCAATTGTTCATTGGCCGCATGCTGGCTTGGACCCACTGCATGTTTGACACGTGTTTTCAACTTCACCTTTATTCATTTCTTTCTTTCATTGCCTCTTGACCAACTTTACATTTGTTTTGCCCACGTAGGTATCATCAACACCAATATGTTTTTACTACTTCTGTATTTTTTATATATGTATGAATAAATAATAAAATAAATATTTTTTACTTTTTAGCTATATTGTTATGAAATACACCAATAAATACATTTTTTCGTATTTACTTTTAAGTATCTACTTTATTTTTTTTAGAATGGCAGTTAGTTTTGTTCAATACGTATATAACAAAATGCGAAAATAGAAAATATATAATTTAACGCATGGCATGACTATAAAGAATTATAGGTATTAACTTGATTGTTAGATCTAAATAGATTGACAGATCCATACTCTATGAAAAAATGGTGTTATTTATACACTAAAGTCCCTATTATCACTTATCAAAAAATATAGGATCTGCCACATATGTATATAAATAAATAAATTAATAATTTTACTAAGCATATAAGTGTTTACTTCCCATTCAAATGTTTATGTTCCTCATAGGCATGATTAAAAGTATATTCATTATTAAATTAGATAAGATTATATATTTGATTTTAAAATGATTTAGATTAATATTTTTATAACTTAATTTACATAATCCCATGTTAAGTTAAAACTTCTTGTTTTCATGAACATGCAACAGATCCAACACATGTTTTGGAAATAACGAAACAGAAAACTTGTGAATTCTAGAGATTAATTTTATAATATATATTTATAATAAAACGAATATACAAATACATAATTTTTATTTTAATTTAATATAAAAAAATATGGTGGAGGAATAGTTGCTCTCTTTGATTTCTTTTTGTCCTTTTACCTTAAAACAGAGTATCAATCAAAAGTCATGCTGACAACTTTTTCAAACAAAAATAATATATTTATTTTCTCAAATTATGGATATTAAATAAATGAATTTTCAAAGTGAAATAAGTAAGGAAATAATTGCCTCAAATTTTTTGCTCAACTTGACAGATCTTTCTGGACTCTGCTTGCTCCCCTCTTAATATCATCAACACAAAGAAAATACCCTTTTTTTCTTCTAATTTTCTTCTTATTTTCCACAATTGTTTTTCTATTTTTTTCCACCAATTTTTTGTTAGAAACCCATGTCAGGTTTGTATAATCCCAACTTTTCTCCTGCAAGAACAGCCTCTCCACAGATTAGAACTCATGGAGATGTTGATAGGTTTGTTTCTGAATTATTTTAATGTTAATTTCAGTTTCAGTTTAAAGTTTGTGTTTTTTAGATGCTATTGATTATTTTTATGTTGTGTTTTTTTTTCAGTCAGTATTTGTCTGAATTATTGGCAGAACATCAAAAGCTCCAACCTTTTCTTCAAGTTCTTCCCATATGCACAAGACTCTTGAATCAAGGTTTGATTTTTTTTTATCTTAATCAATAGGGCTTCTGTTCTTTAAGTGCATGGTGCCTGAAAAATAGTTTTTTTTTTTTTTTTTTTTTTTTTTTTTTTTTTTTTTTTTGTATTTAGGCTGATCCAATTGTTAGTTTCTTGAATCACGAGTTGAAGTTTCTGCCTTTATCAAGTATCTAAATTGGTGATTATGTGATGTGGAATAACCAAAATCAGTTATTTAGGTGTATTTGTGTTCTGTTTGATGCTGTTATGATCAATCAAATAAATAGTATGCAATTTTGAGTGTTTGGATGATTATAATTAGTTTCACTATAGCCAAACACTTATCCTCTGCAGTTTGTAAACACAATAGTAGGATAATCACTTATCCATGTATTAACTAAAGAACACTAGTATTTTTGTGTGGCAATAGATCAATTTATATGTTCAATGTATGCTCTATGATGGATTTAAAAAAGAAAAAAATGATAAAAACATTTTTTTTTATGTTGGAACATTTTGAAGGTTAATGTTGTTTAGCAAAGTGCATCAAGTAGTTTTTACCATCGTTGAATAGGCTCGTCGGAACACAACTCTTAGATTCGTTTAATTCAAGATAGAACGTTTAAACGGGACCCATCATCACATCTTCGGTTATTTTTGCATGAGAAAAATGCAACCCGCAAACTGAACATTTGTTCGATTATTGAAATGAATGGGGATTTTTTTGTGTTTCTTTCATATGAGCCTTGTAATAGGATCATAACATTGTTCAGGTCTCAATTTTAAGTTACTCAAATCATGACGTGTGTGATACTGATTAGAGGTGCCAGTTTCGACCCATTTACTTATAAAAAATGATCGACATGTCTAATCTCTAATAGGTCAAATATGTAAAATAAAATAAAAAAATAGCTTAAAAGGAAAGGAAACGGTCACATAAAACGAAACTCACCCAAATTGTATTATCAATGCATAAAACCTCGTAAACCATTTCTCTCAGAAGTTGATTTATCGTCAAAACTACATAATTCTGTAATCAAGTAATCATATTCGACAGACTAATAACGTATGATAAGTTCAAAAAATATTTGACCCGAACCGGTTTGACCAGTCACACAATCCACCAATTTCAAACCCAAGGAGTTAACTATTTCTTTTTCCCTTTCTCAGAAATCATGAGGGTTTCTGGTATGGCAAACCAAGGGTTTACCGAACTCGATAGGCTGCGACATAGAAGTCCGAGCCCCATGGCTTCACCAGATCTTACTGGCTGGAATGGTTTTCCACAAGAGGTAACTATATAATAAACTCTATAACATAATATTTTCTTTTTAGTCATAATTCATAAGTCTAGTCCAAAAAAGAATCACTAATGATATCTTGTGTCATGGTAGAGGTTAAGTGTGCCCCATGGCATGACAATGGACTGGCAAGGAGCTCCGGCTAGCCCTAGTTCCTTCACCGTCAAGAGAATCTTGCGCTTTGAGATTCCTGTTGATTCCTATCCCAATGTAAGCTAGCTTTCAACAAGTTATAACAGTTAAAATGGTTATATATACGGTGAAAACCATTCTAACTTTCTATTTATTATAGCTAGGTTACATTAGTGAACAAGTTATTCTTATTTTCGGAAAAATAATTTCAAAATCGACGTTTAATGGTCTATGTTATAAGTTTAAAATCAAATAGATGAACAGTCACTTGACCCGCTCACTTATTTGATTAAAACTTATAACATAGAAACGTTCCTTAAAATAAAAATGGGAAGTTATCGATAAAAACGTATGGACTTCTTTTGAACCCGCATTCAAGGCCCTTGACTTGTAAACTCAACAACGTTTTTCTCGATAATTTATGTGGGTCCCGTATTCATGTATCTGTATACAAAACAAGTGAGACCATGATCATACAATATAAACAGAACCCGCAAAATAAAAATGCTTCAATGACATATTCTGTTTGGATTCTAGTTTAACTTTGTAGGCCGGCTACTTGGACCGAGAGGCAATTCACTAAAACGTATAGAAGCTACAACGGGCTGTCGTGTGTACATTCGAGGAAAAGGGTCAATCAAGGATCCTGATAAGGTTCTCTCCTATTTCATGCTAGTTTAAATTTGAAAACTCAAGATTTCTTTAAAAGGTTAATTGCATAGAAAGGTACTTCCTGTATCCCAAAAGAAGTGTCCACATGAAAAAAAAAAAAAAAACCATAAAGTTTTAGGAATGTATAGTTATTTTATTTTATAATATATAAATGTCAATTTTACCCTTTTGATCTCCACACGCTATTAGAAATGTACAAGTAACACAGTTTCATGATTGCGTTTACGCAAGGGTAGAATGGGAAACTTCATAATTTATCGTAAAAAGTGGACATTATTTTTTAGGACAAAGGGAGTTAATACTTTGGTGTGATTTCTATTTTAGGAAGTGACTTAGTTTTCACCCGTAAAAACCTCAACTTTCTAAAAGTTTTGGGTTGAAGGTAATTTTCAACCTTCATAATGCTACTTGAATACATATCACTATTGGTTATCAGAACTTGAAAATGAACCGAAAGTTGGTTACTTTTTTACGTAGGAGTGTCAACTGTGTCGGGTTGGCGGGTTGAAGTGCTGAGTCACTGAACCCGAAAACGACCCATATATTTATTTTATTCCTCTCAAAGACATTAATCCTAACCTAAACACACTAACACACTTAAAATCGTGTAACCGGAAAACAAATGGTTTGACCCATCTATCTAAACTAGTTAAACGGGCAAGAGGGTTGTAATAAATGGGCTAAACAGGTTGGTGGGTCGACCCTTTTAATAAGATGGGTTGATGGGTCGGCATGTATAATTGAACGGGTTAAACAGGTCAATCCGAACACGACGCGTTTAATTAAGTGAGATAAACATGTCAACCCGAACATGAGCTGTTTATGCCATTAATCCTTTCTTTGATCAGCTATAACATGTTTTTAAAATCCTATATCTGATTATTTATATGTTACACATCAAAGGAAGAAAAGCTACGGGGAAGACCGGGCTATGAGCATTTAAACGAGCCACTTCACATCTTAATCGAGGCTGATTTACCTGCAAACATTGTTGATATAAGGCTGAGGCAGGCACATGAAATTATTCAAGAGTTACTCAAACCAGTGGTATGGATCTTTCTTAAAAAAATCACTGTCTTCACTACTTATTAATTGCAACATTTGACTTTAAAAGTCAAACTTGTTTTAATAAATTTTACTAGTTTTCTATATTTTTAACACCATTTGTTTATATATATAGTATTTCTTGTACCTTTTGATGTTTCCTCAAATTAACAATTTAATCATGATCACTAATATAAACAAATGGGTCATTTCTTGAGCTTGTCAACTGTCACATGGGCTACTTTATAACTTCAAAGTTTATAAAAAAATTTCTCAAGGAAATAAAAAAATTTCTGTTATTTTCTATAAACATAAAACAGCAGGAAAATCTTGAATATATAAAGTATTCTACTTGACCTCAAAAGTCAAAAGTCAAATTTAGAAAACACAGGATACTTTTGATAAAATGCAATCATTTGACTTTGAAAAAAGTCAACTTTCACAAGCTCTCTACATTCTTTTTAACATCATTCCTTTTCTGTTTATGGTTTTCTTTAACTTTATGATGTATTTATTGACGTTGCCGTGCGTATCAAGTAAAAGTACACGTGTATGATCAGTAATAATTTAATTATAAGCAAATGGATCGTTTCTTGTACATTTTGACTTTTGAAGTCAAATGGGCTACTTTTTAACTTCAAAATGGATGAAGAATTTTTTGATAAAAGAATACCGACATGATCCTATCTCTTCTTTTTTCTGTAAATTTGAATAAATCATCCAAACATACCCTATAACTTAGAAAATGCAAAAAAAAAAAATTGATTTTGTGAAGTTGTCTGCTTGACCTCAAAAGTCAAATGTTAACCAATAAACTTTATTAGTTGCAGCATGAAGTCAAATTTGTTTTTGGCAAATTCACTAATTTTCTACATTCATTTACATTTTAATATCATTTCTTTCTATCTATAGTTTTTCTTGCACTATTTGACTTATTTCTTGATGTCAATTTTGGAACTGCAACTAGTTCGTTCGATCAAAGTATGTCGTTTAATGCGACCAAATGGATGATTTCTTGGACTTTTGACTTTTTAGTCAAATGGGCTACATTATAACTAATTAAAATTTCTTCAGAATTTTACAACCTGCTTTTATATCTTATATTTGTTACAAAATGTGAACAAGTTATCAAAATCACCTTACCTATGCTTTCCTTACCCATTTATTTTTTAAACTTACAGGATGAATCTGAAGATTATATCAAAAGGCAGCAATTACGAGAGCTAGCCATGCTAAACTCAAATTTCAGAGAAGAGAGTCCCGGGCCGAGTGGCAGTGTGTCACCATTCAACACAAGTGGCATGAAACGTGCTAAAACCGGTCGTTAATCAGTAACCATCAAAACATGAAATTTTCTGCATGCACACATGCCATATATATGTATGTGAGGGACGTTCAATACAAAACTAGTTTTAGTAGAGAACTGCAGGAACCGCATAAACAACTGTACATGTTAGTTTAACTGTGATATATAAGACGGTTATGAAACTGCATAACTGTCTCTCTCTCTTTCTCTCTCCCGCTATCTCCGGTCATCACAATGTATAAGAGCTTATTCAGTTCTCGCAGTTCTTTACCTTAAATCGGTTATGTATTGAATGCACCTTGTTATATATACATATATGTGTATGTATATACACACATATATGAATATGTGTACATGTATCTATATATACATATTTTTATGTATATATAGGACGTGTTCGATACATCAACAATTATAAGTAGAGAACTGCGAGAACCTAATATACATTTGTACATAGTGCATGGACGATAATCAACTTAGTGGAAAAGAGAGGGAGGCGGTTAAAAATCCGTTATCACATTTAAAATAATAGGTATTAGTGTCCGTGATTCTTGCAGTTCTATGCTAAAATTGGTTATGTATTAAGTATCCCTATATATGTATGTATGTATTTTTTATGTAAATTGAAATGAAATGTATAGGTTGACTCTTTTGACCAAAGAGTTTGTTTTTTAAATTTGTATGTTTTTTATTTTGTTTGTAAAGATAAATAGAATGATAGGAAGATGGAGTATAAAGTGTAGAGTAAGGAATGATTCATTATTCTTGTTTGTTGGGTTATGCATTTGTAAAATAAGATTCATTTGATTTATTCATGTGAGATTGTTGCTACATGAATACATATTATACCGGTTTGATATTAGAACGTTTTTAGTTTTCCTTATTAGCATTTTTTACTGTTGCGTCAATGTTTTCGTATTTTTTCATGGTTTGATGCCTGTTGATCTCGGGGTGGGTTTACGTAAAGGTTGATTTTATTTTATACGTTTACCTGAACCTTAAATTTTTAATTTTAAAGTTTCGAGAATGTTAATATTTTTGGCGGTTTTTAGCACGCACAACACGCATGGGTTAATATTAATTATTTTTATCACGGGTGGGCGCTAGTTTTGTTGGTTATGACTTAACACCGAATATTCTAGTTTCATTGTTTTTAACGGCAATTATATTAGAAAGACCAACAGAAAGCTGAAAAAGAACTACAAAGGCATACGGAAACCAGAAATACAATAATACAAAAGGTTACATGAAACACGAGATTAGGAAGCTACACCAGTTAAATCAACATATATACTTGTGGGTTAATTTGTTTCAAATCCAATAAAATAGTTACACCCTAAAATAGTTATCAGTGTTGACTCTTTATTTGCTTAAAGAGTTATTGAATTTTATCACCCCTAATTATTAGCTAATTACCGCTGCCACCCCCAACTAGCCAATAGTTAGGAGTGATAAAATTCAATAACCCTTGCTTAAAGCAAATAGTGAGCAAACTAATTGTTTTAGCCTAATAGTATGGTGAAATTATTAAAAAAATGACTAATAAAAATATAAACATTATTTATACAAAGTAACTAACGCCTAATAGGCTTTTCTCACCCCCAATATGATACGTTAGTCTATAATAAAGATATCTAAACATATACTTTTTGAAAGTTAGATCAACTAAAAGATTTTTTTTTTTTTTTTGTGGGGGGTGGTGGGGGGGGGGGGGGTCATTAAACTTAAAACTATAAATAAAAAAATTAAATCCAAAAACTAATTATCTGAATCTCATTATACAAAATCATATTACTTTCAAATGTGTATCCAAACACCCCCAAAAGAATATATATTTGGATTTTGTATTCATTATATAAAATTATATACAGAAGCAAAAGGTATAAATTTACATTTATTATTTTTATTTTTTAAAAAGAAAATTCCCTTCTAGGTTCTATATACAACTCTCTTAACATACTTCCTTTATTGACAACATGTACTTGTACTTGTAAAACATGTTCATTTCGGTGCAAAATTTCGTCATGTATCAACGAGGATAAACCGCAGGATTATCACCACTGCTAAGATCACTTCCCGGGACATTTGATGAGCTATAAAAAGTTGATGATTCCACAAAATAGTTTGACCCGGACTCTGAAGAGTCAACGCCCGTATCGGGCATCTTTTCTAGTATGTGCTCTAGCTCGCGGACCACATCTAACATAGATGGCCTTTTTTCGGGTTTATCATTGACACACCAAAGAGCCAATGATAGAAACTTTTCAACAAACTCAGAAGGGTATGATCCCATTCTGTTATCTATGATTGAGAACATTGTTCCTGTTTCATGAGCTATTTTGACCTGAAAAAAGTAAAAAATAAAATAAAATACCTTCATTATTTAACAAATCTAAATGCTTGGGAATTTTAGAGGTGGTGATTTCGACCCATTTGCATCTATTGCCAAAAAATTACCCGTTATGACCGGTTACCCAACCTGCCTGACCCGACCATTTACTTATAAACAATAAAAAATTTGGATATGTTTTATATCTAAACGGATCAAACGAGTAAAATTATAAAGAGGAGCTAGATAAACAAGCAGGTGGTTGAGACTTGAGACATTGGCGAAGCCACCCCCCCCCCCCAATTTTTCCGAAACTGGGGGGCGGCAACGTACCTATACGAAAGTACTATTCATAACACTACGCATCGATAAGTTCGGGGGGGGGGGGGGGGCGCCCCGGGGGTAGCCTAAGCTGCGCCCCTGACTTGAGAGTCCCCCAAATGGTATTTTAACACTTAAAAGCTGATTTTGTAAACAATTAAGATTATTATTGAAATAATATAACTTTTTGTTATTTTTGACGTACTGATTATTTTTATAAAAATGTTTGGAGCTTCTGGACAAAAAGTGTTTCATGTCAATGCAATCTGATCTGTTTTGTCTAGTACAAAGAAACGACCATTATGACCCGTTACCTAACGTGCCGACCCATCCAATTTTCCACCTCGAAGGAAACTCTATTTATGATGAAAACAAGAAAAAATGGTACCTCACGCACGATATTTTTGCCATGTGATATTGCTTTCATACTAGTCAGGATTTCTAAAAATACAATACCAAGGCTATAAACGTCACTCTTGGCTGTCAGCTTGTGGGTTAATAAATATTCGGGATCAAGGTAGCCCTGCAATAAGATATGGAAACACCAAACATATTATAAAAGAGCATATTATGTTGTAAATTATGAAAGACTCCTTTTATGCCTTGAGAAATTATATTTTATATTTTCTCTAAAGTGAGTGTTTCTCCATTCACTAGAACATATCTAGCTAGTAGGTGTACGATGTCGAGCAATTTACTTATAAATGGGTTAACATGGGTCACGTTTTATCACGAACGTGTCTAATGAAATGTAAAAGAATAGTTGAAAAGAAATAGTTCACAGGGTAGAACGGGTCAAAAAGTCAGCCGAAGTTTTACGTATAGCCCATACCACCTTGTAAGTGGTTTAATTCAAATTAAAGTTTAAAAAAAAAAGTGTTTTCATGTCAACCCAACCCAACCCGTACCATAAATTATTCTTTCTAACCCATGTTAAATGATATAGCTTTTCTAATCATTGTTAACACACTAATTATTTAGAGTAAAGTACATGGACGTCCCTGTGGTTTACCAGAATTTTGGATTTGGTCCCTATCTTTCTAGAAGTACACGGATGGTCCCTAGGGTTTGCACTTTGTAACGCAGTTAGTCCGCAGCCAACAAATATAAAGGTTTTAGCATGTCCAAGTTAGGGACTAAATACGTTACAAAGTGCAAACCACAGGGACCCTCCATGTACTTTTGGTAAAAGTTGGGAACTAAATGTGTTGCAAGTGCAAACCGTAGGGAGTAGGGACCATCTGTATACTTTTGGAAAACTAGGGACCAAATCCAAGATTTTGGTAAACCACAGGGGCTTACCCAATTATTTATAATGTTTGGAAAAAAAGTGTTTGACCCATCACCCAACATGCTCGAATGGAATAATACTTACGGGTGTTCCTCTAACAAGCGTGGATACATAGTTAGGACCGCTTCCATCTTCATCCAAGACTGGTGCCAGCCTGGACAGCCCAAAGTCAGCAACTTTTGCATTGAACTTAGAATCAAGAAGAATGTTGGATGATTTAATATCACGGTGGAATATTGGCGGGTTGGCTTCGGTGTGAAGATAAAGAATTCCTTTTGCTGAATCTAGTGCCACCTGTAACCGCATTCTGAAGCTCAATGTTTTCCCTGATCTATCTGTCATTCAATAAGTTGTAACATTTGTTATTCTTCACATAACCCGTTCCAAGCACCACCCGACCATACAAACTTCAAATCTCAAAAAGTTTCATACCATTAAGCCAATCGCGCAACGTTCCCCGAGGCATGAACTCATAAACCAGCATCTACATAAATCCACAACACACTAGTATTACTATTTCTTCATCTTCATGGTATAAATCAATCATAATAAGTTACAGAGTAAAGTGTCATTTTCGTCCCTGAGGTTTGACAACTTTTGAGACTTTCGGTTTGTTTTTACGCATCTGGGTCCTCGTGGTTTCGAAATCTTGCCATTTTCGTCCCTCTGGTGCGACTTCCGTCCCTCGAGGTTTGTCCCTCAAGGACGAAAATGACAAGATTTTGAAACCACGAGGACTAATATGCGGAAAAACAAACGTTTCGATGACAGTCGCAAAAGTGGCCAAGCTTCAAGGACCAAAATGGCAATTTACTCTAAGTTATATATAAAAAATAAAAGAGTAAAGTACACAAATGGTTCATGTGGTTAACCCAAATTTTGGATTTGGTCCCTAGCTTTTCAAAAGTACATGGATGGTCCCTGTGGTTTGCACTTTGTGACGTATTTAGTCCCTGACTAGCAAATCCAAAGGTTTTAGCAGCGCCAAGTTAGGGACTGAATGCGTTACAAAGTGCAAACCACAAGGACCATCCATGTACTTTTGGCAAAAGTTGGGGACTAAATGCATTACAAAGTGCAAATCACAGGGACCATCGGCGAACTTTTGGAAAGCTAGGGACCAAATCCAACACTTTGGTCAACCACAGGGACCATCCATGTACTTTACTCAAAATAAAAATAAAAAAAATACCTGCTCTTGTTCCTCGTCACAATATCCAACAAGTGATACAAGATTTCGATGATGTAATCTTGATAGAATTTCTATTTCCGTTAAAAACTCCTTTTCACCTTGTAATGATCCTTCTTCTGCACGTTTTATAGCTACCGCTGTATTATCCCATAATACTCCTTTATAAACTTTCCCGTAACCACCACGGCCAACGACACTTGAATCACTAAAATGTTCGGTTGCGGTCGCCATTTCTCGAAAGGTGAAGCTTTTCACACCGTCCATTTTGATTGAAAGTTTTGAGACTGCAAATAGCCAAAGAGTAACATAATAGCTAACATCAAATTAAGTGGTTTAGTTATACTTGTAACCTATGTAGTTAATGCGGTAAAAATGGATATCGGTCCAGGACCAATATTTGAGATATCAGTTATCGCGGTGGGATATAGGTAATTTTAATATCATGCAGAATTTATATATATAGCAATTTAACACTAACAATTGTAGCAAGTATGAACTGATTAAGATTTGAGACACTACCAATTAAGACTTAAAATAAATCGCAGCAATAAGAAGATAGACGAATGGTAGACCTAAGAAGAAAGGTACCGATATCGGGAAAATCAGTGATATATCCGTCAAATATCGGTCAATATTGACGATAATATCGTACCGATATTTGACACCGATATTTTACATGGGGACCGATAACCGATACATCAGTGATACATCCCCGATATTAACTGCATACCTTATAACATCTTTTAAAGCCCGTTCAAACAACTTAAGCACATCCAAACACTACCTTTCAAAGCCTGTTTTATTATAGTTGGTTAACAGATTCTAAACATTTAATATCACATAATCACTTTGAAAACGCACATCTAAATTGAAAACTTACGTAAAGATTTTCTCGATGATGTGATTCTGTATCTCTCATGTTGTTTCTTGAATCACGAGTTGAAGTTTCTGCCTTTATCAAGTATCTAAATTGGTGATTATGTGATGTGGAATAACCAAAATCAGTTATTTAGGTGTATTTGTGTTCTGTTTGATGCTGTTATGATCAATCAAATAAATAGTATGCAATTTTGAGTGTTTGGATGATTATAATTAGTTTCACTATAGCCAAACACTTATCCTCTGCAGTTTGTAAACACAATAGTAGGATAATCACTTATCCATGTATTAACTAAAGAACACTAGTATTTTTGTGTGGCAATAGATCAATTTATATGTTCAATGTATGCTCTATGATGGATTTAAAAAAGAAAAAAATGATAAAAACATTTTTTTTTATGTTGGAACATTTTGAAGGTTAATGTTGTTTAGCAAAGTGCATCAAGTAGTTTTTACCATCGTTGAATAGGCTCGTCGGAACACAACTCTTAGATTCGTTTAATTCAAGATAGAACGTTTAAACGGGACCCATCATCACATCTTCGGTTATTTTTGCATGAGAAAAATGCAACCCGCAAACTGAACATTTGTTCGATTATTGAAATGAATGGGGATTTTTTTGTGTTTCTTTCATATGAGCCTTGTAATAGGATCATAACATTGTTCAGGTCTCAATTTTAAGTTACTCAAATCATGACGTGTGTGATACTGATTAGAGGTGCCAGTTTCGACCCATTTACTTATAAAAAATGATCGACATGTCTAATCTCTAATAGGTCAAATATGTAAAATAAAATAAAAAAATAGCTTAAAAGGAAAGGAAACGGTCACATAAAACGAAACTCACCCAAATTGTATTATCAATGCATAAAACCTCGTAAACCATTTCTCTCAGAAGTTGATTTATCGTCAAAACTACATAATTCTGTAATCAAGTAATCATATTCGACAGACTAATAACGTATGATAAGTTCAAAAAATATTTGACCCGAACCGGTTTGACCAGTCACACAATCCACCAATTTCAAACCCAAGGAGTTAACTATTTCTTTTTCCCTTTCTCAGAAATCATGAGGGTTTCTGGTATGGCAAACCAAGGGTTTACCGAACTCGATAGGCTGCGACATAGAAGTCCGAGCCCCATGGCTTCACCAGATCTTACTGGCTGGAATGGTTTTCCACAAGAGGTAACTATATAATAAACTCTATAACATAATATTTTCTTTTTAGTCATAATTCATAAGTCTAGTCCAAAAAAGAATCACTAATGATATCTTGTGTCATGGTAGAGGTTAAGTGTGCCCCATGGCATGACAATGGACTGGCAAGGAGCTCCGGCTAGCCCTAGTTCCTTCACCGTCAAGAGAATCTTGCGCTTTGAGATTCCTGTTGATTCCTATCCCAATGTAAGCTAGCTTTCAACAAGTTATAACAGTTAAAATGGTTATATATACGGTGAAAACCATTCTAACTTTCTATTTATTATAGCTAGGTTACATTAGTGAACAAGTTATTCTTATTTTCGGAAAAATAATTTCAAAATCGACGTTTAATGGTCTATGTTATAAGTTTAAAATCAAATAGATGAACAGTCACTTGACCCGCTCACTTATTTGATTAAAACTTATAACATAGAAACGTTCCTTAAAATAAAAATGGGAAGTTATCGATAAAAACGTATGGACTTCTTTTGAACCCGCATTCAAGGCCCTTGACTTGTAAACTCAACAACGTTTTTCTCGATAATTTATGTGGGTCCCGTATTCATGTATCTGTATACAAAACAAGTGAGACCATGATCATACAATATAAACAGAACCCGCAAAATAAAAATGCTTCAATGACATATTCTGTTTGGATTCTAGTTTAACTTTGTAGGCCGGCTACTTGGACCGAGAGGCAATTCACTAAAACGTATAGAAGCTACAACGGGCTGTCGTGTGTACATTCGAGGAAAAGGGTCAATCAAGGATCCTGATAAGGTTCTCTCCTATTTCATGCTAGTTTAAATTTGAAAACTCAAGATTTCTTTAAAAGGTTAATTGCATAGAAAGGTACTTCCTGTATCCCAAAAGAAGTGTCCACATGAAAAAAAAAAAAAAACCATAAAGTTTTAGGAATGTATAGTTATTTTATTTTATAATATATAAATGTCAATTTTACCCTTTTGATCTCCACACGCTATTAGAAATGTACAAGTAACACAGTTTCATGATTGCGTTTACGCAAGGGTAGAATGGGAAACTTCATAATTTATCGTAAAAAGTGGACATTATTTTTTAGGACAAAGGGAGTTAATACTTTGGTGTGATTTCTATTTTAGGAAGTGACTTAGTTTTCACCCGTAAAAACCTCAACTTTCTAAAAGTTTTGGGTTGAAGGTAATTTTCAACCTTCATAATGCTACTTGAATACATATCACTATTGGTTATCAGAACTTGAAAATGAACCGAAAGTTGGTTACTTTTTTACGTAGGAGTGTCAACTGTGTCGGGTTGGCGGGTTGAAGTGCTGAGTCACTGAACCCGAAAACGACCCATATATTTATTTTATTCCTCTCAAAGACATTAATCCTAACCTAAACACACTAACACACTTAAAATCGTGTAACCGGAAAACAAATGGTTTGACCCATCTATCTAAACTAGTTAAACGGGCAAGAGGGTTGTAATAAATGGGCTAAACAGGTTGGTGGGTCGACCCTTTTAATAAGATGGGTTGATGGGTCGGCATGTATAATTGAACGGGTTAAACAGGTCAATCCGAACACGACGCGTTTAATTAAGTGAGATAAACATGTCAACCCGAACATGAGCTGTTTATGCCATTAATCCTTTCTTTGATCAGCTATAACATGTTTTTAAAATCCTATATCTGATTATTTATATGTTACACATCAAAGGAAGAAAAGCTACGGGGAAGACCGGGCTATGAGCATTTAAACGAGCCACTTCACATCTTAATCGAGGCTGATTTACCTGCAAACATTGTTGATATAAGGCTGAGGCAGGCACATGAAATTATTCAAGAGTTACTCAAACCAGTGGTATGGATCTTTCTTAAAAAAATCACTGTCTTCACTACTTATTAATTGCAACATTTGACTTTAAAAGTCAAACTTGTTTTAATAAATTTTACTAGTTTTCTATATTTTTAACACCATTTGTTTATATATATAGTATTTCTTGTACCTTTTGATGTTTCCTCAAATTAACAATTTAATCATGATCACTAATATAAACAAATGGGTCATTTCTTGAGCTTGTCAACTGTCACATGGGCTACTTTATAACTTCAAAGTTTATAAAAAAATTTCTCAAGGAAATAAAAAAATTTCTGTTATTTTCTATAAACATAAAACAGCAGGAAAATCTTGAATATATAAAGTATTCTACTTGACCTCAAAAGTCAAAAGTCAAATTTAGAAAACACAGGATACTTTTGATAAAATGCAATCATTTGACTTTGAAAAAAGTCAACTTTCACAAGCTCTCTACATTCTTTTTAACATCATTCCTTTTCTGTTTATGGTTTTCTTTAACTTTATGATGTATTTATTGACGTTGCCGTGCGTATCAAGTAAAAGTACACGTGTATGATCAGTAATAATTTAATTATAAGCAAATGGATCGTTTCTTGTACATTTTGACTTTTGAAGTCAAATGGGCTACTTTTTAACTTCAAAATGGATGAAGAATTTTTTGATAAAAGAATACCGACATGATCCTATCTCTTCTTTTTTCTGTAAATTTGAATAAATCATCCAAACATACCCTATAACTTAGAAAATGCAAAAAAAAAAAATTGATTTTGTGAAGTTGTCTGCTTGACCTCAAAAGTCAAATGTTAACCAATAAACTTTATTAGTTGCAGCATGAAGTCAAATTTGTTTTTGGCAAATTCACTAATTTTCTACATTCATTTACATTTTAATATCATTTCTTTCTATCTATAGTTTTTCTTGCACTATTTGACTTATTTCTTGATGTCAATTTTGGAACTGCAACTAGTTCGTTCGATCAAAGTATGTCGTTTAATGCGACCAAATGGATGATTTCTTGGACTTTTGACTTTTTAGTCAAATGGGCTACATTATAACTAATTAAAATTTCTTCAGAATTTTACAACCTGCTTTTATATCTTATATTTGTTACAAAATGTGAACAAGTTATCAAAATCACCTTACCTATGCTTTCCTTACCCATTTATTTTTTAAACTTACAGGATGAATCTGAAGATTATATCAAAAGGCAGCAATTACGAGAGCTAGCCATGCTAAACTCAAATTTCAGAGAAGAGAGTCCCGGGCCGAGTGGCAGTGTGTCACCATTCAACACAAGTGGCATGAAACGTGCTAAAACCGGTCGTTAATCAGTAACCATCAAAACATGAAATTTTCTGCATGCACACATGCCATATATATGTATGTGAGGGACGTTCAATACAAAACTAGTTTTAGTAGAGAACTGCAGGAACCGCATAAACAACTGTACATGTTAGTTTAACTGTGATATATAAGACGGTTATGAAACTGCATAACTGTCTCTCTCTCTTTCTCTCTCCCGCTATCTCCGGTCATCACAATGTATAAGAGCTTATTCAGTTCTCGCAGTTCTTTACCTTAAATCGGTTATGTATTGAATGCACCTTGTTATATATACATATATGTGTATGTATATACACACATATATGAATATGTGTACATGTATCTATATATACATATTTTTATGTATATATAGGACGTGTTCGATACATCAACAATTATAAGTAGAGAACTGCGAGAACCTAATATACATTTGTACATAGTGCATGGACGATAATCAACTTAGTGGAAAAGAGAGGGAGGCGGTTAAAAATCCGTTATCACATTTAAAATAATAGGTATTAGTGTCCGTGATTCTTGCAGTTCTATGCTAAAATTGGTTATGTATTAAGTATCCCTATATATGTATGTATGTATTTTTTATGTAAATTGAAATGAAATGTATAGGTTGACTCTTTTGACCAAAGAGTTTGTTTTTTAAATTTGTATGTTTTTTATTTTGTTTGTAAAGATAAATAGAATGATAGGAAGATGGAGTATAAAGTGTAGAGTAAGGAATGATTCATTATTCTTGTTTGTTGGGTTATGCATTTGTAAAATAAGATTCATTTGATTTATTCATGTGAGATTGTTGCTACATGAATACATATTATACCGGTTTGATATTAGAACGTTTTTAGTTTTCCTTATTAGCATTTTTTACTGTTGCGTCAATGTTTTCGTATTTTTTCATGGTTTGATGCCTGTTGATCTCGGGGTGGGTTTACGTAAAGGTTGATTTTATTTTATACGTTTACCTGAACCTTAAATTTTTAATTTTAAAGTTTCGAGAATGTTAATATTTTTGGCGGTTTTTAGCACGCACAACACGCATGGGTTAATATTAATTATTTTTATCACGGGTGGGCGCTAGTTTTGTTGGTTATGACTTAACACCGAATATTCTAGTTTCATTGTTTTTAACGGCAATTATATTAGAAAGACCAACAGAAAGCTGAAAAAGAACTACAAAGGCATACGGAAACCAGAAATACAATAATACAAAAGGTTACATGAAACACGAGATTAGGAAGCTACACCAGTTAAATCAACATATATACTTGTGGGTTAATTTGTTTCAAATCCAATAAAATAGTTACACCCTAAAATAGTTATCAGTGTTGACTCTTTATTTGCTTAAAGAGTTATTGAATTTTATCACCCCTAATTATTAGCTAATTACCGCTGCCACCCCCAACTAGCCAATAGTTAGGAGTGATAAAATTCAATAACCCTTGCTTAAAGCAAATAGTGAGCAAACTAATTGTTTTAGCCTAATAGTATGGTGAAATTATTAAAAAAATGACTAATAAAAATATAAACATTATTTATACAAAGTAACTAACGCCTAATAGGCTTTTCTCACCCCCAATATGATACGTTAGTCTATAATAAAGATATCTAAACATATACTTTTTGAAAGTTAGATCAACTAAAAGATTTTTTTTTTTTTTTTGTGGGGGGTGGTGGGGGGGGGGGGGGGTCATTAAACTTAAAACTATAAATAAAAAAATTAAATCCAAAAACTAATTATCTGAATCTCATTATACAAAATCATATTACTTTCAAATGTGTATCCAAACACCCCCAAAAGAATATATATTTGGATTTTGTATTCATTATATAAAATTATATACAGAAGCAAAAGGTATAAATTTACATTTATTATTTTTATTTTTTAAAAAGAAAATTCCCTTCTAGGTTCTATATACAACTCTCTTAACATACTTCCTTTATTGACAACATGTACTTGTACTTGTAAAACATGTTCATTTCGGTGCAAAATTTCGTCATGTATCAACGAGGATAAACCGCAGGATTATCACCACTGCTAAGATCACTTCCCGGGACATTTGATGAGCTATAAAAAGTTGATGATTCCACAAAATAGTTTGACCCGGACTCTGAAAAGTCAACGCCCATATCGGGCATCTTTTCTAGTATGTGCTCTAGCTCGCGGACCACATCTAACATAGATGGCCTTTTTTCGGGCTTATCATTGACACACCAAAGAGCCAATGATAGAAACTTTTCAACAAACTCAGAAGGGTATGATCCCATTCTGTTATCTATGATTGAGAACATTGTTCCTGTTTCATGAGCTATTTTGACCTGAAAAAAAGTAAAAAATAAAATAATATACCTTCATTGTTCAACAAATCTAAATGCTCTGAGAATTTTAGAGGTGGTGATTTCGACTCATTTGCATCTATTGCCAAAAAATTACCCGTTATGACCGGTTACCCAACCTGCCTGACCCGACCATTTACTTATAAACAATCAAATTTGGATCTGTTGAGACTTGAGAGTCGCCCAAATTGTATTTTAACACTTAAAAGCTCTTTAACTGATTTTGTAAACAATTAAGATTATTATTGAAATAATATAACTTTTAGTTATTTTTGACATACTGATTATTTTTATAAAAATGTTTGGAGCTTCTGGACAAAAAGTGCTTCATGTCAATGCAATCTGATCTGTTTTGTCTAGTACAAAGAAACGGACCATTATGACCCGTTACCTAGCGTGCCGACCCACCCAATTTTCCACCTCGAAGGAAACTCTATTTATGATGTAAACAAGAAAAAATGGTACCTCACGCACGATATTTTTGCCATGTGATATTGCTTTCATACTAGTCAGGATTTCTAAAAATACAATACCAAGGCTATAAACGTCACTCTTGGCTGTCAGCTTGTGGGTTAATAAATATTCGGGATCAAGGTAGCCCTGCAATAAGAAATGGAAACACCAAACTTATTATAAAAGAGCATACTATATTGTAAATCATCAAAGACTCCTTTTATGCCTTGAGACATATTATATTATCTCTAAAGTGTGTGTTTCTCCATTCACTAGAACATATCTAGCTAGTAGGTGTACGCTGTCGAGCAATTTACTTATAAATGGGTTTAACATGGGTCACGTTTTATCACGAACGTGTCTAATGAAGTGTAAAAGAATAGTTGAAAAGAAAATAGTTCACAGGGTAGAACGGATCAAAAAGTCAGCCGAAGTTTTACGTATAGCCCATACCACCTTGTAAGTGGTTTAATTCAAATTAATATATTGTTAAAAAGTTTAATAAAAAGTGTTTTCATGTCAACCCAACCCAACCCAACCCGTACCATAAATTGTTCTTTCTAACCCATGTTAAATGATATAGTTTTTCTAATGATTGTTAACACACTAATTATTTAGAGTAAAGTACATGGACGGTCCCTGTGGTTTATCAGAATTTGGGTTTGGTCCCTATCTTTCTAGAAGTACACGGATGGTCCCTAGGGTTTGCACGTTGTAACGCATTTAGTTCCCAGCCAACAAATATAAAGGTTTTAGCATGTCCAAGTTAGGGACTAAATGCGTTACAAAGTACAAACCACAGGGACCCTCCATGTACTATTGGTAAAAGTTGGGGACTAAATGTGTTGCAAAGTGCAAACCACAAGGATCATCAGTGTACTTTTGGAAAGCTAGGGACCAAATCCAAGATTTTGGTAAACCACAGGGGCTTACCCAATTATTTATAATGTTTGGAAAAAAAAGTGTTTGACCCATCACCCAACATGCTCGAATGGGATAATACTTACGGGTGTTCCTCTAACAAGCGTGGATACATAGTTAGGACCGCTTCCATGTTCATCCAAGACTGGTGCCAGCCTGGACAGCCCAAAGTCAGCAACTTTTGCATTGAACTTAGAATCAAGAAGAATGTTGGATGATTTAATATCACGGTGGAATATTGGCGGGTTGGCTTCGGTGTGAAGATAAAGAATTCCTTTTGCTGAATCTAGTGCCACCTGTAACCGCATTCTGAAGCTCAATGTTTTCCCTGATCTATCTGTCATTCAATAAGTTGTAACATTTGTTATTCTTCACATAACCCGTTCCAAGCACCACCCGAGCATACAAACTTCAAATCTCAAAAAGTTTCATACCATTAAGCCAATCGCGCAACGTTCCCCGAGGCATGAACTCATAAACCAGCATCTACATAAATCCACAACACACTAGTATTACTATTTCTTCATCTTCATGCTATAAATCAATCATAATAAGTTACAGAGTAAAGTGTCATTTTCGTCCCTGAGGTTTGACAACTTTTGAGACTTTCGGTTTGTTTTTACGCATCTGGGTCCTCGTGGTTTCGAAATCTTGCCATTTTCGTCCCTCTGGTGCGACTTCCGTCCCTCGAGGTTTGTCCCTCAAGGACGAAAATGACAAGATTTTGAAACCACGAGGACTAAGATGCGGAAAAACAAACGTTTCGATGACAGTCGCAAAAGTGGCCAAGCTTCAAGGACCAAAATGGCAATTTACTCTAAGTTATATATAAAAAATAAAAGAGTAAAGTACACAAATGGTTCATGTGGTTAACCCAAATTTTGGATTTGGTCCCTAGCTTTTCAAAAGTACATGGATGGTCCCTGTGGTTTGCACTTTGTGACGTATTTAGTCCCTGACTAGCAAATCCAAAGGTTTTAGCAGCGCCAAGTTAGGGACTGAATGCGTTACAAAGTGCAAACCACAAGGACCATCCATGTACTTTTGGCAAAAGTTGGGGACTAAATGCATTACAAAGTGCAAATCACAGGGACCATCGGCGAACTTTTGGAAAGCTAGGGACCAAATCCAACACTTTGGTCAACCACAGGGACCATCCATGTACTTTACTCAAAATAAAAATAAAAAAATACCTGCTCTTGTTCCTCGTCACAATATCCAACAAGTGATACAAGATTTCGATGATGTAATCTTGATAGAATTTCTATTTCCGTTAAAAACTCCTTTTCACCTTGTAATGATCCTTCTTCTGCACGTTTTATAGCTACCGCTGTATTATCCCATAATACTCCTTTATAAACTTTCCCGTAACCACCACGGCCAACGACACTTGAATCACTAAAATGTTCAGTTGCAGTAGCCATCTCTCGAAAGGTGAAGCTTTTCACACCGTCCATTTTGATTGAAAGTTTTGAGACTACAAATAGCCAAAGAGTAACATAATAGCTAACATCAAATTAAGTGGTTTAGTTATACTTGTCACCTATGTAGTTAATGCGGTAAAAAATGGATATCGGTCCAGGACCAATATTTGAGATATCGGTTATCGCGGTGGGATATAGGTAATTTTAATATCATGCAGAATTTATATATATAGCAATTTAACACTAACAATTGTAGCAAGTACGAACTGATTAAGATTTGAAACACTACCAATTAACAATTAAGACTTAAAATAAATCGCAGCAATAAGAAGATAGACGAATGGTAGACCTAAGAAGAAAGGTACCGATATCGGGAAAATCAGTGATATATCCGTCAAATATCGGTCAATATTGACGATAATATCGGTACCGATATTTGACACCGATATTTTACATGGGGACCGATAACCGATACATCAGTGATACATCCCCGATATTAACTGCATAACTTATAACATCTTTTAAAGCCCGTTCAAACAACTTAAGCACATCCAAACACTACCTTTCAAAGCCTGTTTTATTATAGTTGGTTAACAGATTCTAAATAATCACTTTGAAAACGCACATATTAATTGAAAACTTACGTAAAGATTTTCTTGATGATGTGATTCTGTATCTCTCATGTTGTTTCTTGATCACAACAGTCAACGCTGAAGAAACTAGTAAAGCACAAACAGCCGCCACAACTGCAGCGGTTATTAAAACATGTTTACTTATACCTTTCCGCAGTGTCCCAACATTCACTAAATTTATAGAAAAAACAGTGTGAGCATAACGATAACACAAGATAATATCATAATAATGACACACAAAATGCTTACTTACAGTGTGCATAAGGTCCAACAAGCGTGAAATTTAGAAGCTCATACGGTCCAAACAAATCGCTTCCGGGAAATACCCATGTCGTAAAAATGCCTCTAATCCTTAAAACTTCACTCGTACTAAAAACACTTGAACCCTCGGTGCCGGCTTTAGGGTAAAGTTTCAAATACATCCTCAACCGGGGCCCTTTCTCCCACATAATTGAGTCAATATGTAGTTGATAAAAGTCCAAAGCAAGAGAGCTAGTGACATACATTTCAAATTCATCTTGATATGGTGGAAAATAAGAAAAACTTGGACTTTTTAAACGGTATCCGATCCTAAGTGGCGAAGCACAAAAACATGGGATTGAGGATCCGGAAACATATTCGAAGTAATCGTTTGTCGGACATGATTGCATTGGACAATCTGTTACGTTTTTAGAAATCGGATGTATGTAATCTTTATATTCTTTAGGACCGCAAAACTGATCTTTGTTTTGTATGCTTGCGTTTCGACAAATGGGATTTCCATGTAACCTTAGGCTCGCATTTACGGGTGGATTTAAATGTCCGTTAACGTCTGAAATGGAGTTATTTCGGAAATCGCTGCAGAAAATATCTTACGCATGGTCAAGATATGAGTGATAAAATTTATATCAGTATAAATAATGAAACTAAGGTTTGACTTTTGACTTTGACTTTGACTTTCAAGAGTAAACATTTGAAGTTATTAACTTAATATTAAAGAGAAGTGAACTTTTATTATGCAATATTTCTTACAGTAAAAGTGTTGAGGTTGCGCTAAACGACTTGTTCTGCCATAGATCAGCGGAGATGGACCCGTTTAGAAGATTGTTCTCCAAGGACCTGCAAATTTCAACAATTTTTACGATATTCAAATTTAATAGTGAAATTACATGAATTTTAGATAGTAGAATGTGAAAAAGAAAAAAAAAAAGCCTCACAGTTTTTGTAGAGAAGGAAGATATGATAAACTTTCAGGAATCGATCCGTTTAACTGGTTGTCTGATAAATCACTGCACAAGATATATAATAGTTATAAATTTATGAACATGAAAACTACAAAAGTTGAACTCAAACTTACATAGTTGTCATACGATCTGAAAGCTTGTTTGACGGTATTGGTCCGGTGAGCCTATTTCTGCTGAGATCTCTGTCAAATTAAGCACTAAACTATCAGACAAACAACATAAGACCAATAACTAAACACATACATACATACATACATGTATATATTGACACACACACAATGACAATGGAGTAGAAAATATGAGCTTACTGCTTACATGTAGCTAAGATTTGATATTCCGCTAAGATCAGGGAGAACTCCTTGCAAACTACAGTTTCTAAGGCTCCTGCAACAAATGTAAAAATTATTCCAAAAAAAAAACAAATTAATTACTTTCATTGAAGAAATAAAATTTATACACATAGATGACTAGGGCTGTAAACGAACCTAACGTCCAACGAACAGTTCGTGAACCGTTCGGCGGGAAGTTCGTTCATGTTCGTTTGTTTAACAAATGAACAAACACGAACAGGAATTGTTCGTTTATGTTCGTGAACATTTGGTAATGTGTTCATTTATGTTCATTTGTGTTCGTTCATTTAAAGGTTCGTCTACGTTCGGTAAGTGTTCATGAACATGTTCATTTCCTTAATGAACGAATACGGACAAGAAATCTCGTTCAGTAAGCGTTCATGAACCGTTCACGAACATGTACGTTCATTCCTTAACGAACAAACACGGACAAAGCCCTGTTCACGTTCGTTCGGTTCGTTTACAACCCTATATAAATTTCTCCAAAATGAAATCATTAGTACTTACAGTTTCACTAACTCCGATAAATTTCCATAAGAAGACGGAATTTCTCCATCAAAGTGATTGTTATCAAGTTGACTGCAAGATAAGATTGACATGTGCATGAGTATTTAATATTTATTTATTTTTTTTTAGTTGTAATTCATTATGGTACAAGTATATGTGTAAGTAAGAAGAGAATATTACAGTATTCGCATATTTGGAAAATTGCCAAATTCTGATGGAAGATAACCAGATAAGTTATTGTTATCAAGAAGCCTGCAAATATGACATATAAAAGTTAGCAAAAAGATTAAAGATGGAAAAATGGGCAGTTCGGGCGGATTATATAACGGGTCAAGATGGGTTCGCGTTGAAACCAGACGTTCGTCAGTACGTGTCAGAACGGGTTGGTTTGGGCGGGCATGCAAACATTTCTTTGTCTAGATTTAATTCTTTTGTAAAAGATTAATGTATTAATTATAATAAAAACAACAATTTTACGATAATAATTAAAATCTTCTAATAAAAACAATTCTGAAAGTTGTATCCGTTAAAAACAGACGTTGGGTGACCTATTTTATAAGTAACTGGTTGACCTACAAACATCTTTTGTCGAAAATTATTTTTTTGTTAATTAATAATGAAAATTACAAAACTAAAACTAATAATAATAATAATACTCAAATCTATAAATAAAAATCATTTACAAGGTTGTAAGCATAAAAATAGACGATGGACAACGTTCAAATTGTTCGACCCATTGACCAATTTAACTAGTTCCCCTGTTAACTAATGTTTTATTTGACCCATTATAGTCCTACCCATAAACGATCGAATAAAACACTCCAAAATATATGAAACAATTAGAAAAGTCACCAAGGGAACTCACAAGTGTACTAAAGTCGATAAATTGGACAATACCACTGGAATTTGACCGGTCAACGAGTTATTGTTGAAATGGCTGCAAAATTCAGAAAAAGAAACATATCATGTAATCACATTAATAAACACAAATTCACTTAGATACTGGTTTTCTGATTCACTCACATATGTCTAATTTTTTTCAAATTTGAATACGAGTCTGGAATTGGTCCTGATATCTGGTTCTGGTCTATTTGGAATCTATTTAAGTTCGTAAGATATCCAAGCTCAACGGGTAAGCTTCCCGTTAATTTGTTTCCGTTCAAAAGCCTGCCAAGATTGTAAATAGACAAAAATTAAGCCATAAAATTCTTAAACATTAAAAACAAGCACAAAGTAATAAAATTTTATAAAAATTATGTGAGTATATTTGTTTTAGCTTACAAGAGTGCCAACGATGAAATATTTCCAATCTCTTTCGGTATACTTCCAGTCAAATTATTCCACATGAAATCTCTTCAACAAATTAAACACAAAATGGAGTTAATTGACAACTTAAAGAAACTTGTGTATTCTACTCTATATATACTATACATTAAATGTGATTATGACTTACAAAATTCTTAGATGAGAAAATTGACCGAGTTCAGGTGCTAACCGTCCAGAAAGATTCATGTTTAGCAACTGTCTGTTAACCAAATAACATAAAAACCGGACCATGTAAATCGGTTTACAAAATAATACGGCAAAGTGACATGTAAACGAGAACGAAAATATACATTTCCTGAACATGCCAGTATTGATCAGAACTGGTTTCATGAACGCATATAACTCCGGTCCAATTTGATGTACATGGATCCCCTTTATTCCAATTATGAAGATGATTCATTGGATCGACTAAACTACCTCTGACCGCAGTCAATGCAGATACTGAACATAAAAAAAAGAATCATCTTTATGTGTCAATCCCAAACACCCTCAAAACAACTTGTTATTGTATCCTTTAAAATATATATATATATATATATATAAACAGTTTTAACAAGCAATCCAAACACCCCCTAATTAGTTCACCTTCAGAAGGATCAGTAACTTTTGCAACTGTAATCATCAGCAAGCAATGAACTGTGAGAGCAAAAACACATCCACATGATTTGAACTTGAACTTGAACCCCATCATCCTGAAATTAATTTTCAATAAATGCAATATAAAATTAAACACCTTCTGATTAAATAAACAAACACTCAAAAAGAGAATCATATGTTTAGATATTTTACTTAAATCTTCCACAAGATTCAAACTTTAATCCCAGCATCTTGAAAATATGTGTGAATTACTTCAAATAGTTGTCAATCAGAGGAATTACAAGAATACCCCCCAACAAAATCTTGAATTTTCAAGATTTATAAATAAAGATTGTTGCTTTATGTTGAGTTCTTCATCAAGATTGCACAGAGAACAAGAAAGTCAAAGATAAAAACAACCCATTATGATTTTAGCTAATAGCAATAATTAAAAGGGAACAATAATTTCTATATGATAACCAATCTTTGACTAATCACATAATAGTCAATTAATCAAATATACAAGAAAGTGGATTCCCAAAGTTTAAATTTAAAATTGTCAGTATGTTCACACCAGATTGGTAAAAAGAACACCCTAATTTTATTTTATTAATTTAATAATGAAATGTATCAGATATACCTGGATAGGAGAACAATCAACAAGAATCATAGCAATACACACTAAAGACACACTTGTGTGTGTGTGTGTGTGTTTCTTTGAATTTAAGGTTGATGAATGATGATGATGTTCTCAAAATTGTCTTGTCGAGTGTGATGTTTTGTGGGATAGTGCAAAGATAAGGGCGGGATGATGTGATGTTGACTTATCTTCTTCCTTTCAGTTTAATGAGGTTTTTTTTGGCTTTTGCAAAGAAAAATTCAAGATTTTGTGCCGTGAATTTTGGTGTCTTTCTTTTGTTTGTATTTGTGGGAAACTCTTCAATCCAGGGATGAGTAATCAATAATGGGTATCGAAAAATACCCGTGTTGAACCATACCGTACAAACTGAATTTCGATACTATTTCGATGCTTGTTTTTGATGTTTTTCAGGAACTTTCGGTAGGGCTCGTAGCTCGCTCGAAAAAAGCTCCAAGAAAGCTCGGCTCGAAATTTGCTCGGTTTTAAACGAGTCAGCTCGGCTCGGTTTGTAAACGAGCCGAGCTCGAGCTTGGCCTAGCTTGGCTCGTGAGCTCGATAAGGTTTACATCCTTTTTTTTTTTTTGTCCCACATCGCTTAGAAAACAAAAACGATGGGAGTATCTCTCCTATAAAAAAAGGTAAAGACAATGTACAAAGTAAATTAACTATTTATATACTTTCATATTTAACCCTATGGTTAAATTAAATGGTAATTATGACCCTTAGTCTATGAAAAAATTCATTTCTCAGGGATTTTTAAGTAGTAAATTTTGCGGTTTTTTGTTAGTTCGAGCTAGATCGAGCCGAGCTAGCTCGAATTCTTATCGAGCCGAGCTAGCTCGAATTCTTATCGAGTCGAGCTCGAGCCTCAAATCTCAGCTCGATTTAAAAGTCGAGCTTGAGCCGAGCTCGAGCTAGGTCTAGCTCGACTCGACTTGGCTTGTTAACAGCCCTAACTTTCGGTATGGTATGGTATTTTACTCACTTTTTTACTTTCGAATATTGTACTGCACTGAGCACTATTTTTGGCGAGTCGGGATTGGTGCTTTCGGTACCGGTATGGTACCAAGCTCATCCCTACTCAAATCTTTAGGTTGTGCTAAAAGTACCACCTTGTTTATTTATGTTTTCTACTAAATATATTTTTTTCTTCTACTAAATGAGTCACATTATCGCTCTACTTTTACTCATGAGGATAGATACATTAGGCATGCACGGAAGACCCACCTTAAAATAAATTAGGAAGCTAAACAAACACCCCCTAGGTGTCTGCCTCATATACGCAAAAACGGATAATATGTGAGTCCATGTCACATATGTATTGAATTTTATCGTGCAACTACCATACAAGATCCATTTGTAATGTGACAGGAACAAACATTAATTTTTCGAGGAATCATAATTTTCGAGGTTTGCTGGTCGTCGAGGCAACGTGGGCAGGCAACGTGGGGGGATGGGCGCTTGGCGGGGGAGGGAGGGGAGAGGGGCGCTTGTTCTCGGTCATCGTTGGGGCATTTGGGCTGTTATGCGCAGGACAGATACATTAGGCATGCACAGAAGACCCACCTTAAAATAAATTAGGAAGCTAAACAAACACCCCCTAGTCCACTTAGTATTTATTTGATTGTTTTTAGGGCAATACATCTCTTTACAACGATTCGCCAATGACTACACACTCGTTTACAATGAATCGACATGGGCTAAACTCTAGTTGAATACGAATTTTCAGCTAAATGCTGGTTTACATACGCACGTTTAAGTGATATAGCCAAATTTTGAACGACCGTTAAAAAGTTAAAACAACTAATGTGGATGTGACAAATCGAAAAAGGAGATGGTGTGGATGCAGTGACACTTCTTTGCACGTAAAAACACCATATTATATTGTATGGAAATTTTGGTTGTAGTCGGTAAATGGTCTATATGTACTTCATACTAGATTCGCAGGGTAGGCCCTGAGCATGGTCGGGTGGGCGATGACTTAGGGCCTAAAACTTAAGAGGGTCCGTTTAATTTTTATTTACAAAGTGTGTTTTGTCTACAAAGTCTAAGAAGTGTTATGGGTCATTGGATAAGTTATATCAATGGTTGAGATCAAATGAGTGACATTAATGTAATATGTGCTTTAATATTATTGATTAATTTATTGGATTAAGGGTATAAAGGTAAATTTAACTGTCTTAAATTAAGGAAACCCACTTGCAAGTTTCTTTTATCTTTTTTAAACGCCAATAACTTTTTATGCGTAATTTATTTATAAAACAGTTACACCATAATAACAAGCGTTTTATCTTTAAGATGAGTACAATAATGCTATCTCAAAAAAAGTTACGTTTCAACTAGTTGATTTGTTTTAGCAGGAATGATGTGTTTTATATGACAACGTGTTTAATAGTTTTGATTGTGTGTCTTTTAAAGGTTAAATGTTTTAGCTAGTTGATTTGTTTTACTAGGAATGATGTGTTTTATATGACGGCTTGTTTTATAGTTTTGATTGTATGTCTTTTAAAGGTTAGATGATTTGTTCTAGGGAATGATGTGTTGTATTGCGAGGAATTGTGTGTTTGAATAGGGTGTTTGGGTTAGGGATGAGCAACCCGATCCCGAAAATCCCGATCCCAAATTTCACCAAAGCTGGGTACCGATACCGACACCGAAATATGTCGGTACGGTATGGTATTGGTATGGTAGCGGTATTTGAAGGTAAAATTCGGTATTTTACCGGTACCGTACTGAACCGGTACCGATCCCGAAATACCGATACCGAAAATGCCAAAAAGTGGATACCGTTTCCGGTACCGAAAAAACTCAGTACGGTATTTTCGGGATCGGGACGGGATTGGTATTTGATACCAAATGCTCATCCCTAGTTTGGGTGAGGGTATGTCTGTTAAAGTTTGGATGACCTGTTTCAAAGAATGGTGTGTTTTATAATATGAATGGTGTGTTTTATAGTTTAAATTAGGGGTGTGCAAACGATGCTTCGGGTTGGTTTTTACCTTTACCATATCTGTAACCACAAGCTTCGGTTATGAAATTTTCTTAACCATAACCATAACCGAACTTTGGTTCGGTTAAATGGTTATAAGACTTGGTTATGGTTCGGTTTCGATTAATTTTGGTTAATTAATTGATCTAAGTTTAAACTGAATGAACATATTATACAATTATTGTCTCAGTTACAATAGTTTTTTATAAATTAAAAAGTAAAAATAATAGCATACACATGCATAAAAAGAGTCAAATTTTATAAAATATTTTTTAATATTTTAAAACTAATTATATAACATAAAAAGCTTTTGTATATGTTTTTATGTATATAAAGTTTGATTCTTTGAACATGTATATTTTAAATATAAATAAATTTTAAAAGCATGTGTTAATTGATTTCGACTTGATTCGGTTAATTTTCGGTTATGGACACGTTTAATCATATTCATAACTGACTTATCGGTTAATCAAATAGCATTATCCATTACCGTCGCTTAATATCAGGTAATTTGGGTTAATGGTTAAGGTTAGCTCACCCCTAGTTTAAATGGTGTGTTTTACTAAATCTGATAAACACCATTTGATCATTGCAAAATATGTATAACACAATATTTACCAAATCGAAAATAGCAAGATACTATGCGAAGAAATAAACAGTGGTATATGCACTTAAAACACTTTGTGAAGAAATAAACACGAATACATGCAGTTAAAACACTATGCGAAGAAATAAACACTGGTACTACATGTAAAACACACTTTACCAAATCTGAAATGATAAAACATTATGTGAAAATAAACACCAGTACATATAGTTAAAACACTATACGAAGAAATAAACATTGGTAATGCATCTAAAACACACATTACCAAATATGAAATGATAGAACTTTATGTAAAGAAATAAACACGGGTACAAGCAATTAAAACACTATGGAAAAAAATAGTGTTACATGCAGACGTAAGATAATTTTAACGTACCAAAACTGATAAAACACTATGTGAATAACTAAATAGTGTTATATGCATATGAACGATAAATTTAACACAAACTTGCATATCAACTAACCGAAAACACGTTGTACATACCATTCCCACAATCAATAAGTGCATTAGACATCGGAATTAAGAACTCAAATAAAAATCATTTTTTTTAATCTTTTGGTACGTTGATGTTTATGTAATGAATATAATATACGTAATATATATTAAAAGATCTCTATATTTACTTTTAAGTGGGTCAATCTGTTTTAATACTTGAAGTTACAACAATTTTAAAGGCCCAAAATTTAATCCAAACTAAATAACTAATGGTAAAATGGTCATTCACTTTTAGAAGACCCAAATTTCAAACAATCAAACCGAAATTAAATTTTATATACCAATCAATTTAGGAGTGGGGGATAAAAAATGTCAGAAGGGTCATACGGTTCGCTTAAGTAAGTAAGTTCTATCATTTTGTTACACTACTTTTATTTATTTATTTTATAAAAGTTATCGTCGTATTATAGATTTTTACTTTTTATATATGTGATTGAGAAGTTTATATTATAGAGCGGGTAGGGTTCGGTTTTTCTATTTCATCAAGGGCTTAATTTTTTTAACATTTTAGAAACGGGCATGTAGATTGGAAAAATAATAATAATAACACCTTAATTTTATTATATTAGTTATACTAGCCTATATCCCGTGTGACACACGGGTTTAAAAAATACAATTAATAACTTATTATTTAATATGATCTTTTATATCTTAACAATCAAAATAACATCTAAGAGCATTGACATTCGTGCCTTTATATTCATTTAGATAATTTAATATAAAATTTATTTTTCTCTAAATTATCTTTAGTTTTAAATAACGTATCACGTCCATCTCTATATCTATATCTTGATCTAACTCACAAACACTAATTTTATTATTTATTTCTCTTTCCTACAGACTCACAATCTAAAATATAGTTTATTATATACCCGTGAGCTTCACGGGTTATGGGTTGTGTTAAAAAAATTATATATACAAAAGAAATTTTTATATATGATTTCTTTTAAGTGGATAACCATTCATGTTTGGCAAACATTACCAACAAAAAAAGTACCATAACATAAACACATAGGATTAAATTAAATGGGGGCTTGTGAGATTGAATAACTTGCACACATTGACTATGTGGGTCATCCGAACTGAAGCAACTAATTCAACCCATAGAAGAAAAAATACACACATTACACCTACCGATGTACCCAAACAGTGATGAAACTATCATATATACACCATTTATTTATACGCAAACCAAGACTTACACCAGGAAACCCACCCCATTACTTATCCGAACACACACCCACCAAGTAGACATTCCCTTATATTTCTAGTTTTTCACACAAGCCCTGGTATCCACAGATACCTAACTGTATGTGCTTCAAACAGAGAACAAACGTGAAAGTTCACAGGCCGAACAAATATATTTGGTATAGAGTTATAGACCCAACAAATATATTTTTCCAAATTCCTTTATCAACACCAATGAAAAGTGTATACTCCAAATTAGTTATCAACCGGACCAGTTAAAAAAATAACCAAATAAAGTAATCATCGGTTAAAGTCAAAAGGTCAAATTAACCGGTTATTGAAATTAACCGGTTTATGCACCTCTAGCTGTAAGCCTGCAAATTATGCACAGCGGCCAGCGCAGCGAGAAAGGCAGACTCCATAACCGGAGCTCCTAACCTCCATTACGGAGAAGATAAAAGATACGTTCATACGATCGTACATCAACGTCTTCAAAATCACTTCCAAATTCATGGATTTCAGTAGACAAGTAACGGCCGATTGTGACACATTAAGATTCATTAATCTAGCATTATATCGATCTATCGTTTCTGGTAATTGACAACGTTTGTATAATGTGTAGTTCAAAAATATAACTTTTTGTCATTAAAGTAGTTAAGGATATAAGAGGAACACGAAAAATGGTATAAATAAAGTCTAAACAAATATCGGGACAAATTTTAAACCCGAATTCTAAGTTCTCACTGCCTATATATCATGGAAACTTGATTATAGAAACAAATATTCCACATCATTGTATCCGAACCCCTCTAAACGTATCTACACCTTATCTTGTGTATAATCAAAACGAACCTGACGGTGCGTGTGCATGACCATGTGTTCATGAACCTAAACCAAGTTCTTTTGTACTCCCACATTATTTTTTTCTTGCTTGGTTGTTCATGATCATTCTTCTTGTTCATCTTTGGTTGCGCTTTTGTTTTCTGTGGTACACGTGGCGGCTTTTTCCTGCCAAGTAGAATCGGCCCGTCGTTAGAAATCCGTATAAGCAAATATTTATTAGTTCATATGGTACAAAACTAAAACAAAAGCTGCAATAAAATGAACTTCACCACATGCAACATTTTGCAAAATTTAGTTGGTTTCAGACAAGAAAACGCCATGAATGGAGGTTACTTTTGAGTCTATATTTCTACAATGTGTGCAATAACTATCTTTTTTTTAAAACCACAACATTCCTATGGCAGTTACACAAGAATGCATGTTGAGTTTAATTAAAAATAACATAAGATGCTGGTTCCACTCGTTTGTCAAATAACTAAATAACCTTTAATTACACACATACCATGCTTGTCCAAATAAAGGTATAACACTATAACTCTATCTTAAACACTTCGAAAAGGGACGCTGAAAACCCCGTAAATAAGGTATTGCAATTTTATGAGCATGGTGGCAATTTCAAACCCATTTACTTGTTAATGAGTTGATTTGGGCAATGTGTCGAAAAAGAAATGGGTCGAACAGATCATATAAAAAATTAGCTAAAAAACAAATAGGTCGAACAGGTCATTAGTCGCACAAAGTCTATTTTTCATGACATAAACCACATAAACCGTGTTATCTAAAAAACTTACATTATTATTGCAGTGATGCTACTTTTTAATCATATTCGGCGCACTACCTATTTATTAAACTTTTTGAATAATGCAACTTTTGCAACTACATTGCACATTGATTATATATAAAAAAACTTTTGAACAAAAACTGTTATGTTTCAACCAGAACCTACGTGTTCCAACCTGTACAAAAAAATACCCGTTATCCAACCCACTCATTTTTGCCACTTCTCAATAATCGGAAATTTAAGACAATGTTAAAAAGTTTCAAAAGCTACCTTTTCAAGATTTTCATCAAGATGCTGTCGATCTCTTCTGCTATTATACAAAACCGAATCTTCGCCATTTTCCCTTTAGAAATCGAAGTTCTATCAACTTGACTGGAATCTGAAGATGAAGGACTTCCATTAGCAGAACTCATAGAATCGGCTTTAAGTTCATGGTCAACTTCATTTGTCAATGAAGCCTCTTTAGCTTTTTCTGCCTCTTTTTGTTGTTTCCTCCTTGCTTCTTGTTCTTTTAATTGTTTAAATCTGCAAGTCATCATCAAAATAATATAAGAAAAACACGAGACATTTGAACCATAATAATGTTCCAGCTGATATTTTGACCCTGACCCAGTTAATAATGAACCAGTCAATTCAAAATATGTTTTATCTCTGAAAAGTCAAAATGGTAAATAAAAATTAACATAAAAGAAAAACACGAGACATTTGAACCATAATAATGTTACAGCTGATATTTTTGACCCAGTTAATACTGGGACGAACGTGTTATGTGTTGATACATAAAACCTCCTAAATCATTTTATTCAAGAAATTATTTTAGTATTGAGATAAAAAAAGCCAGACCCCAATTAGGGTTTCGATTGGTAAAAAAAGAAGATATGCGCTAGCAACGACACCGATTATTTAAGTACCCTACCTCTGATTTCCAACAGTGTACCTTAGATATAGTATCTCCAAAGGGGTCACCCATTACCATTACTCTTAAAGCCTCTACAACTTACACAAGTCAGTAGCAAAGGTTCCAATTTCCAAAAGACGCTAAAAAACACAGATAATGAAACTACATTGCTGAAACCGGAGAGGGCGACTCTTTGAGAAGTTCACAACCCAACCCACCAGCACCCACAACCAATATACACACTTAATCTTGAAGATCGTACCTCTGCTTCACAAAATCAGACCAAGTTAGCAGCAACTAAAATAATAATAATATTGGAACATAATATGTTATAGGAGTTACTTGGGTACCTGGTTCGAAAGCGGGTCCGACCAGATGCCCTGGCCTTAGGAGAAGCTTATGAAGGTCCCTTGTTCTTGATCATGACCTTGATCTGGCCCCTGCCATTCGATACCTCTTTCTGCCTCCCCTTCCCTTCCCTTCATCTCTTTCTGTATACTCTTTATTCTCTAACCCCTGTTCTTATATGAACACCACCCACAATACACTCCAAGGATCCAACATAACCACCTGCAACAAATACAAACATAGATCATAAGCACTATTAACAATAAAAAGATTAAATGATTAAAAAAAAAGATACACAAAACCAGAACAACAATGATAAAAATCATAACTTTACAACAGATCACATCAAGAACAGAACAACTTGCGGCAAAAACAAAGAATTTATGCATAAAGATCCAGTATATACTTGTATTTATTTTGATTCTTACTGGTGGAGAAAATGTGAAACAAAACCAAATCAAGATTACCGAATTCTGCTGAAAAAGCATCAGACATTCTTCTCTTGCCGGAGCCGGAGCTAAAAGTCATTGAACCATCTTCGTATATGTGTTAAGATGTGATACGCGTCACGCATTTCACTTTTCTCATTCATTCAATCAATCACTCTAAGCCAACACATAGGAAGTGTTCCTACTTTCACTTCAGATAGGTGGATCTTAATAAAAGCGTTCCCACTTTTACCAACTCTAATTTGGTAGAACTTACGGCTTACAACATTCTTAATAGCGTAACTTCACTATTATACTGCATATAGAACAGTAGCATTGGCCACAGGGGCATGTTTACTGGTAAGAACCTCATAGATACTTTGGTTCTATATAAAGCCACTAAGATGAATTCTCATTTGTCATTTCATAGAAAAATATGTTATCCAGTTGTTACATTAACTCCTAAGAAAGAGACGATAGTACATCACCCACACCATGTGTAAAAACTCCAACCAGTAATGGTTGCTTAAGTCTTCTATATCAAGTATTCAACTTGAATCACTATATCATTTTACTGCTAAAGAAATCTGTTGTACTATAAATCATAATCCATAGGTTCTCTATGTGTATTTGAGTACTTGTTTCATTCATGGTGGCAAGTGAAATATATAAGAATTTGCACGTATAAAAAACAGAGAAGGAGCAAGGTCCAAACCTGTTTCTTGGAAATCATAGGTCCATCACAAACACCAACAACAATTCGATCCCTAGCCAACTCTGCAGCTGCCTGTAACCAACAATCAAATCCACCACAACTCAAAAAATAACCAAAATCTCATCCTACGCTTATTATGTGTAGCACGAAATAACAAATACAGATCGTTGACAACAACCTTGAGGAAAAGTCGATGACCATCATGTAAGCGATCAAACGTGCCACCTAGAACAACAGATCCATATGAATTCGGCGGAGAAATAGTTGACAAATCAGACGAAAGCTCTGGAATCGGGTCCTCCACAATTGTCATTTTATCCCAGCTCTTTGATATCTGATTCCTGCTCTATCAAAAAACGAAACTTTTCAACGTATTGTCATTCACAACCGTCCAGTCACATTCATCAAATAAGCTAGAAAACTAATATCCCGCGATAAAATCGCCTAAAAAATTCAATCACTCAGCTGAAATAACTAAAACGCAGCACTTTAGAAGTATCAATAATAATTTTACATTTATCACAAATCTCTTACACAGATACAACTTCATTAACACAAAATAACAACATAAATACATTATTGGACGCAAAATAAATGTCATTTAACTGCATGTTGAGTACGAATTTGAACAAAGTGAGTGCAGCTGGTATCTATCATATGGACCACTACCGCTTCACCCTCATCGTACGATAATTAAGTGAAATTAAAGTACAGCAAAAAAAACCACATGCTAAAACAGAGAAATTAAAGTATAGCAAAAATCCAAGAAAAAAAAAACCTTACCAATAACGTCTATCGAATCAACATCAATTTCAAAGGAACTTTAAACCCAAATTCTATGTCAGGTTAACAAAAATCAAAGAAAAAAAACTAACAAACAAAACCTTACCAATAACGTCTAGTAGATCTAGGATAGCAGATTTCAAGTAAACCCTTAAATTAGAGTTCGAGCGGTTGTCTTTGCAGCTCTGTTACTGTCGTCGGATGGTGGTGATTCGCCTGAATCCCCTTCAACTCTTGTCTCTCTCTCTCTCTCTCAATGGGTTTTCGAATTTGTTTTGTAGATCTGGCTTGGGAAACAATGAATTTGAATTTTGAAGAAGAAAGGGAAAGATGGGTATGAGCTGGGTTTTTGACGTTTTGTGTGTACAGGGTGAAAGAGATGTTACAGAGAGAGTTGGGGACTGTGCTTTAGTTAAACATAAAAAAGTAAAAAATCTCACAAAATTACACATAAGATTATACTAACGTGGAGGGGCTAGAATTTTGACAAGTGTGTTGGTTTAATGAGGTGATGCCAAGTGGCAGAACCTTGTTGTTTTATTAGGTATAGAGATTAATTAATTTGATGAATTAATGGACTGAGACTCGCCTAGATAGTAGAACAATCAACACTATTTCTTTCTTGTCAATTGTCATGTTTCGTGGGATAATGTGACGTTCAATTTCTTAAAAGAGTTAAATGTCATTTTAGTCGTTGGGTCATTTTTTTCAGTTTAATTCAAATGTTTCATTTATTATTTGTGGGTTTAAAAAGGTTTTATTATTGCCTATTTTAGTTAACTGTGTTAACTTCATCTATTCTTTTGGTTAACGAGAAGGGCAATTTGGTCATTTTATATTACCGAATTGCCCTTCTAGTTAACAAAATTACATCTCGTTAATAGAAAAAATGGATGAATATGCCTAGTGGACTAAACTGGCAACGGTGAAACCTTTTTGGACCCTCATACAAAAAATGAAACCTTTGTACTAAACTGGCAAAATAGTCCAAACCAAAGGGACTAAAATGACATTTAACTTCTTTTAATTTACAGAGCTTTTGATTTTTTTAATAAGATTTTTTATCTTGTTGAGGGCCGATTTTTTCAACATACCTTGAGAAGCTGGCATTTAGATTGAAAATAAATAACACCTTAATTTATTATATTAATTCTCCTATATATTAACTAGGTTAGAACCCCGTGTAATACATGGGTTGAATAAATGTAATTTTATATACCAAATAATAAAAATATATCTCTAAAACCTCGTTTATTACACAGGTTAAATAAATGTAATTTTATATACCAAATCATAAAAAATATATCTTTAAAAAACTTGTTTATTACATAGGTTGAATAAATGTAATTTTATATATTAAATAATAAAAAAAATATCTTTAAGAATCTCGTCGATTGTACGGGTTGAGTAAATTTAATTTTATATATTAAATAATGAAAAAGTTACATTTTTAAGAACTTATGTATTGTATAGGTTGAACACATGTAACTTTATATACCAATCAATAAAAAGTTTTATCTTGTTATATCTTTATAAACCTTGTGTATTATACGGATTAAATAAATCTAATTTTATATACCACAAAATAAAAAAATTATATTTTTAAAAATCCTGTGTATCACACGTGTTGCATAAATGTAATTTTGTATAGTAATTAATAAAAATATTATATCTTTAAAAAACCTGGTTTATTACACAGGTAAAATGAATCTAATAAAAAAATTATATTTTTAAAAAAACTAACGGATATACTCGATATATGGTTGATGGGATGATTGTTGTGATGATTCTTATAAATGTCACGTAAACATAGTGAATACCGTATTTGAGTTGAGAGTTGAACAAAAAAATAAAAGTATAGAACCAATAAACATTGGTTAATGTATTTGTTTACTCCTTATAAAAATTTATGAAATAGGTTCTATCCTTAACCAATTTAGTTAAATAAAATAAATAAATCATTTACATTATATTAATTTATATTTAGTGTACGTCTTTTGTTAATTTCAGAATAAATAATTTAGAAATCTACAAATAAACATATTTCGATTTTTTATATGTGAAATATAATTAAGGCAATGCATATATTTAATTACATATAGTTATTATCTCATAGGCCTTTTAATTTTAATCATATTTTAAAATAACTTTATAACATATATATGAATTGTTCTATTATTAACTACGTTATTATTTTATATCATATTTTAATTAATAACTTTCTTTATTAATACGTATTTATAGACTTTTAATTTTAATAAATAACTATGAGATAAACTTTCTTGATCATTTTAATACAAATTAAAATTCATATTGATATCCGTTACAACTTTCTTGATCATTTTAAATTTATTGTATTAATTTAATTAATTATCTTTTAATTAATACTAATTGTCTATAATTAAGTTGGATAGAGATCGAAAAAACTAAAAAATAGATGACTTCAATAAATGACATGTGTCCTTTTATTGGTTTCTTTTATTATATAGTATAGATAAGTGAATCAAATGAACAGTAAACTACAAATATAATAAAATATTATATACAGTCTTTTTATAGTTTTATTATCTTAATATTATAATAATTGTTATCACCTTTACTTTTTAAGTCTGATAAGCTTGATGTTAACCAGTACTTGTATCGAAAATACTGGTTAGTTATCGGTACATGAACGTAAAAACCAGCACCAGCCCGGTACATAAAACGCCAAAATTCGATACCGGATTGAGTATGATAATCTTTTAGTTCGAGAAATTTGGTACTGCTACCCAGTACCATTTGCTCATCCCTGATCACGAGTACCGTACAAACACTAACGGTATCGTACAACTTTTTTTTAGTTTCAGGGGTAGGGATGCGCTCGATGCCAACTGATACCGAATCGGTATTGGTACCGAAAATACCGGTTACATTATTGGTATATGAAGGTAAAAACCGGTAGCGAACCGGTACTAGGAACGCCAAACGTCAGTACCGAACTGGCACTTAGGATCTTTCGGTTCAGGAAATTCGGTACCGGTACCCATTACTATTTGCTCATCTCTGACTACAGGCTTCTACCGAACAACATCATTACCATACAACTTTTTTAGTTGATTTTTCTTCGGTTATTTTTTAGTGTTTTTTTCTACATTTTTTTTATTCTTGTTAGCAATTCCGTGTGCAACGCGTAGTGATTTGAAACACATATAAACACAGACTAAATAACAAAAGAAGTTCGCCACAACGCGACGACGGTTTTTATAACTAGTTTAATAAATAAATGGATTTGAGACTCATCAGGATAGTAGAACAATTAACACCATTTCATGTGAGTCACACGGTTACAAACATAGACTTGGTTTAAAGACGTGTGGCAAAATCACCTGACACCCACAAAACCATCTCACAGTTTTCTTAGGCTGAAGGGTATGGAGAGTCTCATTCCTAAGAGATGGGCCGTCACGTCACCGCCACATAAGCTCGGCTTGGAGGGGATGGATCTAATGGGGCGGGGGATGAACCCCTTTATATATATATAGGGTAGGGATCCTAAGAGAAGTCCACCCTATATGAGAAACTTGAGAAGCATTCTGGACCACACATTTTTCTAAGCCTTTCGTAATATACACATATGTATAGTTTAAAATTGACTATATACATATGTGTATAACTCAATATACATATATGTATATAGTCAATTTTAAACTATACATATGTGTATATTACGAAAGGCTTAGAAAAATGTGTGGTCCAGAATGCTTCTCAAGTTTCTCAACTAGCCTATCACTTCTCACATGATCCTTATCCTATATATATATATATATATATATATATATATATATATATATATATATATATAGAAAGTATAATGTACTTCAGGGCTTAACCTACATTAACATACATGACAAAAAATATAACGTGCGTTATTATCATAGAACGTGCGTGATTATAGTCTCATGCGTGATTATGTGGTCCCATGCGTGATTATGTGGTCCCATGCGTGATTATACTCCTGATCCAACGGTTACCATTGTCTCCTACGTGATGTATGATAAGGCTTTTTGTATGTTAACCTTACTATATATATATATATATATATATAGCTGTGTGTGTGAGGAGAGAGAAATTGAGCCCCGTCGAGAACGGCTGGTGGGAGACGCTGGGGAAGGGCCGGACCGAGGGGGGCGGTGTGGGGGACCGGCGCCGGGCCTAAGCCGGCCCCCATACCGTCTGGTCTTATGAACCACTGTACAATCAACATTTGCATAGAACACATACTTAAGTAGGTAGGTTCAATCATTTTGCAACACTACTTTTGTTTTATTTATTTATAACAATTATGGCCCTATAATGAGTTTTAAATTTACATATGGAGTAAACTGTCAAAATGGTCCCTGAGGTTTGGTCACTTTTGCCACTTTAGTCCAAAACTCAAACCTTTCGAATCTGGGTCTCTGTGGTTTCAATTTTGTTGCCATTTTCATCTAAAAGCAAAATCTGGTCAGATTTTTCAGTTAATATCTAGTTTTTTTGTCTTTTTCCTCCCTTTTAATGAAGCGGCAAAATGGTTAGATTTTTTTAATTTGTTATAATAAACCTTAAAAGACCATTTTGCCCTTCATTAAAAGGGAGGAAAAAGACAGAAAAGCTGGATGTTAACTGAAAAATATGACCAAATTTAAATTTTGGATGAAAATGACAATAAAATTGAAACCACATCACATACAGATTCAGAAGGTTTAAATTTTAGACTAATGTGACAAAAGTCATCAAAACTCATGAAACATTTTAACAATTTACTCTTACATATGTCACTATTGAATTTATATTTTAGGGCGTGTAGGTTCCGTTTTTTGCCGAGGCCGATTTTTTTAACATTCTCAAACATGGGTGTGTAGATTAAAAAAAAATAACACCTTCATTTTATTTTATTATATTAATTTGATAAATGAGTGGACTGAGACTTACCTGGATAGATAACAATCAACACTATTTCTTGTCATGTTTCTTGGGATGATGTGATGTTGACTTAATTTCTTTCAATTTACTCAGCTTTTGACGATTGTTTTGGCTCTTTGCAAGGATAGATACAAGAATTTATGCCGTGGATTTTGGTGTGTCCATTGTTTTATATTTATCGGTAGAAAAATGATGGAATTCCTGATCTTAAAGTAGGGATAAGATCGGTATCATACCGGTACCGTACCGGTACCGATACCGTAAATACCGTTACCGAAATTGAAGAAAAGTGGATACCGAATACCGTACCGAATTTCTCAGTTCGGTAACGGTACGGTACCGGTATCGGTACCGGTATTTCGGTATTTTACCGCATTGGTACCGCTTTTGTGTTTTCCATTGGTTACCTAAAAAAATATCACGTAAATCCATCCATCCGTTATTAACTGAATTAGCGTAATATATAGTGGAAAAACTAGATAAACGTATGTAGTAAAAACTAAAAAATCAAAGGAAAGCATACATGTGTTCGAATTTTAAAGATAAGTTTAGAATAAAATATAACTTTAATTTATTGGTGGCAAACCTGTAACTTATTATGCTGTACTCATAAAGTACTTTTTTCTAGTTTCAATTTACTACAACAAAGAGCTTTTAATCATGTTTTTCTTAACAAAAACTGTGATTTTACAAAGAGTATATGACGAATTCCTATGCCACGTAAGCAATATATTGACCCCTTCTGTTGATTAACGAATATACTTGCTCATATGAGTTCAAAGTCATGAAAATATAAAGGAGAACAATAATAATTAATAGAAAATATAAATGAGAACAATGATAATTAGTAGTATTGTAGTAGTTCTTTGAAGTTTGTACTTTGAAGAAGATGGCTTTGGATCTTTAATTAATCGCAAGACGTAGATTACTTTGGAATGGAAAATAAGATATTTTAGGTTTAGGCTATGTTTTATATTAGTACAAGACTATGATAAATTAATTATATTTGTCAAAAAATACCTTAGTAAAATTCGGTATTAATACCGCTTTTTACCGAAAAATTACCGGTACCGATACCGTTATTTACCGATACCGAATTTTGAAAATTCTAATACCGATACCCGTACCGTTTATGATTATTCGGTACGGTACCGGTACGGTACCGGTATGGTACCGGTACGGTACCGGTATTTCGGTAAAAAATCTCATCCCTATCTTAAAGATCTTTTTGTGAACAAGATTAATAGATAGCCTAATTAAATTTTGATTAAGGTGTATGATTGAAGTTTTGATGCTTCAAATTATTTTTAAAATTTAAGATAAATTATGTGTATGGAAAATTTAGTTGTAGTTGTATATGTCGCGTCATATGGCATATTATCAGAGACAAACAAAGTTAATGCTCCATTACAATAGGATTGATCTTGTAACCGAGAGTGAAACTCAGAAGTATAACTGATCAAACTGTCAATATGAATTATTACCGGGCGAACGGGTTTTAGTTTAAATTATTAAAATTCAATTCACATAAAAACACACGAGAATCGAATTTGATGGGAAAGTTAGTGTGATTAATGGTAAAACCTTGATGATTCCCATTGATCATTGTACAAGTTTAAATACAAGAAGATGTTACAACAAAGATGGAGAGAATATCTCTCTTTAATAAAAATATACAAATCACAATAAATGAAATTGAAGGAGGTGATTGACTAGGAAGGAATCAAGGAGAAGAGATGATTCCTAGGCTTGTGTTATGGGATATGTTGACACCCCCCATCAATGCGAGATGGCGGTTGACCTAGACGAAGCATTGTGCGAAATCGCTCAAATAACGGTTTTGGAAGACCTTTTGTGAAGATATCCGCAACTTGCTTGTCGGTGGAGATAAACTTGGTGTGAAGACGACCTGCGGCAACTAGTTCCCGAACGAAATGATAGTCTATGTCGATGTACTTTGCTCTTTTGTGAGAGATCGGATTTTGAGTTAGGAACAAAGCACTCTTGTTATCACACAACAATGTCGGACGTCCTGGTGGTAAAGCTTTAAGTTCCCGTGGGAGATTTGTGAGCCAAATGATTTCTGCTGCCGTGTTTGCCATAGCCCTATATTCGGATTTACAACTGGACCGTGAGACTGTAGGCTGCTTCTTTGCACTCCAAGAGACCAAGTTTCCACCTAAGTAGATACAGTAGCCATAGGTGGATCTTCTAGTGTCGATACATCGAGGCCAATCTGCATCTGAAAAACCTAGTAAAGTAGTGTTAGGAGGTCTATCAAAATATAAACCATGAGTCAAAGTGCCTTTAACATATCTAAGAATTCGCTTGACCAACTGAAAATGGGTGGTGGTGGGTTATTGAAGGAATTGACTGGCTTGGTTTACGGCATAGGAAAGGTCGGGTCGAGTGATAGTGAGGTATTGAAGGCCACCAACAAGAGAGCGATAAAGAGTAGGATCATGAAAGGGATGACCCTGGGAGTGGAACACATCTTTAGATGTGAGGAGTAGCAACGGGTTTGGAATCAAGAAGACCGGCTCGAGTTAATATGTCACGGGCATATTTGGATTGATTTAGGAATAAACCCGAGTCAGTGTGCGCAGAGGCGTCTCCGAGAATTCACGTACCCTGTTCGAGCTTGAAAAAATATGCCCTTCCGTACAGTGGCGAAGCTTGAGATTTCCGATCGGGGGTCGATATACCTAATAAAATTATAAAATCGGGGGGTCAAAACGTATATATCTAAAAAATTCTATACGAAAAATATATAGTGGACACTACTATAATGTTTTATTATTATTTAAAAAATAATAATCAAATTAGTATCGATCTCAATAAACCTAATGCCAAGTGGACTAAATTCAAAACCATAAAAAATAATAATCAAATTAGTATTGAGCTCAATTAACCTAGTGCCAAGTGGGCTAAATTTTAAACCATAAAAAATTATTTGTAAATGGACCTATATTGGAATTGTTATGTGTTTACCATTTAAAAAAAATAACATACACATACCAGATTTTTTTTTAAATCTCGTGCCCCTCGAAATCATGGGCTTTGTGCGGAGGTCCTCCCCGCACACCTTCAAAGCCGGCACTGAGTGTGCATCACCTCCAAGCCGAGAAAAAATTGAAGCAATCCAAGGTCTTTAATTTTGAATTCCTTGTTAAGACGTGTGGTGAAGTTGGTAATAAAAGTGTCATTATTACCGGTGATAATGATGTCGTCCACATAAACAAGGAGATAAATTAAAATACCATGGCGTTGGTAGGTGAATAGAGAAGGGTCGGATCTACTATTTTCAAATCCGAGAGTAAGCAAGAAGTTGCTTAAGCGTTGAAACCAAGCACGAGGTGCTTGTTTTAGACCATAGAGAGCACGATTGAGTTTGCACACATGATTGGGTTTGTTTGGATCTTCAAAACCGGGAGGTTATTCCATAAAAACCATTTCGGTTAAGTAGCCAATTAGGAAAGCATTGTTTACATCTAACTGATTGTGGCAAGGCTTAGGACAACACGGATGGTAGCGGATTTGACGACCGGACTAAAGGTATGTGAAAAATCGAGTCCCAGTATTTGAGTGAAGCCTTGAGCTACAAGACGGGATTTGTAGCGATCAAGAGAGCCGTCAGATTTATATTTTATCCTATAAATCCATTTGGAACCAATGATGTTGGTGTGTGATGGTCGAGGAACGAGATGCCATGTGTTGTTTGTACGCAAGGCTTGTAATTCCTCGTTCATCGCTTGAATCCATTTGGGGTGTTTAAGAGTCGTTTTATTCCCTTGGGAACATGTGATGAGAAAAAGCAACTGTGATTTTCAAAGGTTTTTGGTTTGAAAATGCCATCTTTTGCTCGAGTGATCATGGGATGAATGTTATGAGGCGGGTGTGATGAAGATGAGTTGGGAGAATCCGAACCAGAGGTATCGAGTTGATGCGGAAGGGTGGTAGAGGGGCTTGAGGATTGAAGTGGGCTTGAATGAGGAGGTGTGGTTGGGCTATGAGGAGCGGGGGGAGTTGGGCTGGAGTGTTGGGCCGATGAGGATGGTTCGTTTGGTTTGACATGGAAGGGGTCGATGTTGTGTTGGAAGGGTGTGGTGAAAATGGGCCGATGGGTTCAGGTTGGTTGTGGTGAGTTGGGCCGGATGTGGAAGGGAAAAATAATGGATCATCGAAAACAGAAGGGTGGGGTTGAGTTGTTGGTGAGGTTGTGTTGTTTTGGTTGGTGAGAGATGGGCCGAGAGATGGTGATGATGGGCCAGGAGAGGTGGGTTTGTCATGGGATTTTGGGCTGTTTTGGGAGGGTGAGGGTAAATGGTCATCAAAGTTTGTAATAGGTAAGTTCGTAACATCCGAAGATGTCGAGGAGGTTTGGAATGGTAGGTTGTCCTCATCAAATCTAGCGTGTCGTGTGGTGTATACCCGTCCGGTTGTGGTGTCAAGACATCGAAAGCCTTTGTAACGTGGACTATAACCGATGAATATGCAAGGTGTGCTTCTAGGAAGTAGTTTATTTTTTGTGTAGTCACGTAGATATGGGTATACACGACAACCAAAAACATGAAGATTTGAATAGGTGGGTGGTTGATGAAAAAGGATTTCAAACGGAGATTTGTTGTTTAAAATGGGTGTGGGGAGGCGATTTATGATGAAGGTCGCGGAGGTAAAAGCATCAAACCAAAGATTTGGAGGAGCATGAGCGTTGAACATCATGGCTAACCTAGTTTCGGTTATGTGACGGTGTTTGCGTTCCGCACACCCATTTTGTTCGGGTGTGTGAGGACATGATAACCGATGATGTATGCTATTTTGTTTAAAGAAATTTTGCACTTGATGATTTGTAAATTCGGTTCCACCATCGCTTTGGAAAACTTTGATGGTTGTTGAAAATTGGTTTTGTACAAAAGGTAAAAAAGTTGTGAGAACATTGTAGGAATCCGATTTCGCCTTTAATGGATAAAACCAAGTGAACCGAGAATAATCATCTATAAATATGACATACTATCGGTAACCATCGGTAGATGGAACGGGGGCGGGTCCCCATAGATCGCAATGAATCTAAAACATGTTGTGCGCGTTTAGAATTTTCAATAAATGGTAAATGCTTAGCTTTTGATAATTCGCAAGAATTGCATAGACCTGGTTTAGGTAACAAAGATGTAACAAAAACATGTCCAAGTCTTTTAAATTATAAATTGTATCAAAAGAAACATGGCCAAGGCGACTGTGCCATTTATTGAAAGAAGCACGAAGGTGCGTAGAAGAAAGTGCGGCAACAAGGGACTTGTGACTTTGAGTGAGGACATAGAAGCCGTTTTCACATGTGCCTCTTGCTAGAACTTCCGATGTTTTTCGGTCCTGTATATGAAAATAATCATTGGAAAACAAAACATCAACAGGCGAGTCATTTGTTAATCTACTAATGGAAAATAGATTTTTGTGAGGTTTGGAACAACTAGCACATTTTTTAATGAAATGGAATTATTTGTATTAGTTTTTCCATTGTGGGTTATGGGTAATGATTCCCCATTACCAAATGTGACTCGAATGTTTTTGGTTTGAGGTTGTGAATGAGTTAGACCAAAAGTAGTAGGAAGCATATGTGTGGTAGCACCTGAATCGGCAGTCCAATCCGAAGTGTCTGTTGCGACATTGCATTGAGCAAGGGAGGCATCGGCTAGATTAGCATCAAGAGATTTTTTAGCAAAAGAACCAAGGTTTGGACAAGTAGTGGCGTAGTGCCCCTCTTTTCGGCATAACTGACATAAGGGTGGTCGTTTGGTGTATGAACCTGTGCGACCATGATTATTGTTTGAGTGTCGTCCTCTTCCACGGAATAAGCCGGTACGATTTTTGGTTTGATTCACGTAGAAATCGGCTTGGGGAGGTTGAGACCCATGGAGTTTTTGGACAAACATTTCTTGGTTTTCGGCATTAGCTAAGAGGTCACGAAAAGAAGGCGCGGGATGGATGGTTCGTTGAGATGTGGAGAAGTTTTCAAAGGAGGCGCCTAGTCCACAAAGGAACCAATGACGCTTATCCTCATCACTTATGGGATGCCCAATAGCGGCTAGTTGGTCGGATAGGGACTTGAATTTTCGTCCAAATTCGGACACGGAGGAGTCACCTTTTTGAAGGGTTCGAAGAGTATCCTTTAGATTGTGAATACGTTCGATCGAACAAAGGCTATAGGCATCGGCTAGAGCTTTCCAAACGCTAGCAGCCGTGGTGTGGTCGATGGTCTCTGCCATGGCCTCTTCGGTTAGAGTGGAATTTATCAAAAGGAGGACCTTTTGATCATTAGTTTTCCAAGATAGGTATGCGGGATTGTCCGAGGTTTTATTTTCGGAAGTTATGTTTTCTAGTTGGGGAGTGGTCGAACCATTGACATGACCGAGTAAATTGAGACAGACCAAAACCGGTGTAAATTGTTTCTCCCATGGAATATAGTTGGTGGAGTTCAACTTAATGTTAATGAGATGGCTAAGAGAATGGAGAGGGATGGAGGAGAGATCAGATGTATTGTTGGTTGTCATTTGGAGTAATCGGTTGGCAGAGAAAAAAAAAAGAAGCAGGAAGAATAAGAGAGAAGGTCACCGAATTCAAAGAGGAAAAAGGTTTTGATCTTGGCTGGCTGATACCATGTGATTAATGGTAAAACCTTGATGATTTCTATTGATCATTGTACAAGTTTAAATACAAGAAGATGTTACAACAAAGATGGAGAGAATATCTCTCTTTACTAAAAATATACAAATCACAATAAATGAAATTGAAGGAGGTGATTGACTAGGAAAGAATCAAGGAGAAGAGATGATTCCTGGGCTTGTGTTATGGGATATGTTGACAGTTAGCTAAGTACGTGGAAGGGAATCGTGGGGCAAGGGTGATAATTTGTCAATCAGAGCATTCACCTTTGGGTATCTCCATCTTTTTCATCATCTCCAAAATTTAAGGATTGCCTCTAATTTATATCTTCTTCAGAGTACTCATGTTCCTTTCTTCATCTCTATCAATATAATTTAACTAAAAATATCATTTCCTCTAAATTTTACTTATATTATAAAAACATTTCACAACTCCTTCTCTATTTCTATATCTAACTCAAAAATACTTATTCTTTTTTCTTATCTTTCTTAGTTGTAAATTTGAATTTTTATTGTTATCTATTTAAGTATTAGAAAAAACTAGGTTTAAAGAATTTCGTTGCGTTGCAGTGAATTTCTTTTGTTATTTAGTCTGTGCTTACATGTGTTTTGAAATTACTACGAGCGTGTTGTGAACGGAAACCGAAAGAAAATCAACAAAAAAAGTTGTATGGTAACGATGTTGTTCATATGAAACCGTCAGAGATGAGCATATTGTTTTGGGTACCGGTACCAAATTTGTCGAACCGAAAGATCTTAAGTACCAATTCGGTACCGATTTTTGGCGTTCCTGGTACCGATTCATTATCGTTTTTACCTTCATATACCGGTACCGTAACCGGTATTTTCGGTACCAGTACTGGTTCGATATCGGTTGACACCAAATTTATCCCAACCCCTGATATTAAATTAAAAATTAAAGTTAAAAAGTAAAGAAAATAAATATTATTATAAAATGAAAATAATAAAAGAATAAAAAAACTATATATTATTGTAATATTAAAATCGTTATTCATTTCAATTCCTTTATTAATATATAGTAATAATAAAAAGCGGGCTTAAATTTGGTGACGAAAATAACTCGTTTTTCCATAAAACTATCTCCATTAATTCGGCCAGAAACAGGATTCAAGGTCTGTTTTTTCACAATAGGATGGTGACGGATCCGGCGGAATTAAAAGAGGAGATTAGGCGTTGGTTTAAAAAACAACTTGCGGAGCCGATTAGATGTAGGCCAGATTTTTTTAAAGACGGGTTGCCTACTCTATCGGCGATATATGGTAATTTGCTATGCGAACAATTCAGCGAAAAAAAAGTCTTCGAAGCTTTAAAAAGGTGTGATGGCGGAAAAGCGCCGGGACCGGACGGGTTTTCTTTAAAGTTTTTCAAAGTTTTTCAAAGTTTTCTGGGGTAGTTTTAAAACTAAGTTTGTGGAGGTGTTAAAGGAATTTCACTCGACTGGTAGGATAAGTGAGGGATGCAACTCTTCTTTTGTTGCTCTCATTCCGAAATCTAAAGACCCTCATAGTATTTCCAACTTCAAGCCTATTTCTTTGGTTGGGTCGATTTACAAAATCATTGCCAAGGTTCTTGCCAATAGACTCAAGTCTGTGATTGGAAATATTACGTCCCCAGTGCAATCCGCTTTTGTTGGTAACCGCAATATTCTTAACAGCCCGCTTATTGTAAGTGAGATGGTAGCTTGGGCCAAAAAAACAAAGATGAAGTTGTTGGTCTTTAAAGTTGATTTCGAAAAAGCGTACGATTCCATTAATTAGAAATTTCTCTTAGGGATCATGGAAAAGATGGAATTCCCTCATAAATGGATTTCTTGGATTAAAGGTTGCTTGGTCTCGGGTACGGGGTCTGTGTTAGTGAATGGGTCGCCAACCAAAGAATTTAAGTACAAACGCGGGTTACGTCAAGGCGATCCTTTATCTTCGTTCTTGTTTATCATTGCCATGGAAGTTGTTACTCTTTTTATAAATAGGTTGGTTAATGTGGGCCTGTTTAAAGGCTGTCAACTCCCGAATGGCGGTCCCACTATTTTCTCATCTTTGCTATGCAGACGACGTGGTTTTCTTAGGCCTATGGTCGGAGGATAATGTTATTGCTTTAAATAGATTTTTAAGATGGCTTAACCTTGTGAGTGGGCTCAAGATAAATCGCCGGAAATGCAAAATCTTCGGCACTGGGGTCGACGCCAATGAAATTGAGGATCTCGCCAGAAAAGTTAAATGTGATGTTGGTTCTCTCCCATTTGAGTACTTGGGTATTCCGATCGGAGTCAACATGAAGAGAGCTAAGTTTTAGAAACCGGTTATAGATAGGTTCACTTCTAAACTCTCCAAATGGAAAGCCAAAAATCTCTCGTTTGCGGGCCGTATGACGTTAGAAAATCGGTGCTTGGTAGTTTGCCGTCCTATTTTCTTTCGTTATTTGTGGCTCTGAAATGTATGATCAAAAAGTTGGAGAAAATTAGAAGAGAGTTTATATGGGGCAAAGCAAATAACAGAAACAAACTTAGATGGATAAAATGGGACCTTCTGTTGAAAGCGAAAAAAACTGACGGAATGGGTTTAGGGAGCATCCAAAATTTCTATTACGCGATGCTAACTAAGTGGTGGTGGAGAATTAAAGCCGATCCTAATCATCTTTGGACTGAGGTTGTCGCGGCGATACACGGTGGCAATTCGACCTCATTTTCTAATAACCTTATTCCTTTAAAATCTATCCCGGGAGTTTGGAAGGATATTGGCACTACGGATTCGGTGTTAGTCAAACTCGGTTTGAACATAAAAGAGAACCTCGTGGCAGACGGGAGCGTGTGGAAATGGAGAAGTGGCCCTAGTGGATCATTTTCGGTATGCCAGGTCCGTAGAGATATCGAGAAGCTTACTATGGTAGAGGATAACGACTGTGTAGCGTTCGATTGGAACAATTGGGCTCCGCCGAAAGCTAATTACTTACTTTGGAGGGCTCAATTGGGTAAGATAGCTTCCAAAGTGGGATTGTTGCAAAGGGGTGTTCCCATTGGGGATAGTTTGTGTCCTCGATGTGGGTTGTATGACGAGGATCCGGATCATATCTTCGTTAATTGCTTATGGGCCCAATGCATTTGGTGGAACATTTTGGCTTGGCTGCGGATTAGTTTTATCAATTGCAACAACCTAAAATAGTTTATATCGCAAGTCAAACAGAACCCGGGGGATAAAGTTTGGAGAAAGATCGTGTATACGGTTGTTTTGGCGACGATTTGGAACCTGTGGAGAGCTAGAAATGAAAAGGTTTTTGCGGGTTCCTTCATTCCGATCCGTAAGACGGTGGAGCAGATAAAAGAAGAAGCATCCATTTGGATTTGCAACACGTCCAAGCTAAAGAAGCCAACATGGGAGAAATGGAAGGACTTTGATATTATCGATCAAATGTAATCTATTTTTAGTGTGCTTTTCTTTTTGGAGTTGTCTGTTTTTTCCAGCTTCTTGCTGGCTTTATATATATATATATATATATATATATATATATATATATATATATATATAGAGAGAGAGAGAGAGAGAGAGAGAGAGAGAGTAGGGTTCCTACGGAAAATGTGTTTTTCCTAGAAAGTCTAGGAAGCGATCTTGTCCATCCGATTGGTGTGTTTAAGGGTTGAGATTAAATCAATGGCAATCTTGTAATAATTAACTATATTTAATAGATTGTTTTAAATGAGTAGGGGCAATTTCGTCCTTATGTGTGATTTAAACCAATAAAAAATAATCGTCAAAGATATCACATCTCCTTAATACACGCCAATTTCCCTCCCTCTCTCTTTCTCTCTCTAAACCCAAATTCGGAAACCCCCAAAATCATACCAAAAATACCTAAAATCATGGATGAAGATAAGAGATTTTCCTTGTTCCATATACGTAAGATCAAGCTTTCATTGTACTGCGTGTTTTACAAAGCGATTACGGGTGATTCTTGTTTGTAATTGACGGTATTTTGTTGGTTGTAGGGAAGAGATTCAAAAAGCAGGAAACTTTGGAAAGGATAGATAGCAGCGGAACAGTTACCGGAAGCCGATCGAAAGCTGGGGCGAAATCTGCTGATGTAAAACACATTTGTATGAATCTGCTTGCTGTTAAAACACAGCTGTATGAATCTGAATTGCTGTCAAAACACAGCTGTATGAATCTGAATGATAAAACACATTTGTATGAATCTGCTTGCTGTTAAAACACAGTTGTATGAATCTGAATACTAAAACACAACTGTATGAATCTGCTTGCTGTTAAAACACAACTGTATGAATCTGCTTGCTGTTAAAACACACCTGTATGAATCTGAATGCTAAAACACAACTGTATGAATCTGCTTGCTGTTAAAACACAACTGTATGAATCTGAATGCTAAAACACAACTGCATGCATCTGCTTGCTGTTAAAACACAACTGTTTGAATCTGAATGCTAAAACACAACTGTATGAATCTGCTTGCTGTTAAAACACAACTGTGTGAATCTGAATGCTAAAACACAACTGTATGAATCTGCTTGCTGTTAAAACACAACTGTATGAATCTGAATAATAAAACACAGCTGTATGAATCTGCTTGCTGTTAAAACACATCACCAAGAACAAACTGTTAAAACACAGTACCAAGAACATGCTGATAGATTCCAGCAAGAAAACGAAGGAATGATTGATATTACGTGAGATCAGAAATCGAAAACAAAAAATTCCGAAATTTATGTATAGTTAGTTATTGAAGATAATTTCCTAAAATAAAAATAGATTGTGAAAGTACATAAATGCCCTTTTAGATAAAATCTTTCAATGCCACATGTCGCGTTCTTATTGCTTCCTAGACTTTCTAGGAAAAACACACTTTCCACCCAACTCCTACTATATATATATATATATATATATATATATATATATATATATATATAGGGTAATGCTAGATAAAAAACCCTAAAATTCTTAGAAAACTCTGGAAACCCAAATGGGAAGCCATTTTTACCCAACCTCCCGACATTTTTTTTTTGAAAAAAATTACACATGTAATATACATGTTTTAGAGTGTTTTGGGCCAAAAAAAACAAAAAAGCGCCGAAGGGATTTTTTTAAAAAAAATAAACAAATTTCAGCTCCTAACACGTGTTAAGCAAAAAAGACATAATTTTCCTGACATTCGCTGAAACTTTTTTTTTTTTTTTTAAAATATCCCTTCGGCGCTTTTTTGATTTTTTTGGCCCAAAAGTCTTAAAAACATGTATATTACATGTGTTATTTTTTTCAAAAAAAAAATGTCGGGAGCTTGGGTTTTCTAGGGTTTTTTTATATATATAGGGTTTTCTATATAGCCCAACCCTATATATATATATATATATATATATATATATATATATATATATATATATATATATATATATATATAGGGGAATATTCATTTGAGAAGAAATTTAGTGTGAGAAGAAAAAGAAGAAAGGACATAATGGTAAACATGAAATAGTTTATAACTCCTCACATTAATTATGTTATCTCTAATTAATAAAGCAAAAAACATTTTATCCTACACATTTCAAAATTTATCCTACATATGTCTTACACTTACCGAAATTTACCCTACGCATATCTAAATTTATCATACACATTTAAGAATTTATCATACACATATACTAAAATTTATCCTACACATGTCGAAAATTGTCCTTCACCCTAAATTATTTTATCTTGAAAGAGTATATTTAAAAGTGAGTTACAAGTTTAATTATTACTAACTAATTACAATTAGAAATTTTACCTATATGCCCTTATTAATAACATTAAATGCACATATTAAATGAAGTAAATGACGCATTTCTATTGGTTTAAAACTTATTCTTTTTATTCTTATAAAATTTTTCTTTTTATTTGAACCTTCCACTATATATATATATATATATATAAAGTTTGTTTGTCGTTAAAAAAATAATAATATATAGTAATAATAATAATTGTACATTAATTAATGTCGGGGTGGAGATAGTTGGATAGTGGGGATGGCGAGAATAAGATCATGGCATTCCTGACGTCGTTGTCATCTCTAGTGCAAAGTGACAAACAGATACGCAAACATGTGATTATTGTCAAATGGTATTCGAGAAGTTGGTATCAAAAGCTTTAAACTTATAAGAGTTAAATGCCCAGATAGTCCTTGTGGTTTGTCCTTTTTCACCTTTAGTCCCTAACTTTCTAAAATTACAGCTATAGTCTCCAAGTTTTCAATTTTTCGTTCCCGGATAGTCCCTGTGCCTACGATCAGTTATTTTTCTGAGTTAAGAGGGTGTGAAATGACTAGATTACCCATGAACAATAAAAAAAATAAAAAATAAACACCCTCATCTTCTTCCTCCCCCTCTCTCTCTCTCTCTCTCTCAAACCAAGCTCAAATCTTTGATCTATTTTCACAATCTTTATCCAAAAGGGTCTCAATTTCTCAACAAAAGTTCAAATCTTTTTCTTCCAAGATCCCATTTTCTACAATTTGGTAACATGGGTAAGATGACACCTGAACCTACAATCTGCATAAATTCACTAAGTTTAATTAACATGCAATCTTTACAGAATATTAATTAAGATGATGATTCAGTAATTAGTTACCAAGAAGGAAGCATAGTAAAACACACGCGCATCTTTTAATGAACTCAACATAAAGATAAGGTTTTAATCCGAGTCTTCTTGAGACGTAACCGAGAAATGAGAGTGGAGTCACTGGGTTCATCTTCCATTCTAGAGTTGTTAGTATTAAAATCTCCATTTTTTGAACTGTTTTCACTTCGAAAACGTATTTGCTTCCATCGATTTTGAAAACCAACAAAAGTTAACATTTTCAATTTTCATAAATAAACAACAAGAAAGATTATCACCAGCAAGAAGACCTACTTAAATATATTTCAATTTTCATGAACAAGAAAGATCATAATATCACCATCAAACGAAGACTCACTTGAAGATCTAAAAGAAGAGGGACACGAGTTTCTTCAACTTTAGCAGCAATAGAGAGACAAGCAACAACAACAATTACTGCTTCTTCCTCATCAATATCCCATTGATGGGTGTCTTCTTCTTTACAGTGAAGTAAGTCTAGAACGGTCATCATCTTGTTGCTGAAGAGGATGGGATTTTTTATTTTTTATTTTTTTTATTGTTCAGAGGCAGCCTAGTCATTTCACACTCTTAACTGAGAAAACTAACTAATGTTAGGCACAAGAACTATCCGGGAACGAAAATTCAAAAGTTGGGGACTATAACTGTAATTTTAGAAAGTTAGGGACTAAAGGTGAAAAAAAACAAACCACAGGGACTATCCGTGCATTGCTTTGAATATTTTATATTCTTAGCTAAAGTTTTGCTATTGATATTTAGAAATCAAAATCTTAGACCATGGGGTATGGTGGGGCTTGGGTTGGACATTGGTTGACATGTGGAATGGGGTGGTAGACATGGGTAAACCCACATTGAACACGGTATGACCGGGGTGGGGGTTTGGGACGTGGGTTTGGTGGGTTTGTGGGCTGACCGGCTGGGCTGACCTGCTGGGCAGACCCAATATGATTTAAAATACAAATTTAATTTTTTTTTAATATTTTTAAATAAAGAAAATTACAAAAAAAAAAAAAAATTCCTAACTTTTATATTTGTTTTTATCTCTTCTCTCAACGCCAAGACTATTTCTAACTCGTCACCCTGTAGGTGATCAATCGGCTGGGATAAAATTTTTAAATCATCCCGTCTTTGTTTCAGGGCATCTCTAGCTTCTTTGCTCCTTCGTATTTCGGCCCTTTGTTATTGGAATACATTGAATGTATCCAACTTGCATGAAATGTCATCCAACTGGTCGCTGTATATTCCTCTACGCGAGCCAGAACTCCCAGCTAAAGGCGATGCCCTTTGTTTTTTAGCACGTCTTCTTGAGGCATTTCTTCCATGCTTAGGCCGGTTTGGGCTTGGCGAATCATCCACAAAAGTCCTCAAACTCTTGATCTTGTGCATCAGATTGGGCTTGGGACGAGACCCTTGACCTTTTACTAGACGAGTTAGTTTCGCTACCAGTGGGGATAGTCGCCCACTTTGGATGGAATTTACAAATCTCCCAACAATGCATGAAACGGAAGTCGGTGTTCATATTTGTTTTGAATGCATTTACTGCATTTGTCAAAACGTCGGCTTCGGTTTCACCACTTTTAGGGTTTTGCTTTGCTTTATTTAAAAAACCACTAAATTTTGTAAGTTGGGTGCTTATCTCGCTCCACTTTGAGGATAAGCTATCGTTTTCACGATAAGTCCCCCTACCCATTTCTTCATGGAATAATCTACTAACCGATTCCCACAGGGCGGTTCGATGTTGCGAATTTCTTATTTTAATAAAAAATATTAATATATTACAAAGTTATATAAAAAATAACCATTCCATTAATATAAACAAAGGTTAAGAATACCTAAAGTTGAATGTTGAGATTGTTCACACCAAGCCCTCGCCAATGCAACTTCTTCAGCATAGACTCATTTTTGTTGTTTTCGTTTGACGGTTTCAACTACTTTATCCTCCTCGGTTTTTTTCTTATAACTTCTCTTTTTGATGGGTTTCGATGCGGAAGGACCATCATTGGGTGGTTGAGTTTCGGGAACGGTTTCGTTTTGTGAAAGGTCGATGGAGGTTGGTGAAAGGTTGATGGGCGATTGTGTAAACGGGGTAGGTATCGAATCATCGGAGTGTGGGAAGTTAGTAAATACACGATTCCCAAGAAGCGATGCATAACTCGCTTCATGGGGCGTAGAAGAGTGTATGAAAAATGGACGAGGAATTGGACGATTGGGTGGTGGACTAGGATTGGTTTCTTGGAATGCATACGGGTTGGTCGGGTCATAAACACGGTTATAAGGATGCATTTTTTCGTATTGTAAAAGGAGAATTTGAAGATGTATAGAAGATGTGGTTGAATGTGGTAAAAAATGGAAGAAAAATGTGAGTTTTATAGTAAAAAAATGAAAGAAAAAATTATTATTATTATTTTTATTATAGCCGTTGGCCAACGGCTAGCCCAACGGCTATTTTCTTTTGGCCATTCACAAATCGCCATGTCACCTTGCTCCCTCGCCCCACGCCCGGCTTGAAACCCAAGCCCCAAGGGGCCACGCCCCAACCCAAGCCTACCCGGGGTGGTGCCTTGGGCGTTTTCCCTCAACCCACGCCCCAACCCAAGCCCCATACCCCACGGCCTTAAGGGTGGGGTTAGTGAGAAAAATTTATTCACTTCTTATATCTATTTTTTGGAAATTATTATATTTTAAAATTCAGAACATTTATTTAAAATAGAAAAATGGAGACGATGAATATATGCATCACCTAAGGGTGGTAGTGCAACTAAAGGAGGCGTTCGTCACACTTAACAACAATGGCGCAACATGGATTTCATAAGGTGCATGTTCGGCGACCATTTACTGACAAAGGTGATCGCAACAACGAAGGTGGGCCGCAGTGATTCTAGCAATCACCAAAGTTGAATATAAAAAAAAAAAAAATACAAAATCAATGTTTTAACTTTTAATACTTTTTCAAACTATAGTTATCTTTTTTTTCATAACTTTTTTCATGAAAACAATTATTTTAACACGTTGTTATGTATATATATATTTAGTATATGCATCCATTTATTATGAAAAAAGTGTTGGTAATGAAGTAGAATACCATCTCAAGATAATGTAGAGGTCTTTTTGTCGTTCCATCACCAAGGTTTTATTTTTTTAATTGTATTTCCCTTCACCGTAATTTTGGGCCCAATTTTTTTTATTACCTAGGGCCTAATTTTTTTAAGAGTTCTCAGAAACAGCTATATTCCAAATGTGTGTATCAGACAACTGTTTACTAGCAAAGGTAGTAGCATTAGCAAAGGTGCGCGGTCGTGTGGATAGCACCAATATTTTAATACTTTTTTTCCAAATTGTGGTTATAAAATATCGATTTTTCTTTTTTTTTTTCATGAGTCTTTTACAAAAAAAAGGTATTTTAACACATTTTACAGTTTTCTATTTTTTATAAAACACTTTGATTTTTCCGTAATCAAGCACACCCTAATCTTTTAAAAGTTACTAAAATTTATTTGTTGAACATCTACAAGATTCCAATTCGGGTTATAAGTGTAATTAGTTAGTTTTAATTTCATTTATTTGTTTTAAAATGTTAATTCAAATTCAATACAAGTAATATAATATTTACTTTATTGTTTCCTGATGTAGTTGTAGCTAAGGTTCTACGAAAATATGAATAGCATTTATTGACTAAAAGACTTGTACAAAGATCCATCTTATTTATTAAACTAATAATAGAAAAAATCAACTCAGTCTCATGAAACTCACTGAATTGCTTATTTTCAGTTTTCCAATCGTCATATGTTATTCGGCCCTCATATTTGCCAAGATAATGTCCAATTACTCCTTAAAAAGGATCTTGCGAATCTGCATAATAAATAATAATAAAAGATCTTCAATATAATAATTTTTAATATTAGAAATAATAAAATCTAAAAAGTTTACTAAACAAAGCCCTAACATGTTCATTGATCAACTTATAGTTATTGTTAATTATTAGTTTACATAAATAAGCAGATATAATAATAACACAATTGTTAATCATAGTCATTAAGGACATGTTTAGCGTTCATCTATTATGCATAATGTCCTATAATCGGTTTTTGAACTTGGAATGCATACCTCGGGAAGCTTCTTGCGGTAAGCAACATCGAGTCGGGTATCAAGGGTGTTCTCAAAAACAATCTTCCCGTCCACAGAAGCTAACACAACACCACCCGAGCTGTCAAAATTATTTAACAATATAACGCAAGTTAGACAATTAAAAACCAAACTTAAAATTTTTAGTTTATGTATATATTTCTTTATAAACATGAAAACACTGAAAAACTCACAGGGCTCATCAATACCCAACTTGCGCTAGATGGGCGGCCTTACATGGTTAAAACGCATAAACTAACACAACCCTAAGTTCATGTTACATTGTAGTGTTTGTTATAAGGTTTTTTTTGGAGTATGTGTTGAAAAAATCATAACGAAAAAATTCGACAATTACCATGAAGGACGATGAGGGTCGCCACTAGTTGGAGGCGGTGGGAGAAACACGGTTTTGTCTATATTGATCATCGGCGCTTGTACTTTTGCTTTCGAAGCATATTCTTTTTTAGAATCCTCTATAGCGGATTCAACAAGAGACAAATCAACCTCTCTACACCGCAACAATACGGATGGCTCTTTTAGCCTTAGTAGACTCTACAAGTTTAAAGAGTGTGGACTAAGTACATGATTGAATTATTACTAATCTTTATTAATCATCAAGAGAGAATTAATTAATTAGAAGATTTAAATTAATGACATGAACCTGGACAATCAAGCTTTGAATAAGCTTTCTATATGTCTTTTTGTTATGAGAAACATTTAGAAGCTCCTTGCTAGCAGCATCTCTCATGCTGGTTACTAGATCATCTTGTGCTTGAAGAACTTTGATCCGCGATGCGTTCAACTGCATCGAGTATTCACTATAACCAACATAACCCGTTATCAGAACACAAAAAACTTCATAACTTGCCTTTATGTAAAGCTTGTTAGTATAGTAATCACACCTTTTGACCCAACTTGGTAACTATAAAAGATTTAAAAATGACTTGTTTTAACCCGAGCCTGAGATAGAAGTAAGTTAACGTGAGGGGTGCAAACTTACATTTTCTTTTTGACCTCCACTTGCTTTGTCTTGCGCTCGAATTCCTGTTTGATTTTCTTCTTATCGGTGTCAACTATTTGCATTTTATGAATGTTGAATTCCTGAAACATGTTCGATAAAATGTTATTATGTAAGTTTATTAATACGCAAGTGGAAGCATTCAATACAAAATTAATTTTAAGTAGATAGTCGTCGACAATCCCATAATACAGTTTGGTACATATAACAAGAGTTAGAAAGAGATCAAGGTATAACATGTATATAGCTCTTTTATGTATCACTTGATTGAGGTTAGAGTTTCACGTTTATTATGAATTTCAAGATACAATCAATGTTGTAAAACAAGTTTTCAGAGGCCGAGTACTCTCCGAGTAATCGCTACAAGGTAGGCTACCGAGGTGACTTTATCAACTCCGCCTAATTACTCGGAATCGATCAAACGCGGTCAACCTCGACCAGAATCGGATCTAGGAGGTCAACTCGAGCCAAGTTTGACTTTAAAAAAATATAACATTATTCTTATGTCTATCATATTAAAAAAAGAATATGAATTTTTGAAATACTTTATTATCTAAACATCTAATTTGTTATAAATATTAATAAACTTCTGATATTTGACATATATATAATTTTCCGAAAACTAACTTTTTTTTTTTATAATTTAACATGTCCGAGTAATCCCCGAGTACTCTCCGTCTAGGCCGAGTACTCTCAAATCCCCATTCGATCAACTAGAGAGCGATTAACGACCTTTACAACCATGGATACAATAAAGATAATTTATTTTATTTATACAAAGAAAAAGTGTTATGTGATCTTATACTATAGCATAATGGGGCGAGCAATGTTGCTTGACACATGTGATGCGAGTTAGAAAGAGAACCAGGTAAGCCATAAGCAGTTACGTAGGCGTCTTATGTATCACAGTTAAAGAAAAAAGACATTGTTACGTACAAAGCGCGTAATTTCAAGATACAACAAAAACGATTTATGTTACGTATTAAAAAATGGCTATGTAGTGGACTCAAATCATCATCGATATGATTGTTTATATCAGTGACAATTTTAGAATCATAAAATACGACCACCATCAATAATTAATAATTTAGTATAAACTTCTTTATTTTTTAATACAATTTCATTAGGTTTTAAACAATTATGAACGTGTGCATGAATGTGGATCATGAGGAATCATACAAAAACAAAACATATATACATACATACATTACAACAATCACATTATTATATATTTCAAAACGTAAACGAATAACACGAATAAAAGAACCTCTTCGGCAGAGACAGAGATCTCGTTGGCTTTCTCTTCGGCTTCTTGCCGAATAAATGCAACCATTTGTTGTATTTGTTTCGATACATCTGCATCATTCATGATTCCAATTTCAAAACAATAAAAACAGATCAAGTAATTAATTAACTCTATTGATATGAAGGAATCACAGGTGGTTCAGATTGGAATTTGGAAACGAAGGTTATTTTACAGAAAATATTGTTTTTATTGGCGATAGTTACATAACTAGTCTTTAGACTTACGGTATGATAATCTATGGTCCTTATTGTATACAGATATCTATTTTAGTCCCTACATTGATTATTTTCTATAAGATTATTATTTGTAAAAAAATCAAGGTTATATTTCATATCGAGTAAGTTAATTTGGTTATCTATATGAACAGCTTTATGAAAAATATAATAAATGAGCCAAAGTAAAAGTAAAAGATGAAGATTAAAATATATGTTTTTATTAACTAGGGGTAAAGTCGTTTTTTTTAATTAGGGATGAATATGTAACTGGATCATAAGTTGAGGGACAGTTAATATATCATCCAACTTGAATTTTGTTTTGTTTATATTTCACGAAGTCATTGGCGAGGTAATAGGGCCAAGATTTGGACTTTGCGTATTGCAAGTTATTCTCTAGGCTCCATGTTTTATATTTAGTAAACATCCATTGTTTCGAAATTTGGCTCTTTAAAATGTTTATAAATAATAAAAGCATTTGATTCGAAATTTGGCTCTTTAAATGGTTAAATAACAAAAGTAATACATACGAGACAAATATTTATAATACAATAATTAGAGCTGTAAACGAACCGAACGAACGCGAACAAGGTCATGTTCCTGTTCGTTCGTTAAGGAAATTAACATGTTCGTGAACTGTTCACGAACGCATACCAAACATAAGTTTATGTTCGTGTTCGTTCGTTAAAGAAATTCAGTTGTTCACGAACAGTTCGTGAACACTGATCTCGAACATAAACAAATGCAAGGAAATAAAAACGAACGGAAACGAACATTTAACATGAAAATAAAAAATAAAAACATTGTTATCCTTAAACATTAAATAAGTATTTAGACACAACCATCAAATGATAAATCAAAACACAAGAAGTCTATTACACCACCAAATAACGAATCAAGTTTAAATAACTTAGACATAATTATCTCAAAAAATGTCTTAGAATGTCCAAATTTTAGCTAACTTAGAAAAAATAGGGTTTTAAGTTTTCAATATGTTTAGATAAAAGGTTTATTATTTATTATTTTTTAATACAATCAAATGAACATGAACAAACGTAACCGAACATATTACCGAACGTTCACGAACGCAGTCGAACGAACGAGACATGTGTTCGTGTTCGTTCGCTAAGCTAGCCGAACGGAATTTTTTGTTCGTCATCGTTCGTTAAGCTAATCGAACGAACATAAACGAACTTCCCGCCGAACGGTTCACGAACTATTCGCTGAATGTTCGGTTCGTTTACAGCCCTAACAATAATCTTAACTTGTTAACTTTTTACCAAACCACCGATTGATATAGTGACCAATGAGCCCATATTATAGCCTATGGCATCTTGGGTGTGTGATAAGCAGTGTTGCAGAAGTCGGTCTAGGCGGTAAATTAATCGGCGCCTAGGCGCTAATCGGTCGTTCATCGCCTAAATTTGAGCAAATCGGCCAATAAATCGGTCCAGGTCAAAATCGGTCCTGTCGGTCAATCGGACTAATCGGACCAGGGTTTTTTTGCCCAAAATCGGTCCTAGTCGATCAAATCGGTCCTAGTCGGTCAAAATCGGTCCTAGTCGGTCAAAAATCAGTTAATTTTTGAATTTCTAAGTACTTGATATGGTATGTTTAAGTTTAGTTGCTTATGTTTGAACCATACTATTTGAAACTTGAAGTATTTATGTGAATTTTAAAGTATTATTTTTATATTATGGTGTGTATATATATAAATTTGAAAAATTACATACAAAAATTCCCATTCCGATTAATCCCAGTTAATCCCTAGGCGGCACCTCACTGCCCGACTAGCGCCTAGCGCCTTCTACAACATTGGTGATAAGAGACCATGAGATCCTGTGTTCGATCTCCACAAGACAGTTTTTATCAGACTGGGTTTCCTCCATAATTGGTGTATAGGCATTATAGCCCAGTGAAAATGAATTTGATCAGGTGGTGTCATTAATAACATGATGATACTCCAGTAGTCCGTCAGTGATAATTTGCCGATAAAAAAAGATATAGTGACCAATGACCATCAGTTTTATATCAGTGGTTGATGACACAATGGTTAACCGGGCAGGGTTAACACACTGGTCTTGTCAAGAAGGGTTAATCCCTTCCTCTCGAGGATCGCTGGCTGGATCGTCCGCTGGTTGATCTCCTGCACAAGGAAACAAACCGTGACTCGCAACAAGGAGGATGGGGTGGGGGGGTGCTCCTTGTTACCACTCTCCGGTGTGAGAATCAGTAGTCTGCTTGGGAAGCAAAGTATGATAGTAGTAGTAGTGAGAGAGTTGTGAAGAGATACCTCAAACCTGGTTTGGGGTTGGTATTTATAGCCGAGGAGTGAAGGAGGAGGTGGATGGATAGACTGACGACATACTGCACCTTTGCAGGTGTGTCAGACCTGTCGGTTGCGGAGGTGAAGCCACATCAGCCTGTCGCTTACGTAGACCTGACAGGCGGCTGCCATTGGTGCTACTTGCTTTGTAGTGTCAGTCCCACTTGCTGAGTGTACAGGATGCGGTGCGGGCCGCATCGCTGCTTGCGGTAACTCTAGATGTTCCCGCGTCTCATTCTTTGATCAAGAAATACGCGAGATGTGGTGCCAAGCCGCATCGTCGCCTGTGGTGACTGTTGCTGTTATCCAGCTCCCTTGTATTGATAGAAGTGTTCACTGGATACGGTGCTAGGCCGCATCGCTGTGAGTACTTCCGTTTTCATACACCAGATGCGGTGCGATGCCGCATTACTATACCGTTCTCATATTCCAGGTAAGTCCTCCTCCATCGTTGGGCAGATTGGATTCAACCACTGTGTTCGCGCGTTCCCGCACGGACACACGTAAGTTGTTAGCTAGTGGGGGTTTTGATAAGGGTAATGGTCACTCGCGGCCGTGCTGAGGCGAGATCTGGGACCATACCCCTTCAAGTCCCCCCAGTCTAGTGTTGCTGCCATATGCAAGTTGCATATGGGAGGAGTACTGGACTATGGTGTCTAGAAGGTAGTTTGGAGTCTGGAGAAGATTCTAGGCCATGTAGATGGTCTTTGCTCTTCGTAAATCAAGCTGGAGATCCGGAAGAGTTATGTGACGCCTCTTCCGTACCAGTGAAAAAGTTTCGTCTGATGCGAAATTCTCAGCCTCGGGTTTTGATATGGTAGCATGGGCTACGTGCGTCTGATCTCATCAGGTTTGGGTGCCACCTGTTGGTGTGTCGAACCAACTTTTGAGATCTTGCTGGAGGTGTCCACAAACTTTGAACCGACCTCTGAGATGGTGGTTGAAGATGTGCACAAACTTCGAACCAACCTCTGAGGTGGTGAATTAAGAAGAGAGTGGTCCTCAGCCGTAATTGGACATGTAATGATGATCCCTTTTGTGGGGTGTTCATGTTCTTCCAATTAGCTCTCAAGTACCCGCACATCCTTTGCGGTTACCTCGTTGCTTGACATTGTTGGCCACGGTTGGCTGAACAATGTTGGATACTTGCGTCATTGTTGGCCATGTTTGGTCGAACAATTTGAATCTGGATAATGGTCAAATAAACATGGTCATAGGCATGGTGATGCCCACCATTGTTTATTCTATCCGTCTTACAAGTAGGTCAACAAAGTCATAAGCAGACTTGTTACCGCTGTTCGGCCGCTTGTTGTTCGACGAGACCTCTTTAGGTGAGTGGGAGTCTCATTCGCATCCGTTCTTTAGCCACTTTCCTTCACGCTCCAATGCCGAGGAGCTTTCCTTGAAGTAGCTTCGTTCATCTGTGTGATGACCTAGCTGTGGCTCTTCCGTAGCAACCATTTGTGGAGCTATGGGTGTGTCCGCAGCGACTTATGAGTGTCTGCGGTTTTGTAACCCCATACTCGCTTGGTACGAGTGTGTTGCTTGGATGTGGCTCTTGAAGGATCAGGAGTCAGGGTTGCTGATGTGCGTTCGCGTACATTCCCCTCCTTCTTTTCGTTGAAGAAACCGTTTACGCACCCTTGTGGTTGTGAACCGGACAGGAGGGATTTGAAGCTTGAAGAGAATGAAGGCATTGCGGTTTATCTGTTCCTGAGATGCGGTTCAGTCCAAAGAACAACGCTGGTTCTGAGCATCTGACACACTTGTACGGGCTCGTGTGTGTCATCTCCGCATATTCTACGTGTGCTCGTGGGTATGTGCGGATATGTTTATACCCCCTTAACCATGGAAGGATATAATTTTTAGCTATTTTGAGAGGTATGTAAAAAAACGACATGCGGTATGGGTTATGGTGCGGTATACTAGAGAAACCGCATGCCGCTTGTGTTTGGATAATGTTGTCGCTTTTTGTTGCATACGTGGCTGAGCGCACGTGTGAGTTGGTGGAAGTTGGTGAGATTTCCTGGCATGTGCTGAAATGAAAGGACATTTGCACTGCCCTAGGTCATAAATGCACTGTATGTAACACCCCAAAAATATAAAACTTTATGTTAAAGCTATAAATTATTAATAAACGGGAATTTACTAACTAGGAACCTTTAACCTAGTTAGTTGATAGACTAGAAATAACTCATAAAGGTTAAAACCCATTAAATAAAGTGTGGAACAAAGTTGAGGGGCTGAAATTGTCAAAAACTAAAATCTAATTACCATTAGTAACCAAACACTCCAAATTTTGGAGTGTTGGTCGATCAGAGCAGAAGAAGGGGGCGACACCCCATTCCAAAACCCTAAACTCTCAAAAACCTCAAATTGAAAGCCCAAATCTGCTCTAAAACGAAATCTAAACATAGATTAGTGATCCTCATCACGAAAGGATTCTAAGGTATGTAAAAACTTGTGTTAATTTCTTGTTTGAATTTCTCATGATGTTATGAAATCTGGAAAATTGTTGATGCATGAGTGTTATTTGGTTAATTTAGAATCAACTTGGTGTTTAGAAGTTAAATTCAACCAATTACATGTGAAATCATGACTAAATTCAGAAAACTCCATGAACACCTTGAAGGTGGGTTGTGGGTTTTACAAGGTGATGATGATTTCTAGGGTTCTTAGAGGTTAATCTAGTAAAATTGACCTTAGAAGATAGTTTCAGGAAAGAGGTGATGTTTACATGATATGTGATAGCTTAATTGAAGTTAAGTTGGCCAATTAGCAACTTATAAACATGAAAACAAATGAAGTAGAAATTCTGCCTCCATAATGTTCGATGAAATGCCTCAAAGAAGGTTTTAAAAGAAAACTGAATTGTAAAGTTTAAACGCATAAATACGAAGTATCACGAACGTGCGTTATGTGAGTAAAACATGGAGTTCTAAACATAAAGTGCTTGAACTCTTTAGGAAAAGAAGCCGGGGCATCTAGTGGACAAACCGGTGTGGACGCTCGTTTGAAGGGCTCGCTTTGAAAGGTATGTAACATGCCTCGTTACATTATGTAAATTTAGATCGTTGTAGTTGTTTATCAAGTTTCTAGTTAAATTGAATATTAGCATGAATGACGAATTTTAGCTCGTTGGTAGTTGCCATGAAGGAAGGAAATTCCGTAGGCAAGCCAAACGGGTCAAACAATCAAGTAAACATGATCTATATTCCGAACATGATAATTGATGTATGTAGTGGCTATAGTATGGTGTACTAGAAACGTTAGACCTTTACTACATTGATAATGCAGGATGTTGAAATCCGAAAGTTGAAATTTTGGTTGAAATGCTCAAACCAAACAAAACCATGAATTCCCAGGTGCTACCGTAAATTACGGTGTCACCGTAATTTACGGTAGAGGGTTTTGATTTACGGAGGTTCTCTCCTGTGTTACGGTGCAACCAGAAATTTCCAGCACTCACCGTAATTTACGGTGGTACCGTAAATTACGGTGGAGCCTGGAACACTTTTATTTTCCTATTCTTTTAATGGGGAGTTTAGTCTTTAAACCTTATCATTCTTAAATATCAAGAGCTAACGATCTAATTGTTGATTCTTAGGTGTTTAGAAGTCAAGGATGGCGATCAAGCGACAAGATGAATGAACCGAACACTCCATTTCGAAGCTTCCGCTATGTTAAACTTGTTAAACAGTGTTTCTTTTGTTGTAATCAAAGTCTTAAACAACAATATTATGTTTTACTTTTGTTCTTAGTAGGCTAACTAGTAAAGTTTTGAAACTTATGTAAATTTTAATGGCTTTTGGTATAAAATAGATATTAAATCCTAGTATAAAAATAAGGGTGTAACAAGTTGGTATCAGAGCCTCGGTTGTCAATAAGTGTTCGGTTCAAGCTTGATCGACCATCCGGTAAGAACTAATTTCAGTTAATAAACTTTATGTTATGTAAAGAATGAGAAATGAACTCACATGCATGAAATGAGCAAGTAAGCTCAATTAACAGCAAGAACAATCAAGTCAAGTCGTGAACTTGATTGAATTAACAGCAAGAACAATCAAGTCAAGTTGTGAACTTGATTGAATCAACAGCAAGAATGACTAAATCAAGTTATGAACTTGATAAAATCAAACAAGAACAGCATGTGTTATAAATGGAATGTTTTAACAACTTGTGTAAACATTTCAGAAACGAAGATGGCTGATAAAGGTAACGATGATGCGGTGCCAAGAGTCACCGAACAAGTCAGGGAGGCGATTGCCGAAGAGGTTGGAAAGGCAATCGAAAACAGTCTGGCAGGCTTCATTGATAGAATTCAAAACACAGTTCTATCAATGGTAGAAGATAGAATCAAGAAATTAGAAGACGACTCAAAACTTGAAAAGGAAAAACATGGAGGGAGAAAACCTTGCTCATACAAGGAATTCATGGCTTGCAAACCACCGGTATACAATGGGGAGGTTGACCCAATAGTGTGCCAAAGATGGCTAAGTGATATCGAAGGGGTATTCGAGAGAACCCATTGTGATGTAAATGACTATGTGGCCTATGGTACGGGTCAACTAAGAAATCAAGCAAAAGATTGGTGGGATAACAAGAAGAGAGAGATCGGTGCGGAGGCTGTTAAGATCATGACTTGGGATGAATTCAAGACGCCATTTCTGAAGCATCATAGCCCCAAAGCGGTTATGAATAAAATCAAGCAAGAATTCATGCAGCTCAGGCACAAAAACGAGACCATAGACAAGATCACGGCAACGTTTATGGATAAAATGAAGTTTTGTGATGATCTTGTAACAAACGAAGAACAAAGGATATATTATTATCATAACATGTTGAGTGCCGAGTATAGAGAGTTTATCACCCCTTCCAAATACGAGACCCTTACCGAGATTATAAATGCTGCTCGGGAAAGGGAAATAGAGCTGAAAAAGAGTATCGAAAGGGGTGAACGGAGGGCACCTGATGTAAATCCCAGCCCTACCAAAAAGGCACGAACAAGTGAGAGCTCAAAGAAGTCTGATACGAAAGGCGGGTCACCGGGTTGCAAAATTTGCGGGAAGGGCCATAAAGGCGAATGTCATTACAAGGATAAGCCTTGTCCTATATGCAAGAAAACGGGACATATAGCCTTATCATGCCCGGAGAAGGTAACGGTTTGTTACAATTGTTACCGAACGGGTCATAAGAAAGCAGAGTGCCCGGAGTTGGTTGAAAATAAGGGTGGGCAGGAACAGAAAGGTGAAGCCCCCAAAGCAAAGGCGAGGTCTTTCCAACTAACAGCCGCTGAAGCAAAGATTGAACCTGACGTGGTCTCAGGTATATTTACTGTAAACTCGATTCCTGCACGTGTGTTATTTGATACGGGTGCGAATAAATCCTTTGTTTCATATGGATTTATTCGACACCCTTCATTTATTCTAACTAAATTACCTGTGCCCTTAGAAGTAGAGATAGGTAATAATAAAAGTTTTATTGTTTGCGATGTATGTGAAAATTGCAAACTGAGCATTGACGATGAAGAATATTTGATAAATCTAATCCCGATGTCAATGGGAGAATTTCAAGTCGTCGTTGGGATGGATTGGCTATCTCGACACCACGCAAAAGTCGTGTGTTTCCGTAAAGAGATAAAACTGACATCTCCGAGCGGGAAACACGTCACCATCTATGGTGAAAAAGGAGGCAATCCCATTGTATGCTCAATGTTGAAAGCTCACAAGCTAATGAAGCAAGGATGCAAAGCATTTATGATATACGCAAATGAACCCGAAAAAGAATCACGAAAGATTGGAGATGTACCGGTAGTACGAGATTATGAAGATGTTTTTCCGGAAGATTTGCTGGGAATACCGCCCGAACGGGAAGTAGAGTTCGGGATCGAATTGATTCCGGGCGCGAAACCCGTAGCAAAAGCCCCGTATCGACTTGCGCCGTCAGAATTGCAAGAATTGATGTCCCAAATCCAAGACCTGCTTGACAAGGGATTCATAAGGCCGAGTGTGTCTCCTTGGGGCGCACCGGTATTGTTCGTGAGAAAGAAAGACGGGAGTATGCGCATGTGTATCGATTACCGGGAGTTAAACAAACTCACGGTAAAGAATCGATACCCGCTCCCGAGAATAGACGATTTATTCGACCAACTACAAGGTGCGAATTGGTTTTCCAAAATTGACCTTAGATCGGGGTATCACCAATTAAGGGTCAAAGAAGAAGATGTGCCGAAGACGGCTTTCCGCACGAGATACGGACATTACGAATTCCTTGTGATGTCATTCGGACTAACAAACGCGCCCGCGGCTTTCATGGACCTCATGAACCGGGTTTGCAAACCGATGCTGGATAAGTCGGTCATCGTGTTTATCGATGACATATTGGTATATTCGAAAAGTGAAGCTGAACACGCACATCACCTACAAGAAGTGTTAGAGGCCCTTAGACGAGAGAAGCTATACGCAAAATTCTCTAAATGTGCCTTTTGGTTACGAGAGGTACAATTTCTTGGCCACATTATAAGTGCTGACGGAGTACTGGTGGATCCGTCAAAGATTGAGGCGGTGTCAAAATGGAATTCCCCAAAGAACCCTTCTGAAATTAGAAGCTTTTTGGGACTTGCGGGATACTATAGGAGATTTATTCAAGACTTCTCCAAGATCGCGTCGCCACTAACCAAGCTGACCCGAAAGACAGAAAGATTCATCTGGGGTGTTGAACAAGAGAAAGCGTTTCAAACGTTAAAAGAAAAGTTAACTCAAGCTCCGGTACTAACACTACCGGACGGGGTTGAAGACATGGAGGTTTATTCGGATGCTTCACTATCAGGACTCGGATGTGTATTGATGCAACGGGGCAAGGTTATAGCCTATGCCTCGAGGCAATTAAAGGTACACGAACAGAAATATCCTACGCACGACCTCGAGTTGGCGGCGGTAGTGTTTGCATTAAAAATATGGAGGCACTACTTGTACGGAGTAAAGTGCACCATATTCACAGACCACAAGAGTTTGAAATACTTCTTCGATCAGAAGGAGTTGAATATGCGACAAAGGAGGTGGCTAGAAACGGTGAAGGATTACGATTGTGAAATACGATATCACCCGGGAAAGGCTAATGTAGTGGCCGATGCGCTGAGCCGTAAATCGGATTATACCCCAATACGGGTACGATCAATGCAACTGGTTGTGACTTCGAGCTTGCTTGAACAAATTCGAGAAGCACAAGATGAAGCTGTAAAGACAGAAAACTGGAAAAAGGAAAGAATTATCGGCCAAGTTAAGGACCTAGAGGTGGGCAGTCACGGCCTGAAGACTTGCTTTAATAGAATCTGGGTCCCTAACACATGTGGGGTTAAAAAGCTTCTACTCGATGAAGCTCATAAATCCCGTTATTCCATTCACCCGGGAGCGACCAAGATGTATCACGACTTGAAGCAAAACTATTGGTGGCCCGGAATGAAGCGGGATACGGTGAAGTACGTGGAGAAGTGTTTGACGTGCCTACAAGTCAAGGCTGAACACCAAAAACCATATGGTAAACTTCAACCGTTAGAAATTCCGGTTTGGAAATGGGAGCAAATTACGATGGACCTATTGACCAAACTGCCTAAAACAAGTCGTGGTTTTGATGCTATTTGGGTAGTAGTGGATAGGTTAACCAAAAGCGCTCACTTTATTCCCATTCGTGAGACTTATACTTCGGAGAAAATGTCGGAGGTTTACACCAACGAGATCATAGCAAGACATGGAGTACCGATATCCATTGTGTCAGACAGAGATACCCGGTTTACTTCAAAATTCTGGCGTGAATTCCAAGAACAGATGGGAACTAAATTGTTCCTTAGCACTGCTTACCATCCACAAACGGATGGGCAGAGCGAAAGAACGATACAGACATTGGGTGATATGCTACGGGCTTGCATTATCGACTTTGGGGGTAGTTGGGATGTTCATTTACCTTTGGTCGAATTCGCATATAACAATAGCTATCACGCGAGCATTAAAATGGCCCCGTATGAGCTATTATATGGCAGAAAGTGTCGGACCCCGGTTTGTTGGGGAGAAGTGGGTCCGCGGGGGCTAGCGCCAACCGATATAATCCGAGCTACAAACGCTAAAATTGATATAGTTCGGGCACACTTGAAAGCGGCTCAAGACCGGCAAAAGGCATACGCAGATAAAAGAAAAAGGCCAATTGAGTTTCAGGTTGGCGATATGGTCATGCTAAAGGTTTCCCCATGGAAGGGTATCATCAGATTCAGAAAAAGGGGGAAGTTAAGCCCGAGATTTATTGGGCCATTTAGAATCACTGAACGGGTCGGTAAAGTGGCTTATCGACTTGAATTACCTGAAGAGTTGAGTGGAATTCATAGCACATTCCACGTATCACATCTTCGAAAATGTTTGGCCGACGAAACTGCTCGTGTCCACTACGATGACATCGAGGTGGATAACAGCCTCAACTATGCGGTAAAACCAATTGCGATTTTAGATCGTAAGGAGAAAAGTTTGAGGAACAAGATAATAAGTCAAGTCAAAGTCAAATGGGAGCACAGAAAAGGGTCAGACACTACATGGGAGTCCGAGGAAGAAATGCGGCGACTCCACCCTACATTATTTGGTATGTAATTCGGTTTCGGGGACGAAACCCTTTTAAGGGGGGTGGACTTGTAACACCCCAAAAATATAAAACTTTATGTTAAAGCTATAAATTATTAATAAACGGGAATTTACTAACTAGGAACCTTTAACCTAGTTAGTTGATAGACTAGAAATAACTCATAAAGGTTAAAACCCATTAAATAAAGTGTGGAACAAAGTTGAGGGGCTGAAATTGTCAAAAACTAAAATCTAATTACCATTAGTAACCAAACACTCCAAATTTTGGAGTGTTGGTCGATCAGAGCAGAAGAAGGGGGCGACACCCCATTCCAAAACCCTAAACTCTCAAAAACCTCAAATTGAAAGCCCAAATCTGCTCTAAAACGAAATCTAAACATAGATTAGTGATCCTCATCACGAAAGGATTCTAAGGTATGTAAAAACTTGTGTTAATTTCTTGTTTGAATTTCTCATGATGTTATGAAATCTGGAAAATTGTTGATGCATGAGTGTTATTTGGTTAATTTAGAATCAACTTGGTGTTTAGAAGTTAAATTCAACCAATTACATGTGAAATCATGACTAAATTCAGAAAACTCCATGAACACCTTGAAGGTGGGTTGTGGGTTTTACAAGGTGATGATGATTTCTAGGGTTCTTAGAGGTTAATCTAGTAAAATTGACCTTAGAAGATAGTTTCAGGAAAGAGGTGATGTTTACATGATATGTGATAGCTTAATTGAAGTTAAGTTGGCCAATTAGCAACTTATAAACATGAAAACAAATGAAGTAGAAATTCTGCCTCCATAATGTTCGATGAAATGCCTCAAAGAAGGTTTTAAAAGAAAACTGAATTGTAAAGTTTAAACGCATAAATACGAAGTATCACGAACGTGCGTTATGTGAGTAAAACATGGAGTTCTAAACATAAAGTGCTTGAACTCTTTAGGAAAAGAAGCCGGGGCATCTAGTGGACAAACCGGTGTGGACGCTCGTTTGAAGGGCTCGCTTTGAAAGGTATGTAACATGCCTCGTTACATTATGTAAATTTAGATCGTTGTAGTTGTTTATCAAGTTTCTAGTTAAATTGAATATTAGCATGAATGACGAATTTTAGCTCGTTGGTAGTTGCCATGAAGGAAGGAAATTCCGTAGGCAAGCCAAACGGGTCAAACAATCAAGTAAACATGATCTATATTCCGAACATGATAATTGATGTATGTAGTGGCTATAGTATGGTGTACTAGAAACGTTAGACCTTTACTACATTGATAATGCAGGATGTTGAAATCCGAAAGTTGAAATTTTGGTTGAAATGCTCAAACCAAACAAAACCATGAATTCCCAGGTGCTACCGTAAATTACGGTGTCACCGTAATTTACGGTAGAGGGTTTTGATTTACGGAGGTTCTCTCCTGTGTTACGGTGCAACCAGAAATTTCCAGCACTCACCGTAATTTACGGTGGTACCGTAAATTACGGTGGAGCCTGGAACACTTTTATTTTCCTATTCTTTTAATGGGGAGTTTAGTCTTTAAACCTTATCATTCTTAAATATCAAGAGCTAACGATCTAATTGTTGATTCTTAGGTGTTTAGAAGTCAAGGATGGCGATCAAGCGACAAGATGAATGAACCGAACACTCCATTTCGAAGCTTCCGCTATGTTAAACTTGTTAAACAGTGTTTCTTTTGTTGTAATCAAAGTCTTAAACAACAATATTATGTTTTACTTTTGTTCTTAGTAGGCTAACTAGTAAAGTTTTGAAACTTATGTAAATTTTAATGGCTTTTGGTATAAAATAGATATTAAATCCTAGTATAAAAATAAGGGTGTAACACTGTAGCAGGAGTGTAAACGTCTCCAATGTCAGGCGCGTGTGCGGCCACACGCGCGTGGTAACCATCAGCGGAACCGTCGCTGAACACGTGGCACCGCATAATTCGTTCTTTTTGGACGTGATGATTCGGTTTCCATGTCGCATTTATTGTGATGAGTATATAAGGGGAAACCATTCGTGGTTTCTCCTCACTTTGTTCAAAATTTCAAAATTTCTGGTGAGAGAAAAGATTCCTTCGTCTTCTCCGATAAGGTTTTCTGAAATTCCGGTGAGATTTGTTTGAGTTTTAGTACTCATTTTCTGTTTTTCTACATCTTTATGGCTGAACCATCCAATCCACACAATGTGGAGGGTGAAAACCCTGAACAACAGCCGCTGGCGGCGGCTGATGAAGATGAAGACGATGATGGTGGTGCAATCGGCGGTGGTCTGCCGGTGTTGAAGTGGTCAAGGGGTCATTTTAATACCCTGATGAGCAGTATACAAATGGCCCAGGAGTATGGGGCCACCTATCCACAAGAGGGTGATACCGGTGCCGATGCTCCGGCGGGATTTATCACTTTGTGGGCTGAGTTTTTTAACGATGGCAACCTCCGACTGCCTGTGACGGTGTTTGTTGCCGAGGTATTAGAATTTTTTCACCTTCATATTTCCCAACTGAGTCCATTTGGGATGTTTCGGATTAGGAACTTCGAGTACACCTTCCGTTGGTCTGGACCTTACTGTTGAGAATTTCCGGCGGTTTTACCAGTTAACGGTAAATACCGGATTCTTTTCCTTTAATCAACGTCATGGGAGCCTGAAGTTGATGACACCTCCCAAGGGTCTGACCCAGTGGAAGAGGAAATTTTTCTACGTTAAAGCCTGTGCGGTGCATGCCAACATGACCTTTCAGAACGTGAATGTGGGCGTTACCGCGAAAGATATTCCTGTTGCTACCGCAAAGACTGTGGATTGGTTCTCTTGGTTGAAATCTATTGAACTTAAGAAACTGGGCAACAATGAACTTTGGGTGTTGCGGATGATGCTAACCAGGCCTGATAGGAAGGCAAGGCCTGTTGTGCGGGAAAAGAGTGGTGGTAAGCATTATCACCCTTGTGCGGTTTCCTTGTTCCCTTTACTTGTTTTACTGACTTTGCATGTGTTTGATCAGCGGATGCTCACTTATGGAGGATGTTTGAGCCTGACTTCGAGGGGAAGGTTGAGTTGCTTCCGTGTGGGGAACGTGAAGGTTTTAACTTGGAGATTGTTGGCAATTTCCGCGTTCCCACACGTGATATGTTGAATGCACCCCTGCCGCAGGGCAAAGGTACATTCTAAAACTTCCTTTGTTGTTTAAAGTTCACCCCTTGATTTGGTTGCTTGATTTTGTCGAACGCATGTAATCTTGGGGACTTGGGGAAGTTTGACGTGAAAACTGTCCCAAAAAAACATGTGGAGAGGAAGCAAGTCAAGAAACCCGCGCAGGGTCGTGGTAAGGGAAAACCTGAGGGTTCTGTTGCCCCTCCTTTGGTGTCGCAAGCCGCAGGTATCTCTCGTTCTTGTTACCGCAAATATACTGATTACGTGGTAGTATCTGACACCCTTGAGGGTTTGGGTGTTCCAGGTGGTGGTGCGGCTGCAGGTGGGACCTCTGCGGGTTCGCAGCCTGCTGGTGAGAAGAAGAGGAAACCAGAGGAGAAGGCTGCTGGTGCTGGTGAAATAAAGCGTCGGAAGATGCAGACCAAAAGGTAAACTGGTGCGACGCACAAGAAACCTGCGGTTAATTCTGGTAAGTGCTTTATAACTTTTGCAAGTGTTTGTATGTATAACTTGTTTTCTGATAGTTATTGCTTTCTTTGTTTTGCAGAACCGCAACGAAGGGACTTCTCCTCTTTGTTTGAGATGCCTTCGTCTCCCCCGTATGACACAGCTGCGGATGTGGGGGTGACTAAAGATTTCACCGATCCTTCTACCAAGGTGGTGCCTGATCCTTCAGTGCAGGCAGAGGAGACTGTGGGAAAAGCTGCGTCCCGGATTTTTGATACTGTTGTTTCCTCCAACAACCTGATCTCTCCAAATGATGCTGATGATTTGGACTTGAGGTTTTCTAATGCTGGAAAACAAAAATCTGGTGCTGAACCGCAGAAGTCCCCTGCTGCTGTGAAGGCTTCTGGTTCCGCTTCCGGTGGTGCGGGTTATGAAGGGCCTTCAATTCAGCCTGGAGAGTCTGAACTGGAGTATTATTACCGCACCTATACACAGGATCGGAGTACGAGCTATCACCGACCCCCCTGGACTGTTATGCAGGGGGATGATATTTCGAATGATCCTTCTGCTTGTAAGGAGATTCTGGGTGGCCTGGGTACCCCATTTGAAGCTGATCGTGCCCGTACTGCACCCCGTGAACTTCGTATCAACCAACTTTCCACCATGCTTGTGGGAAGTTCCATTGTGGCGAATGCCATCTTGGAAGACTACAAGGTGTTGGGCCGCCGGGAGGAGGAAGCTGCGCGCTTGCGGACCGAGGCGGAGGAGTTGGTGAAGGCTGCTCGTGCGGGTGTAGAGCAGCCTGAAAAGGATAGGGCTGCTTTTGAGAAGCAGAAGCGGACCGAGGAGTGGGCTACAACTGCTGAGCTTAAACAGGTTTGTACTCTTGCCAAGTTACTTTCTGATGAACGCAAGAGTTGGAACGAAAAACTTTCTGATGAGCGCAAGAGCTGGAAAGTATCTTGGGCCAAACAGAATGAAACATTGTTTCGTGTTCATCAGGAGTTGACGAATGCCAAGGCAGCGAATGCTGCTTTGGGCAAGGAGAAAGCTGCGGCCGAAGCGATTGCTGTTAAGGCCCGGGAGGCAGAGGGCCGGTTAACAAAGGCGCTTGAAGAGGCCAAAGAGGCAGGGGCCCGTGCTGCAAAGGCTCTTGAAGAGGCCAAGGAGAGGGAGGGCCGCGCTTCTAAGGCTCTTGAAGAAGCGAATGCTGATCGCGGCCACTTGAACCAGATTGTTGGGAGCCTTCAGGTATGAGTTGCCTTTTCAGTGGAACTTTCCTTTTACTTTGAGTATGTTTAATGATTTTGTACATACTGTCTTCCTTGCTTTCGAAAGGCTGAGGTGCAGACTCGCGAGGCCCAGCTTGCGGAGATTACTGCCCGCGTGACTGTAGCTGAAGAGCGGGCTAACGAGGCTGTCGAGGCTAAAGATGGCCTTTCCTCTTCGTTTAACCAGCTTGAGACTGACCGTGAATGGATGCGGTGTCACGGTATTGCACATGTAAGTATCTGGTGCCTTTGCATTTATTTGGATTAGCACGTGATAATCTTGTTGCTTTTTTGTTGCAGATTGTTAAAGCTATCCTGGATGCGCCTGAGACTGTAACTGGTATAGACTTGATTAAGCAGCGTGCCCGGGATGCTGGTTTTAAAGCTGGTTATAACCGATGCATCGGCCATATAAACATCTTGTCTAAAGGCGGCTACACTGATGAACGGTCCGGGTTTCGTGATGTGGACACCGAAGCGCTTCTTGAGGCGGCTTGTGCATCATTTTATGACACATCTATCGCTGCGGTTGAAGAGCTTGACAAGTGCCTGGATGCGCCTGACTATGTAGACCGTTTACGGTTGTTATATGCTAATGCCGATGGCTCGGAAGAGGAGGAAGTTGCTGGTGATGCCGAAGGTGGCGCCGGTACCAGCGGTACAAAGTAGGACTAGGTTGGCCTGCGTGCCCCCCTTTTGTTTTCCTCTTTGTATATGTTAGAACTTCATGTAAATCCGTTGTGCACCACGTGGGTGCATGAATTTTTTGAATATAAAGTTTAACTGTTGCTCAATTTGTACAAGTATTTTTACCTCTTGCATGTTTGAACGTGTGTATGTAGAACTCTACCCGTTGTAAACGGGGTTGAGTATACTCTATACCTTTGTCGTATGAGTATTAGTCAATTCCGTTGTTTGCCCAGTTAGGGTTTAGGAATTGTGTAAGTTTTGTAAAAACCCGTGTGTGTATCCGGCCGGATAGACACTTAATGTTTTGCCTTTGCTGGCCTATTACAATATTTGTGTGTGGTTAGCACTTTGTGTGGGTATCGCGAATGAAGATTTTGCCAATCTGTTTTTGTGGATACCGCAAAGTGGAACACGCATTTGTAATAGTAGTAACAAACAATATTGCATTAAATCGCTCGTTTATTTATTTGCAAATGGCCTGCGGCCCGATAGGTTACATGGAAATGTAAAGAACATGGCTTACATGTAACAGCGTCGAAGCTGTTGTGCATTCCATGTGCGTGCGATAGTTTCGCCTTCTAACGTTTGTAGTTTATACGCGCCTTTGCCCAAGACCTCTTTGATGAGGTAGGGTCCTTCCCACTTGGGGACAAGTTCAGCGTTAGATGCTTCATTATCGCGAAGGACGTAGTCTCCCGGGTTAAAGGTACAAACCCGCACGCGTGAATTGTAGTATTTTTCAAGCTTGGTTTTGTATTTGGCCTCGTTGATAGCAGCGTTTTCGCGCCTTTCTTCTAAGAGGTCCAAATCAAGCCTGCGTGCTTCATTGTTGGCTATTTTGTTGATAGCCAACATTCGAGGTGAAGGAAGACCTACTTCCGCGGGGATTACCGCTTCTGAGCCATAGACCAGACTGAAGGGTGTCTTCCCGTTGCTCGTTTTTTGGTTTGTTCGGTGAGCCCATAAGATGCTTGGGAGTTCATCGACCCAGCCACGCCTGGCTGTTCCCAACCTTGCTTTGATGCCTTCGACTAGACTTTTATTGATACTCTCAACTTGGCCATTCCCTTGTGGGTGTGACACGGAGGAGAATATGTGTTCAATATGTAGTTGTTCTAGCCATTTTTGAAATTCGTCAGCAGCAAAGTTAGTGCCGTTATCGGTAACGATGCACATTGGTAGAACGAAACGGCAGATGATGTGTTCCCAAATGAATTTCCTCGTTATCATAGCAGTGGTTGAGGCGATTGGTTTTGCCTCTACCCATTTTGTGAAGTAATCGACTGACCGCACCTGGTGCGTCTGGGAAAGGTTCGACCACTTCAATTGCCCATTTTTGAAAGGGCCATGCGGTGGTGACCGGGATCAAGTTGTTCTTGGGGCGCAAAGTCTTGGGAGCATGTCGCTGACAATTAATACACTTGCGTAATTCTTTGACGGCATCCAGGTGCATGCCGGGCCAGTAATACCCAGCATTCATGATTTTAGCCACTACCATGCGTGGCCCTGCGTGTATGCCACACATTCCCTCGTGTATCTCTCTGATGAGGTATGTGGCATCTTGGGGGACGACGCAGCGTAGGAGTGGGCCCAGGTATGATTTACGGTATAGGATACCGTCTCCCATTTGATAATGGCACGCTTTGTATTGCAATTTACGTGCCCCTGACTTGCTTTCGGGGGTCACACCTGATTGCAAGCATGCAATGATTGGTGTCATTCAGGATGTTGTACCGTACTGGATGACATTGACTTGGCGCAGGGGTATTGAGGGATTCTGCAGAATTTCATTGCGTATCTCCTTTGCCAAGTGCTGGAAGCTGGTGGATGCGAGTTTTGACAGTGCATCTGTGGATTTGTTTTCACTTCTGTTGATATGATGGATATTGAAGGAAGTGAATTTTGATTTTAGTTGCAAGGCTTGCTCGAGGTAGAGGATCATAATATCTCCTTTTGCGGTATAGTCACCGCGCACCTGCCATGCAACTAACAAGGAGTCGACATGTGCTTCCAGATGTTGTACACCGAGCTTGATTGCTAGACGTAGCCATGCCAATAGAGCCTCATACTCTGCCTCGTTATTTGTGCTTTTGAAATCAAGGCGGATTGCATAGGTGAGCTCTTGGCCATCGGGGCTGATGAGTCGTAGACCTGCGCCTGCACCTTCTTCGTTGGACGCACCATCGGTAAAAAGTGCCCATGTTTCTGAAGAAGGTGGTGGTGATGCAGGGTTTTATTCTTCCTCGCATTCTTGGATGCGATTTATCGGTACCTCGGCAATGAAATCTGCCAGGACCTGGCCCTTGATTGCGGGGCGCGGCGTATAGTTTAGCGTGAGTGTGCCCAGCTCGATTGCCCATTTTGCTAACCTCCCAGAGATGTCAGGTTTGGAAAGGATCGGGCTGATCCTGTAGTTGGTTAACACCGTGATGACGTGATTTGCGAAGTAGCGTCACAACCATCTTGACGCGTGTACTAGTGCTAGTACCAACTTTTCCATTATTGAATATCTTGTCTCTGGGTCATTGAGCATCTTGCTGATGTAGTAGATGGGTGTTTGAACTCCCTCCCGCTCCACTATTAGTATCGCACCTACCGCATTGTCTGCAGCGGATAGGTATAATATAAGTGGTTCACCTTTGCGTGGTGCGGTTAGAGTTGGGAGTTGTATCAAACACTCTTTCGTTTCCCGGAAGGCGTTTTCGGCCTCTGTGGTCCACTGGAATTGTTCTTTCTTTAGATAGTTCCGCAGGGTCTTTATGAAAGGATAAGACTTAGCTGCATGGTTGGCTAAGAATCTGTTTAGTGCGGCTAACCTGTCGGCTAGTCGTTGCATTTCTTTCATCGTTGAAGGCGATGGCATGCGCTCGATCGCCTGAACTTTTTCCGGGTTTACCTTGAATCCATCTTTCGTTGCGATGAATCCAAGGAATTTGCCTTCTTCCATTCCAAACGAGCATTTCCCTGGATTGAGCTTCATATTGACGCTTCGCAGAGTTTGGAATGTTCTGTCGATATCGGTGAGCATGGTATCCTCTTCCATGCTCATGACGACTAGGTTGTCCATGTAGATTTTGACACTTTTGCTGATTTGCCCGCGAAAAGTGTCGTTCATTAGTTTTTGATAGGTTGCGCCCGCGTTGCGCAACCCAAACGACATTTTTGTATAGCAGTAATTTTTGGTAGGGGTGCGGAATGCCGTTCTGTCTTCATCCTCGATTGCCATCTGTACTTGGTGGTAGCCTTTATAACAATCGAGGAAGCACTTCCATCGAAACGGTGCGAGGTTATCGACCTTTTCGTCGATTTCCGGAAGTGCGTAACAATCCTTGGGGCAGGCTTTGTTGAGGTCTTTATAATCGACGCACATGCGCCAGCCCCCGGATGGTTTCTCTACCATGACTGGGTTGGACAACCAAGTCTGGTACTTGACTTCCTGTAGGATGCCTGCGGAGAGCAGTTCTTCGACCTGCTCATGCATCGCCTGGTTTTTTGCGGATCCAAGGTGGCGTTGGCCTTGGATCACCGGCTTGATACCTTGCAAGGTATTCAATAAATGTTGCGCGATTTCGCGTGGGACCCCAGTCATGTCTGCGGGTGCCCACGCGAAAATATCTTGGTTCCTGAAGAGAAGCTGCTTCAGGTGCGCTCTGGTGTTGGGGGACAAGGCGTGGCCCAACGTGACCTTTTGTTCTGGGTATCTTGCGTTGAGGACCAATTTTTCTGGTTGGTTGGATGTCGGCCTTGCTATCTTGGTCGGACGCAGCTCGTCCGACGTCATGACTTCCCTGCGTGCATAGATTATCGCGACCCCTGTTTCGGTTGGGAAACCGATTGCAGAATGGGGTACGGACGTAATCATGTTGAAATCGCCTTGGGATTCTCTCCCAAGGAGCACGTCATATTTGGAAGTATGAGGTAAAACCATGAAGTTTACCTCTTCTGTTCGTGTGTGCCTTCCGCTGGTGAGGCGCACAGGAAAAGTAATTTGGCCTAGGGGAAAGACAGTTTCCCCTGCGAACCCGGCCAACAGGTAATCCACTGCTTGCAACCGATCTTTGTCTTCCTGATTGAACTGGTTGAAGCACTGCTCATATATGATGTCAGAGGTACTGCCCGGGTCGATGAATAATCGCTCGGTGCAGTAATGAGCTAGTTGGCCTGTAATAACGACGGCGCGCCTGTCGCGAGGATCGCCTCGGACTTTTGGGAAAACGACTTGCTCGTCTTTCCAGTCATTGTCCGGTCTTCTCGTCGCCTTGCGCGGCCTTCCTTTGCCTCCGTTGATCATATGGGTTGAGGCCACATACATGGTCCTCTTTCCTGAGGAGGTGCCCTCGCCATGGGGGGTAATGCGTTTGGTGGCTTTTTGCCACCGGGCAACAAGTGTTGCAGCTTCCCCTCCTTTAGGGCTCGCTCAATCTCCAGTCGGAGACTGATGCAGTTGTTTGTTGTGTGGCCCGAGTCCTTGTGATACTCACAATAGAGAGTGAGATCTTGATTTTTCTTGGACTTCATTGGTTGGGCCGGTCGTAGGAACTGCGCGTCCGTAAGAAGGACTTCGCTTGGCGACCTAGTGATCTCGGTCCAGTTGCGGTCCCGAGATTCTTTCTTTGACGCCCAGTTGTCCCGTTGGGCGTTAATTGTTGCCCTTGCGTCGAACGGGTTGGTCCGCGTGAAATATGGTTTGGGGTCGCTGCCGCGATTCCCTGCGTCCCGGTTGCGTTTATTATTATGCTTGGGCTCGTGGCGGTAGGTTTGACCTTCCGCTTGGGGCTGTGCCTTTGTGAGGTGCGGTTTAAGAGACCGCTGCGTCTGGGCGTATGTCTTGACCGCAGCCATGACATCTTCCCATTTTCTTGGGGCGTATGTGCTTGCATGATAAACCCATAAACCGATTGGATTGTGATCTGCGATAAGGTAACTGTGAACATTAGGGTTTGGGGAAATGTTGAAACTGTCAAGGGTAGTCGACGAAACATAGGTCAACGAAACATGGGTTGTTCGTCGGCAAGCATCTCGACGAAACATGGGATCCTTCGTCGACAAGCATCCCGACGAAAGATGATCTTTCGTCACATGGATATTTCGTCGTGTAAGTTTATGAGTTGAACAGTGGGTGTCTATGATGTTGATGATGATAGATAATGGTGTGTGTATACGATCCTTGTTGCATGTCAATGATAATAAGAAACTTGGTTCGATTAGTTGGTATAACAAACCCACCTGTTATGTTATGTGTTACTTGTGACAATCGCATGAGATGTGAACTTGCATTAGAAAGGTGTATTGGCTAACTGATATACTGAGATCTTGTGAGTGATGCAATCTGTGTGAGAATAAAGACTTGTTTAATCGTGAAACTGATTTCATTGGTAACAACGGTAGGGTTGGTTGATTAACTTGGAAACGGGTAACTTAACAAACCGAGCAAATCAAGGTGAGTTCACTTCTCTTTTTCCAAGCATGCGTCCCGGGGAGGGACATCTGGTAAACGTTCCGGGGAGGAATGTCGGGTTATTGGGATGTTGGTTACCGATTTGTTGCCGGGGAGGCAACGGGGTATTAGTTAATAGCGCTATTTAGGTTTGGCACCCTCACACCGCACCGGGGAGGTCGGGAGTAAACTAATGACCCCAACCTTGACCATTGCTTTGATAGAAGCTTTGGGGAACATGGCAAATAATCTGGAGCCATCGGCGGTAATCGAGTTATTAACAACATCAAATCATTGAAATGTTTTATACTTATATCTGGTAACTAAAACGGGTTAACAAACTTTGAACTCACCAGCGTCGTCTGACACACTTGTCTGCATGCCTGCAGGTCGTTAGATTCATGGTTGGAACTTGCTAACTGGGAGTGCTGGAGTGGTCATGGGATGAGACTCTTGGATACATGTTTGTTGGTTATGAACACTTGTTTTGAAACAGATGATTAACGATTTACGTTATGCTTCCGCTGAATGTTTACTTTGGCTTTAACTTATGACTTGGAATTATATAATGAAATGAATGGAATGTTTCGCTTAAATATTTATTATAGTTCAATGTGATTGGTGGCTTGGATCCTGGTACGTCACACGTCCCGCGGTGTTTCCGCATGTGGTATTTTGGGGGTGTGATAGCATCAAACAAAGTGTCGTTAAGGGCTTGGGGGGAAGAGTGGCAATCAACATGACAAACTTGGACATGGATGTTTATGTGGATTTTTTTTTCGGCCAATGGAAAACCCTCCGAATGGATCAAGGGAGGCTTTCACCCACTACGGCTAGGTCTGTTCAAATTACTCGGCGCTCGACGCTCGTTCGATGCTCGCTCGAAAAATGCTCGGAATTTGCTCGTTCGATTTAGCTCGATTGAAAAAAAGCTCGGTTCGGATCGGTTCGGTTTGTAAACGAACCGAGCACGAGCAAAGGTCCGCTCAGTTCGGTTCGGCTCGGTTGGCTCGATTTATATATATATATATGTATATTTGTATGTGTATCATTTAAAATGAAATGATTAGAGACCAACATCATCAATGTTTGGTCCAAGATCCAAATAGAGCTCATTTAAGTAACTAGAATTGAAATCCAATACCAATATTCCTTTGTCCTATACCTTAATGTTCATTTGAGTAATTGAATCAAAATTTCAAATACTAAAATGCGAAGCATCGATCAATACTCAAGTCTCAACTCACCATTCGATTCAGAAGTACAAGACCCTAATCAAAACCCCCCATTGGCCATCGTTATTCGGTTTCTCCTCGTCACTCGCCGAGACGCCAACTCGCCAGGGTTTTGCTTCAATCGGTTCATTCAATTTCAAACTTTCGATAGAACAATGGTTTGTTTCAATCGGTTGACCATTTATCTTCCCGCTAGCTAATCTTGATAGAACTAGTTAAGTGTTTTTGTATTTCTTGTTACTTGTTAAATTTTTTATTTGTGTTCCATTAGACGCATCATCATGGACGGAAACTACACTTTATTCTAATAACTAGCACTCTCATCGTCAGTTTCCTTGTTTGTTATGCGACGCTCGATACTCGCTCGATGTTCGTTCGAAAAATGCTCAGATCGAAAGACGCTCGCTCGACTTTGGCTCGGTTGAAAAAATGCTCGGTTCGGTTCAGATCGGTTTGTAAACGAACCGAGCACAAGCAAAGGTCTGATCGGTTCGAGTCGGCTCGTGAACACTACCTATAATAGTCTTAGCGATAAACAAAAATACGTTGTAAAAGTAAATTATAAAATATGTTGTAAAACTAAATTATAAAACAAAGTGACAAACATAAAAAAATTTAAGGAAAGGAAACATTTATAAGGAAAACGTAATTTACGTACTAAAAAACGATTTTCCTAGTGTTATAGATTTTTAAAACGATAAGTATGAAAAATATAGAGTTAATTGCCCGGATGGTCTCTGTGGTTTCATGTTTTTTCACGTTTAGTCCCCACTTTTTGGAAATAGCAGATATGCTCCTTATGGCTTGTCATTTTGTTACTCGGATAGTCCCCTGAGTAAATATCAAGGGACTATCCGAGTAACAAAATGACAAACCATAGGGAGCATACCTGCTATTTCCAAACTAACTGACATCTACTCAGGGACTACCCGAGTAACAAAATAACAAACCATAGGGAGCATACCTGCTATTTTCAACAGGTAAGGACTAAACGTGAAAAAACGTTAAACTACAGGGACCATCCGGGCAATTAACTCAAAAATATAATAATTCCCTTTTAATAACTTCCACGTCATCATATGTAGAAATTAGCCAAATTGTTAGGTTTAAAAAAATCAAAAGTATAGAAAAGCCAAGAATTGAATGAGATGAATAAATAAATAAATGAGGTACATAACACACATTACCCATCAAGTGGTTCCACTTATTCACTCGTTATCATTCTACATCTTCCTTGACCATTTTACGTAACAAATGGCATCTCCATTAGGTTATGTGTAGTCGTCATAAAGCTCCTTGTGAGACATTATATGACAAGTGACAAAACGCGTAAGAGAGGGACTTTACAGGGGTTTATATCACAAAAGGGTGTAGTTGTTAGGGGGTTATATAACCTCTTCAATATACATACATATGTATGTATATATATGTGTGTGTGAGTTGGGAAGAATGGTCACGCCGCAATGCTGGTCACGGGACATCCAATTTCATCCCCCCATAGTGCCCCCTGTAACGGTGTTGGACGGCGCTATGGGGCGCCATAGCCGGAACCGTCATGATATGGCGATGCTGGTCACGGAACATCCAAGTCATTTTGATACCACATTTTAGAAAACAAGAAAATACCAAGCTTCGATCAGTCCACCTTCAATAGAGTATCTATATAGCACAAAACTCTCATAGTTGTTCACTTCTCTCGGCAAATTTATGAAAAGATGACATATAATGTGCTAGATAAACTACTAAACTCACCACATAGAAATAACTATCATTATCATAGGCTTGTATAGAAATCAATTACCCGTATCCACAAATAACACTAACAAATCATAAGGACTTTTAAGGCTTTTGGCTTTAGGGTAAAAAGGTACAAAATAAACAAATGAAATGAGTTAAACACAAAGGGTAAAACAACTACAATTCAACTTCTTTTCAGATTTTTTTTGACAATCTTCATCTTCTCTTTTCTTTTTCTTTAGTTGCTTGCGGTCCTTCTTTCAGATTTTCATTAGGATCTCTAATCCCCACACATATTTCTTTTTTTAATCTCTCTTTTTTTCTTATTTTTCCTGACTGTCATTTCTTGATATTTCTTCGTTGAATCATACTTCAAAGGGTAATGAAATGATTATGCTAACAAAGGGTAATATTGGCTTACATTATAGGGTAAACAAATGAATATGGTTAAAGGCTCAACATGGTTTCTAAGAGAAAATATCAAAGGTAGGTAAATGAAATGAAAAAGGGTTAAATAAGGGTTCATAATTATCCTACTTTTGCCTTAATCACATCTGTATAGTCATTATTGTATTAACTAGCAAATTGCATAACATGCACAAGTTCTGCAATGAAAAGCTATACTAGTATCTCTCAATAATATGTACAAAGGCTCAACACTCACCTAACGAAAGGATTATAGAGTTACAACAAAGTTTTTCCTCGGCCTTCCTCTACCACGTTTCTTTGGTACAAGTCGTATGCAACAGTCAGTTGTTCAGGCAAAACTGTTTACAGAAGAGAATTAGGTCAATACCAGCCAGTTACCGGCTTATGAACCATATACCAGTAGATCTTTACAGGTCGTACGTGATCAGATTATAATTTTTCGATTCAAAATTCTAAGTTTCAACTACATAGTATATTTACGAAGTAAAACATGTTTAAAACTGATTGATCACAATTGACAAGAGAAAAGAACACATAAAGCACGAATAGAACAAGAGTATACCTTCAGTTCTTCTATATTTGCCATTGTTTTGCTGAATATCTGATTTCTCTCAATCAGAGGTGTGTAGAATAAGAAAACTAGGGTTTCAGACTTTCAGTTTATAGATTTTGGCAACCATATGGCAATTTCAATACTTACGGGCCGTAAGCTAGAGTTTTGCAAATGGGTCGTGAAGTGATTCAGTTTTTGAGGTGAGCCCACTTAACAGATTACAATCGTAAGGCCTGGCTTACGGGTGGGTCGTAAGGCCTGGCTTAAGGGCGGGTCGTAAGCCCTGAAAAGACAGTAGCTTTTAAATTTCGATGATTATATCATGAATTCTTAAAATGAGATGATTTTCGGACCATTTGCCTGAAACGCCCTCACACGTAATAACTTAAAAACGACGCAGCGGAAAAAGAGCCTTAAAAATTTCTTTCTCTATTAGACACATTTCTTACATGAAGGCTCAAATACGGAATGTCAAACATTAACTAAAAGAAATATACAACATTCCCTTGCAATTAACACTTCAAGGCGTTACATAATTAAAGCTATGTGACCGTTCTTTTCCGTACAATCCTTATTCTCGACTCGATCTATGTCCGCTTCTCTTCGTTTGTGGTAGAAGAAATCCGTGTAGTACCTGTGGACATCACATACAACTTAACCATTAGTCGTGAACAACATCATACGACATTATTCTCATGTAATTTAATATCAAATATCATTCAACTATCTTCTCGTATTTTCTCGTTTTTGGAGTTCGACTTCGATACCTCATGAACCCGATGTTCTTTTACCTACATTACATTTCAACTTCAAGGCACATCATTAGCAAACGTCAATGCCCAAACATAATGAAACCATTCCTTCATACATTTATAACATCTCGCATTTATATATGTATACTAATTCCTATGTGCATTCATAGCATATTACATCCTTACATGCATACATTCATAAATCATACATGTACACATACATATATACGCATACATTCATACACGCACGCACACATACATACGTACAAGCTCTTAGATACCACTTACATTCCCGTATAAGTTTACTAACATATCTGTCACACCCCAACCGATGGCGGAATCATCGGGGCGCGGCACTGAGCGAAACAGATTGTTCAAAGAAATTCCATAACAACTAATATTACTAGATAGTTTAAAATATCATGTCCCATACCATAACCCATAAGATAATCAAGTTATTACAGACAGAGATATTCTTCAAACAATAAAATATGTTCTGACAACTCAGATTTAAACAAATAAAGATAAATTGTCTTTGTTTATAGACTCTTTCCTAGCCTCGATTTCACAACAATCCAAGCAAATAAACATCTTAAGCACCTGCCACATACGTTAAAGTAAAGGTCAATACATAAAATGTAAAGGTGAGCATACAAGTTTGATATAGCATAATAGAGTTCGAAATCGTTTACGCATAACCAGCACGTACACAGTGTGAAATGAAGCACGTAAGTTATCGACATGATCCTATCAATACCAATGACTGCGGGTTGACTACCCAAAGCAGTTCATAATGCATGATCACCACTGTGACCCATGTATTTAATTGTCCTTAACAACCCCTGAGTGAACAGGTGCTGAGTCCAAACTAATAGTACTATCGTTGCTAAGGCAGGTAGACATCAATCCATGTGTAAACATAACAAACAAGCATTCATTGAGTCACGTATAACATGCAGTAACGGTTAGCGTTTAAATAGTGTTTACGTGGTGTGATTGATGTGATTTGAATATAGGTAACGTATGGAACACCCAAAAGTGCGAAAGCAAAAAGGGTTCGAGTATACTCACAGCGATGATGGATTGAAGGGAGCGCTAGAGTGAAATTAGCCTGATCAGAACGATAGCATAACGATAAGCGATACGTAAATGGTGAGAGGTGTCAGTGGATCGGACGGTAATCCGATCGGACGACAATCCGATCGGGTGGCCGGTCAATCGGGTGGCAATCTGCTCGGACGGTTATCCGATTGGGTGACCTTTCGAGTGGATTGTTTCCTCATTTGGGAAAGATGTGTTTGTGTATGATGGTTTGACTTTTGAAGTTTTTGTTGTAGCATTTTGAAAACATAGAAGTATCTCTACCTTTCAGGTCGATCAATCGGACCGTTCGATCGGGCGACAATCCGATTGGTTGGACACTTTAGTGAGAACAAGTTCATAGCAGTTTGTCACTCGATCGGATTGTAGTCCGATCGGGTGACATTCCGTTTGTATTAAACATGTTGAAAATTGTTTAAGGGTTGAAGTCTCAACATTACATAGTCGAGTGGTAAGCCGATCGGGTGACAATCCGATCGGACAGCAGTTCGTTCAATGTTCAAACCTCAAGATACTAACATAAAAGTGAAGTGTGGGACCCAAGGTACAATCCGATCGGGTGGCTGTCTGGTCGGGAGGCAATCCGATCAGACAACAATCCGATCGGACGGCAATCCGTCCCAGATGACCTGGTCGTCTTCTTCCTTGGTTGTTTTGATAGTTTGAAGTTTTCTCGAGACGTCGTGACTACGTGCTAAGCAATCAGAACCTTGTCAAGACCCTTGTGAACCGATCAGACAGGAATCACCCAAACCCGACCCGTTCACTGGTTCGTGACGGTGGTTCATGTTTAACCCGAGATCAGAATCCTCGTAGATAAAATCCCGATCTTGAACCGACCAATACTACAAACGATTAGGAGATCAGAACAAGCTCCGATTCTATCGGTTTTGAGTGCATTGAGTGTAAAAGAGTTGAAAGAAAGTTGGAAACCATCTTTCAATCCTTTTTCACCATGAATATGTTCAGATCTATGCAAGATTTTTGTTTATTTGTGCGGAAATCGTTCAGATTTAAGTTGTTCTTGGTGGATTGAAGCCAAAACATGAAGTTCATAAGAACACCATGATGACATCATCCTAGAATACCTCAAATCTAGTGATTTCATAGTTAAAAGTTAAGATTCAAAAGATAGAAAGGTGTAGGAGTGCGTGTAGATCAAGAAAGTACAAGGTTTAGGTTGGAAACTTACAAGAATCTGGAGAAATCTGAAGAAATAGCGGCTGGAGCGAGTGAGAGAGTGTGAGAGTTGTCAACATCAAATGATGTTGACATAGGGAGGTATTTATAGGGTTTCCATAAATGGAAAGGGGAGGAGAGGGCTGGTCGATCGAGTGGCAGCCCGGTCGGGTGGCAGCTCGATCGAGCGGCACCTCGATCGGGTGGCAGCCTGATCGGGTGGCAGCTCGGTCGGCCGGCCACTCGATGCGAGTGCACAACGCGTTGAGTTTTGTGATTTCGATTCACGTGTTGAGCATTGCGATGCGATAGATTTTCCTTTTCAAATTACTTTTAATCCCAACTACTATATCTAACATACAATCATCCTAATTCACTTGCGTTTAGTGTTTACGATTCGATTGCGATGGTGTTTCGATTACGTTTCGATTAAACACCACATTATAACATAAATAAACACGCACAAGTAACACATAATTAGCACACACATGTAAAATAATATCCAGAACGCATTATTCGAGTTGCAAGCGCGATTGCGATAAGCGATAAAGCGAATAAACATGCGATAAATAACGAATAAACCTCGATTATTAACAAGTACTCCACATAATACAACTAATGCGATAAAATTAATAGATTAACTATAAGTCAAAGAAGTCAAAACAGGAATTGAGCAAGGAGCGACAGATCGCAATTAGCAATCTTTTCTTCCTTTGACTTAAATCTTGACTTTGACTTTGACTTCCGAAAGATAGGGTGTTACAGCCTCCCCCTGTTAAGGGAATTTCGTCCCGAAATTAGGCTTCAGCCGTAACAAACAACTGCTGGTACTTCGCCTTCATGTCGCTTTCGAGTTCCCAAGTGAACTCTGCGCCTCGCTTGCCTTCCCAGCGAACCTTCACAATGGGAATGTGTGAGCGCCTGAGCTGCTTGGTATGTCGATCCATGATTTCGACAGGCTTCTCCACGAAGTGTAGTGTTTCGTTTAATTGGAGGTCCTCTAAAGAAACTTGCAAATCATGCTCAGCAAGACACTTTCTGAGATTAGACACATGGAAAGTCGGGTGAACATTACTCAGTTCCTCCGGTAGTTCGAGTCCGTAGGCCACATTTACAATCCTTTCCAGAATCATAAAAGGTCCAACAAATCGAGGCGCGAGCTTTCCTTTCTTTCCGAATTTGACCACACCATTCCAAGGTGATACCTTTAGGAGTACATGGTCGCCAACGTTAAATTCAAGGGGCTTGCGTCGTCTATCGGCGTAACTTTTCTATCGACTACGAGCTTTCAGTAGGTTGTCTCTTATTTGGAGGATTTTGTCAGTTGTTTCTTGGAATAGCTTGGGACCGGTTAATAGCGAGTGACCGATCTCGTGCCACATAATTGGCGATCGACATCTTCTTCCTTATAAAGCCTCAAACAGTGCCATCTGAATGCTGGAATGATAGCTGTTATTATACGAGAATTCGACTAGAGGTAGGTATGCATCCCAATTACCACCGAAGTCTATGACATATGAGCGAAGCATGTCTTCCAAAGTACAGATCGCTCTTTCAGTCTGGCCGTCGGTTTGTGGGTGGAATGCGGTACTTAGATTAAGCTCAGTACCTGTCACACCCCAACCGATGGCGGAAACATCGGAATGAGACGAAATAGATTGCAAGAGACTTCATAACACTATGTGACAATATAATTTAAATTTGATTTCATAAATTTACTAAAAATGTCATACAATAATCAAATATGAACAACATTGTTTCCAAACACATAATACAAAATGGATTAATCTAAGTGTGTTTCTAACTCCACTTAAGTCTTGTTTCTTTACTTAGAATCATCTTGTCTATCGAACCTGCAACATGTATTAAAATAGAGTTCAATGCAAAAGCAAAGGCGAGTATACAAGTTTTGATATATAGCATAAAAATCGTTTTAAAATAGTCTAAGGCTCGTAGCCAACATGAATCACAATATGCAAGTTACTAGTATGTCGTAACGGTGTCAAGTATATGTTCAAACCCAAGAATCCAATGCGTTAAAATAGCCTATCCCCGGATAGAATAAAGGGAGGTTAACATGTTTGACTTAACAATACCCCAAGAATCGTGGGCGGTGCATTACCCCTATAGCGCTATAATTGTTAAGGTAGGCTTGTACGAAGTTAATGAGCATACAGACACGAAAAGTTTAACATCACATACGAGATTAACAAGCATCATATAGTTTCATGTTTCAAATATGGATAGAGAGTGATTCAAATAGTTTCAAGTGTGTTTATAATATAGAATACATGTTGCACCCAAAAGTGTTTAAAAGTAAAAATGGGTTTGAGTATACTCACATTGGTTGCGTATTGGAGATTCCTTGAAATAACGCACGAGTAAGGATTGGAGAAATCCAAGAGAATGAACGAATGGTTTATCCTAGATGTTTAAAGGTCACATAACGATCTAGTTAATATTTGTAGGTTAAAATATGATTCCTAACTTTATTGTTTACAATTTAACTAAATATTATAATATAATTTAGCTTATTATTAACAATTAGTGTTAAAAGAAAATAAAGTATATAAATAAACTTAACTTATTGAAACCAATAATATATATAATAAAATCACTAAATCTTATATAGTTGGTTTTGATTCTATCCGTGACTTACATTACTTCAATTTGCAAAGCAAACTTTGATGACCTCATAAAAATAATATTATAATAAACTTAGTTTTATCATTTTTCATGCATACACATGAACAACATATTTATTAGCATATTGTAAGTGGCAAATTTAAAGTATTACTGATTTAGGATGAATGAATTTTGTTTATAAAATCTAAACATAATAGCAAAATTTCAGAAGTAATTCAAACATTAAATAAAAAAAACATTGGACCTGCGAGGGACCTGGGTCGAACCCGATTCCTTCAAGTTGGACTAAACTGGTTTAGCCACTAGACTGTGGTGACCCTTTATTGATTAAATTGGATAATAATAATTTATCAATATTTTGAAGCCTCTTTGAAATCCCAACAACCCTCTGTTACTTGTTACTGGCGTGTTTGACTTAGCTTAATTTGGAACAACTTTTACACATACATATGTATGTGTGTGTATGTATGTAAATATAATGGGAGAGGGAAAAATGATATATGAAAACAACGTTTTTGTTTTTTCTACATCCATTGATGCATTTTTATACCCCAAATTCAAAGCACAGGTATGTTATTTATATAAAAAAGAAGCATTTAAGTTTGGTTTCTGTGGAAATTTAAGGACATAAATTTGGTTTAATCATGAGTTGCGAGTTATCTTATCCCCTTCCTTACGTACCCAGCCAAACCCAGAATAAGTACAACACCCAAAATTGTCTATGAACAACATTTGTGTTAACCACTGCAGATTATTTCGAACAGCAAGAAAGAAGAAAGGAGTAAAAGAACAAAAAGTATAGGTAGAAGGTATACCGAAACGTGAGGAACTGAGTTCCGACGTAAACTCCGATGTAGCAAACTTCGAACTAGGCCAGAACCGAACATCAAGTTTGACCCGAGATACCACGAACAGCCCGACACACCCGAGACTGAACCGATAGTGAATCTGAAACGTCCACAGGTTACCCGAGCCGGACCGCGACCCGAACCGAATCTGGAGTGAACCACCTTCACTGACTCGACTCGAACCCATCCAGAGTCAAACCCGAAAATCTAACCCGTTGACTCCCGAATCAGAAACCCGCGACTGTCGTGCCTCGAAACCGTCACCGGAACCACCACCTTTGTCGTCTCCGTCGTCGCCGGCAAACGGCAAAGCCGCCATTTTTGTTGCTTTCTCTTTCCCCATCTCTCTTCTCGTAGTCACCACCGTTTAACTGGGTAAGGGGGTGTCGAGTGGTTGTTGTCATTGGAGGAGAATAGTCGAAGGGGGGTTGAGGTGTGAGCTTATCAGGCCGGAGATAAGCAGTCGGATAAAGAGGGGCGCCGGCCGGAGCTTTGATCTCCGGTTACTGGACTTTGAGAGGGGGAGCAGATGGTGATGTAGTTGTAGTTGTGTGCGAAGATGAGTGAGCTAGGGTTTTTAGAGGTAGAAGATGATGAAGTTCAGTTGTGTGCGGCTGAAAGAATAAAAGAGGGGATTAGGTCTTTTTTTAAGGGGTATTTACAATAAGTTGTTATGTGGGCTTGGGCCCTAGGCCCACAAGCCCATTCTCGCGTTTAGGTGGCCCGTAATTCCTACGAATATATAAAAAAATCGGAAATACGAGACGTTACAGTCTCCCCTACTTTAGGAAATTTCGTCCCGAAATTTATTCAGAAGGAAGACTTGAAAGGGTTTTGGCTAGCACAAGAGGATTGTTTAAAATTGTCTCTTTGAAGTTTGAGACGTTTTAAAAAGTATGAAATTTGAAGAACGAAAAGATAGGTTTGTAAAAGAGTTCGTTTGGTTGAAAATGAATCGGAATACTTAGCACAAGTAAAAGCGTGTACGTGTGTGTGAGTCTAAACAGTTTCGAATAACTCAAATTTGGGGGTGTATTAGAATTGTGTCGTATTTAAGAAGGAAAATCTTGTATAAAACGATTTGTATTTGATGAAAAGTGAGGTAGTTTCCATGGAAAGTTTAAAGGATAGCACCAAATTGCATATTTGTATAAAATTGTTTTATTAAGAGGAGCGAGAAGGTTTGACATTTACATAAAACGGTTATTTTCGAGGTAACGACCAACTATAGGTGTTTGCACATGAGTGGAGAATAGAAAGGTAGCTCTAAAGGTAAAGAGGTAGATTACGATTCGAACGTTTAAACAGACTTGTTAGTGAACGAGGTTCGTATAAAGGAAAGGAATAATGGAGGATAGTAGGAGTATGGAAAGTGAATGATTGACTCTAAGTTAATGCAAGTATAAGAATGGCATAAGTATTGGATAGACAAAAGTAGCGTACTAAGAATGGAGTCTCGTCGTGGATAATCGGATATAAAGCGCTTGTGAGTTGTTTAAAGTTTGTATTAGGTCCAAAAGGTCTGCAAAACACTGAATTTCTCATGGCACGTTTTACGAACGTTTGGTAGCATGGTGAAAACACTTATAAATAGGAAGTACCAGCGGCGTATCTACCATGTTTTGACCATATTACGCCTGTTTCGTATTCGGTGTCATGTTACGTTTCATGTCTTACTATACCCAGTAGTACACTCTATGGTTCTCATACGCCCATTACTATAATCTCGTGTGCACCCGCGATTATACTAATCATAGCGTGATCCGCATAGCTTGTACTAGTTGCGTATGAATCAAGGTATACACAAATTTTGAAAAATAAGATTGCGTGCATATAGAAATGTAACATATAAGCATGTTAGCGTTCCAAATAGTATAAGATCAACGCAAGCGAATCCCTCGGGTTTTGCTCGCGTACGGGTGCGAATGTGTAAATTTGAGTATGAATAGAAGCATGAACATAGTATAATTTAGATATGAATACGCATGTGGGCATAACACAAATGCATGTAATAGAGTATGATCACAAGTATAAGCATAACTGGTGTAAAAAAATGAGTACAATGTGAGTACAAAGATAAATCGTATAAATGAGGGCATATATATGGGTATGTGTATAACATAAATTGTATGAATGCGAGTATAACTATGAATATAAGTGTAAACACAATTGTATTTGTATGAATAAAATGTATGGGTGTGAATATAAGTTTAAGCATAGTTGAATAAGTATGAGTATAAGTAGGATGTGGAGTATAAACATGAATATGAATATTAGCGTAAACGTATTTGTATAAATGTGAGTGTAAGTATAATCGTATTAATATGAATATAAACTTGGATATAAGTATATTGTAAACGTATAATTCGTGAACATGAGTATATTATAAAATGTATGAATATGGATGTGAGTGTAATAAGTAATGATTTTGTATATGGTATAAATCATAATATACAAATTTAAGCATGTAAAATTACAAGAAGTTTTGAGTATGAAGGTAAAAATGAGTGTATAAGTGAAATTGTCATGTGATATAAACTAAAACACGTAAGAGGATATGCCTATATAGTTGTTTGAGCAAAACGTGAAGTTAAAATAGATTGAGTTGTCACGAAATATAGACTCTAGTTTGTGAATGTAAAGAGAGTATGTCTATCGGTTATGTGAAATGGTTCTTTGCAAAGGAATGGAAATGCTACTATGGTTTTTGAAGAATTGATATAGTTGAAAATTATTGGTTCCTATGAAGTTTCCTTGCCCACGTGTTTTGAATTTAATTGACGTATCGAGTGAGGTTTTGAAAAGTTCCAAAGATTAATAAGTTTGCATCATTTTAAATAACTTTTCATTAACGAAGAAATTCGGAGTTTAGAGATTCTCGTGAGAACGTTGATTCTTAAAAAGAGGGTTTTGGTATACAAGCTTAGTGATTGTTGAAAAATGTTTTATTGGTTTTGAAAAGGAGTTTTAGTAAATGATTATATTTGTAATATTTTATAGGTGTGTGCGAAAAAGTTGGGTTGATTCTCAATTAAAAAATAGAAAATCTCTAGTTTAATGATATGTGATGAGCTTGTTTCAATAGTTACGTTGAATACAAAATTTCATGGGCAATGGATTTGTTAGACCGATTAAGTTGATGAGTAGCATTTCTTGAAATTTTGAATATTAAGGAACAAGCGTCTACGGAAAAGTTAAAAATTTCATGCGTGTGAGCTATGTGAAAATAAATTGTAGGATAGGAAGTTCGTTTATATAAACAATGCATTTTGGAATAATTAGGGATTTGACTAATGATGTATGATTTAGATATAAACATGATCGTATTTATACATAATATAGTCTATTAAAAGAAAGCGTTGGTAACGATCACCTAGGTAAGGGAATCACTCCTAATCCGTTGGTGAGGTCGTTGTAAGATGAGGAAAGAAGCGGAGTTAATCGGCAAGGTAAAGAAATCACTCCTATCTCGATAATATGTCTCTATTCGTTGTTACAAAAGTGTAAATAAAATTACATAAATTTATGCATGCTAATAATGTATAATTGTATGAAAAGTAATGGTACGATGTATGCGCAAAAGTGAAGTCTCAAAAATGGTTCAAAATTGACAAAAGTGAGTTTCATTATAAAAGATCGGAAATAATAAAGCGTAAGTTTGATAAAAAAAAATTTGGATGGTTCCAAAACGGAATGTTGACTAACCCAAGCGGTCGAAGAGTCTTTTGAATTTGAGAGCATGCTTTGGCCTAATAGGTGAAATACTCTCGCCGACACGTCGGTTAACGGTATTTACCCTTCCGGTTATTACATGTTCCAATTAAATCGACAATTCGAGACTTGGCGGGATTTATGAAAATCAAGGAGTGGGACTAGACGACGAGGTGCGGGTTTCACCCCTAACTTGACGACTTCGTACCCTAACTTGACGAACTTAAATTTGAAATTTCCGTTAAGATGTGGAATTTCACTCCTAATTTGATGGTGAATTTCGTGAAAAAAATAGCATCAAACGGGATGAGAGTCGTTTACCAAATTATGGGTTTCACGCCTATTTTGGTAAGCTCGTCTCGTTTGTATAATATGAGTGTTGTCGGAATAATCGAGTAAGACGCATGAGGAAATGTGTATGTTAAAGATTAAACAAACAAGTATAAACATGTCAAGAATAGCACATAATTAATGGAATAATGAAACAAATGTTACCACATAAAAGGTATGTCAAGAATAACACATAAATGATAGGACAATGAAACAAGCATTAACACATAATAAAGCAAGTATAGCATGTCAAATGTTAACACATAAGCGACATATATGCTTAAAAGATCAAAAGAGAATAAATAAGAGCAAATAAAGTAGCATACAAATAGTTTCAAGCAAAACATAAGAATAAAGTTCTAAAACTATAGACTAGGTTAAAGCATTCCTACTTTCCTAATTCCCTATAGTTATGGCTCTGATACCAATCTGTCACACCCCAACTTATGGCGGAAACTTCACGATGAGACGAAATAGATTGTAAGAGACTTCATAACACTATGTGACAATATAATTTAAATTTAATTTCATAAATTTACTAAAAATGTCATACAATAATCAAATACGAACAACATTGTTTCCAAACACATAATACAAAATTGATTAATCTAAGTGTGTTTCTAAGTCCACTTAAGTCTTGTTTCTTCACTTAGCATCATCTTGTCTATCGAACCAGGAACATGTATTAAAATAGAGTTCAATGCAAAAGCAAAAGCAAAGGTGAGTATACAAGTTTTGATACATAGCATAAAAATGGTTTTAAAACAGTCTAAGGCTCATATCCAACATGAATCACAATATGCAAGTTACTAGTATGTCGTAACGGTGTCAAGTATATGTTCAAACCCAAGAATCCAATGCGTTAAAATAGCCTATCCCCGGATAGAATAAAGGGAGGTTAACATGTTTGACTTAACAATACCCCAAGAATCGTGGGCGGTGCATTACCCCTATAGCGCTATAATTGTTAAGGTAGGCTTGTACGAAGTTAATGGGCATACAGACACGAAAAGTTTAACATCACATACGAGATTAACAAGCATCATATAGTTTCATGTTTCAAATATGGATAGAGAGTGATTCAAATAGTTTCAAGTGTGTTTATAATATAGAATACATGTTGCACCCAAAAGTGTTTAAAAGTAAAAATGGGTTCGAGTATACTCACATTGGTTGCGTATTGGAGATTCCTTGAAATAACGCACGAGTAAGGATTGGAGAAATCCAAGAGAATGAACGAACGGTTTATCCTAGATGTTTAAAGGTCACGTAATGTTCTAGTTAATATTTGTAGGTTAAAATATGATTCCTAACTTTATTGTTTACAATTTAACTAAATATTATAATATAATTTAGCTTATTATTAACAACTAGTGTTAAAAGAAAATAAAATATATAAATAAACTTAACTTATTGAAACCAATAATATATATATATAATAAAATCACTAAATCTTATATAGTTGGTTTTGATTCTATCCGTGATTTACATTACTTCAATTTACAAAACAAACTTTGGTGGCCTCATAAAAATAATATTATAATAAACTTAGTTTTATCATTTTTCATGCATTCTGTTAGTGCATTACGTCTATTGACTTCGTCTTGCATCATGTAATAGAATAGGATAGATTAGAATAATCAGTGCACGAGGTTCGAGAGTCGAAGATGAGTGGTTATACAAGAGGTTTCGCTCATATGGACAATGTCCATAAAAGCGAAACTACTTGTAACAGGTTTCGCTCATATGGACTTGTCCATATAAGCGAAACTACCATTACTATATATAGGGCACTGTTTCATTCTTTTGGAACGGATCTGAAACTTGTAACGAAGTGCTGCCAAATTGCTTTCAGGTTGTAAACATTGTTAAATCAATCAAAGAAGCTTTATAATTAGTTTGAGCGTCCGTTTCACTGATTCCGCCATTGAATCGGATAAACAACTCTTCTGATTGACTCATTCGGGTTCAACAACGATCCTACAAGTGGTATCAGAGCACAGGAGGAAGAGTTTAGCTCAATTGGATCTGTTTTCTGTCTTTTACACCTTCTTTTTCGATCTGAACAAGTTTCGATGGTTAAAATTGGCCAAATTTTTCACAGAATGTGTATTAGTGGATAATAACAAACCCTTGAAAGTTTCATATCAAAATTCGACCTAAAAATGGACCAAATTACCTTCGGATGTAGTTTCGCTTATTCGAACATTGTATGGTTTCGCTTTTAGGACCACATAGTTTCGCTCCAGTGAACAAAATTTCAAAAGGTTTCGCTTTTGTGACACTTAGTTCATTGAAGTTTCGCTCAAAATACATAGTTCCGCTCAAAGGTTTCGCTTGAACGAACAGTGTAGTTCCGCTTATACATACATTGAACTGTTCCGCTTATAAGTCAAATCAGGTTCCGCTTATTTGTCATCAACAATGTTTCGCTTATACAGACCCTGAGGTTTCGCTTATTAGTCCAATAGGGTTTCGCTCTTTCAGACAAAGAGGTTTCGCTTATACCGACAGTTGGGTTTCGCTTATACGGACACTAGAGTTTCGCTCATTTGTCCAACTTTGGTTTCACTCATAAGACCAATCTGATTTCGCTCGTGTGTCATATTTCGCTCGATAGTGAACTTTATTGTGTCAAGATCATTTCACGACAATCGAGTGTCAGTGTATTTCAGATTACTTGATATTGTTTAAACTGATTGAGTTTGTTTGATTGCTTTCAGGTGATTAAAGATGTCAAACAACGATGAAGAGTTCTACAACACATTTTATAACGCGTTCAATTCCGAATCAACAGATAGAAGATCTGAGTTGAAAGAATATTCAAGAGAGATTTCGGAAAATTTGAAGTTTGAGAACATGTACGGAAGCCAACAGAAGCCACCAAAGTTAATGAAAGTTGAAGACTATAACTGGTGGAAAAACAGATTTGAGGGTTGGGTAAAAGCTTTCGCTCATGAAAGCTGGTTAAAATTGACAAATGGATACATTGAACCAGTGAAAGAGGGAGGAGAGTTAATCGATCCAAAAGATTTCACAGACATAGACATAAAAAATATTGTGGCTGAATATAAGATGATCACATTAATCAAATAGTCAGTGAGAGAGGATATTATTTCGTTACTTGAACAAGAGAAAACTTCAAAGAGTTTATGGGAAGCGTTAGGGAAAAAGTGTGTAGGAAGTAATGAAATTGTCAAAAACAAAAAGAAATTGTTACGTAAAGAGTTTGATTTATTTTGTTGTATGAAAAATGAATCTGTTTGTAAAATGATCGAGAGATTCGGACATCTGAAAATGGAGTTGGCCAGACATGAAATCAAATATTGTGAAGAGACGATGGTGGATAAATTGTTTGATTCATTGCCCAATGATCAAGATTGGCAATACTTCGCTCTAATGCTGAAAAATATAATCAAGCCTGATGATCTAAAAGTGGATTTGCTGATTGAAAGGCTTGAAAGCCATGAGTTGGAGATAAAAAGATCCAAAGTCAACAGTCCAGCTTATCAGCAGAATGTGGAACTTTACTACAGAGGAAATGCACCACAGGCTGGATCTCCAAGAACAGCATTTTCTGCAGAAAGTTCAAATTCAGTGAACAATGAAAGTCTTCACAGTGGTTTTCACAGTGGATCTTATTCAAACACTTCAGACCAATCTGTTTCAAAGAATCTATTCCAGTGTAATATCGCAGTTGATTTGAAGAATGGACAGAATTTCAGCGAAGAATCGGCGAAACAACAGATGGTTTTCTTGGCATCTGTACTTGAATCGTATGAATGTCTCGTTGCAGGGAAGATTGGCAATACCAATTTGACGAAAGAAGATTATGATCAATTAGACCTCGAGGATATGGAACTAATGGATATAAGATGGTGCATGGCCAGTGCGGTTCGTCGAGCACAACGGTTCATGGAGATCACGAGGAGGAAGTCAATTGGTGGACCATCTACCAAACTGGGATTTGATAAATCCAAAGTGACATGCTTCAAATGCAAAAAAAGGTCACTTCAAGCGCGAGTGCAGAAATGCGTATGCTGTTGATGATTCTGAAAACCCGTTCAACGAAGATTATTACAAGAAAGCGATTTACCATCAGAACAAGTCTGAGCCACCAAGATTGAAACAGCCTGAAGAAAAATCAAGGGCTCTTGCAGTCATATATGATGATGAAGGTTACGACTGGAGTCAAGTTTGCCCAGAAAAAGATGCTGCTGGGTATGCATTTGTTGCTGAAGCTGATCCTGATAGATGGTGGAAAGCAGACTATGCAAGATGGGAAATAGGAAAATTAAACGAACCTTTCAAAGAAGCCCAGAGAGCCAAACGATGGAATGAAGAATTGGAATGTTACATGGATCCACGGGGTAATCCAGTTGCTGACCCATCAAACGTGGATTTCAAAGCTGTAACAAATCTGCTTCCAAGGCAAGCTACTTTCAACACACGAAGGTTATCTGATAAAGAGTATTTGCCTGATTTGGAGAAGAAGATAAGAGAGGTTTGTGAAGCAAGTCTACCGAAGGTGGTAGAGATGAAGAAGAGAAAAGAAGAAGAGTTGAAGAAGATGATTGATGAAGTGAAGACTGTCGCAAAGCTTGCTGCTGAAGAGGAACAGAGAGCTGAGGAAGAACAGAAAGAAGGAAAAGAAGAGAACAAAGAGGAAGTTCAGAAAATTGAGACAGAAGAATCGGTGCTGAAAGAGAATGAGGTAAGAAAATCTTCTGACTTATCGAATGTCAAATTGGTTGATGAAAAAGAAAACAAGTGCAGGAATTGCATAGAAATGTGCAAAGCCTATACTGAAAAAGAAGAAATAATAAAAGCAAAAGAAATTGAAGCAACCAAATTTGAAAATGTTTTCAAAACAAAATGTAAAGAAATGGTTGAAACAGAGGAAATTTTGAAATTAAAAGTGAAAAGCTAACACTAAAATGTCATGGTCTTGAAGAAGAAAATAAGGTTTTGAAAGAAAAGTGTATAGCTAAATGTGTTGATTGTGTTGATAAAGAATCTAAATTTCAAGATTTACAAAAACAATATGATTCTTTAAAGTGGTCGAGTCAGAGAGTACAAGAAGCTTATGATGCTTTGAAAAGCCAAGTCAAAAGTTTTGATCAAAGATTGTCTGAAACTTTAGTCACTAAAGAAATGTATGAAAGAAAGTTTAAAGAAAAGCAAGTTGAATTGAACAAGTGTGTTGATGAAATTGCTAATCTTAAACAAGTCTTGGCTGAAAAAGAAAAGATTGTTACAAAACTTCAAAGCTATCATAACTCTTCGTACATTCTCGAACTCATTTTCAACATTACACCAGATGACAGAGATACTGGTAATTGCAAAAAGGGTATTGGTTCAGAATTTCATCAGGTACCACCACCATTGAGAAACAATTATACTTTTTATGATGAGGAAAAGGTGGCAAAGGGTTTGAACATAGCTGACCAATTACCTGAAAGTATCGATGTAACTTACACCAAATCTGATGATGCTGATGATTCAGAGGTGGTAAGTAAGGTTGTTGATAGAGTTTTGAAAGATGAGTCTACAAAAGGTAAGTCTGAATCACAGGATGAAGATGAAGGAAATCTGTATGATGGATATTTGAAAAACACAAAATCCGAGAAAAATTTGAATGATGATTCAAAGGGATTGGTTTATACCATGATTGGATCGGAAAAATTATTCTTAGATATTGTATTCCCGATTCAGAATGTGATTTCAGAAAAGGTTGATAAAGTTTTCAAAATGGTTGAGATTGAAAAGTCTGAGATTCCAAAGTTTGCAGGTAAAGGTCATAAATCTTTTTATAACAAACCTGGTTCTAAGAAGAAAAACATGAAGGCTGGTTTGGGTTATAAAAGGAAACAGAATTGGAATCAAAGTAAAAAACAAAATTTGCAACAAAAGATGAATTTTGTTCAAGGGAAAAGCTTGAAAGAAGAGGAAAAACTCAAATTTGGACAACAGTCTAATGAGGAGTTTGATGCAATGAAAAAGAAACAACAACAGACCAAGGATGTTTCAAAGAAAGTGTGTTTTAAATGTGATCAAATTGGACATGTTGCACGAAAGTGTCAAAATCCAAAGCCTGTTGAAGTTGAAAAACAGAAATCTGAGAGTGTGAAACAAAGGTCAACCAGATTTGATTCGAAACAAACTTGGCGATACAATATGAACAAGTTTGCTTCCAATAAAAAATGGAAATCAAATTCGAACAAGTTTGATTCAAGACAGACCTGGAATTTTCACACACCTAGATTCAGAACAACACAAAGTTGGAGAACATTTGTTGATATGACAAAACCTCAAGAGTTTTGGAAACCTAAAAATGTTGTTCAAAATCAAAAGGTTCAAAAAGAGACAAACTTTTACAAAAGAGGTACTCCAAAAGGTCAAGTGTGGAGTGCTAAGAAACAAGTGACGTCGGTCAAAGATGTGAAAGTTGAAATCAAAGCTGAAAAAGTTTTAAATAATAATGAATTTCCAAAATTGAATGAAAATTATTGTGTTGAAATGCCTAAGGTCCAACAGACCTGGGCTAAATTGTTCAAATAATCAAATTGTTGAAATGTGCAGGTGCTCATCGGAACCAAAGACTCTGAGAATCAAAACAGGAGCAGCCTGGTACTTGGAGAGGAGGAAGAGGTTGCAGGACCCTGGTTTGGTTGAACAAGGAGTTCAGTTTGAGTGTTGTTTGTACATAAATAAACAATATTTTCAATAACCTAAAAATTTGAAAAATTAAAAACCAAAAATATGTTTTTAGTGTGTTAAAATGTGAAAAAAACCAAAAATATGTTTGTTTTTAGTTTTGTTTGAATAAATGTTGATTGAATACGCCGAAACCCTCACGGCTGAACAAACATGTTTACATTCATCAGATTGAAAAACGGTTTTCAAACTGTAAAAATCAATGTGTTGTAAATCATGGGGGTAATTACTACTTTTAGTATAATCCAGTTCACAAGATGCAGAATATGGATGGCAAGATAAAGCTATCAGTATCGTGTTGTCAAATTTTTAATGATTTTGCATTTTAGGGGGAGAAAAATTGTCATTAGAAAATCCAAAAACATTAGAAAATTTGAAAAAGACAAAAACATGATAAAATTCAAAAATTTGAGTTTTGCGTAAAAAGAGGAAATGATAGTACATCAGTAGACAGTTACAGTATGCTAAAGAATTGTAATGATTTAATAGTGTTAAACAGTTTCACTGATGATATGTCGATAGGTTTTTATACATTTAGTAAATTTTTTCAAGATATAAATCTAAATTCAAACACTTGCTTATTTCGTGGGGAACACTACTTGGATAAATAGGTAACCCCTGAAATCTCGTTTGAAAGGTCCCTTATTCTGAGATACTAGGTCTTTATACTCAGTGATATCTAGGGTATTATTCCGGGACTTCTGCTGAATGGAAGTTCTGACCTAGTCCCCGAATAATACTTTCTCGCATTGCTTGAAATATAGCAACCACCCCCTCAGCATAAAAAACGATGAAACATTGCAAAATGCTAATCGTGTGCTGTTGTAAATAAAAGATCCTCTAAAGGGGACACACCAGAAAGTCGAAGCCGTCATCTCTCTGCGTATACGGAAGTATCGACCTGAGCTCTCATGGCCCTCGCATTTAACCCCTTACAGATATCATTTGTGGTATACTCACCTGTAAGACTGAATATCTGGGATTCTGGATACGGGAGTATATTCAAGAGGTGGGACACATGAATAAGTTTAAGGTCTTAAAACATCTAAATCGTATCCTGAATCAGTTGAAATTTGTATAAAAATTTAAGTGGATCAGTATATCGATAATCTAAGTGAATTGTTTAATTCTTAAAGCGAAAGTAAGTTCAACGGTACTTGTAACTTGTCAACAACTGATATGATCCTCTGTCGCATACTCAAACAAAAATATTGTCTGTAAATATGTTTGTACATATGTCTTTACTGCTTTATATTTTCAGAAAAATACAAAAAGATTTTGATTTTTGTTTAATTTTCGACAACCGATGTCTGAGATGTTGAGTTTTCAAAATCTGAGAAAGCTGATTGTGGTTCTGTAAATAAAACAAGTTCATTAATTTGAAACTTGAATTTCTATAAAAATTCAAAAACAGTTTGTGATATCTCCAAGGTCATTAATTTGGACTTGGATGATTAACTGTGGGGGATTTGGATGCTTATACTGTTAAAGATTTAGCTTAAAATCTTGTTTGTTGAAGTTGCAAAATTATTTGTAGTTTGATGATAGGGGGAGTGATTAGATAGTTTGATTTGTCAGATTACGATATTTGGAAGTTTAAAATGTTGTTACTTATCAAGTGTATGAGTGATTGCAGAAAAATCCAGACTACGATCCCGAGAGCAGAGTCTAAGGGGGAGTCTGAAGAGAAGCTGGATGTTAGAAAGAGCTTGTAGCTGGAAAGCTAGGTGTCGATCCCTAAAAGCACGGAAGCTTGAAGAAAGGGGGAGCCTGTTGATGATAAAGCCAGTGATGAGATCCTGGTATAACATTCAGAAGAGAGAAGCTGATCAAAGACAAAGATTGAAAGATGCTTACATTGTTATAATCTAATTGAGAAGGCAAAATGATCAAGACTGAAGAGGTGTCATAACAGAGAATGGTCACTGAAGACTTCGTCAATATCCAAGGGGGAGTCTGTTAGTGCATTACGTCTATTGACTTCGTCTTGCATCATGTAATAGAATAGGATAGATTAGAATAATCAGTGCACGAGGTTCGAGAGTCGAAGATGAGTGGTTATACAAGAGGTTTCGCTCATATGGACAATGTCCATAAAAGCGAAACTACTTGTAACAGGTTTCGCTCATATGGACTTGTCCATATAAGCGAAACTACCATTACTATATATAGGGCACTGTTTCATTCTTTTGGAACGGATCTGAAACTTGTAACGAAGTGCTGCCAAATTGCTTTCAGGTTGTAAACGTTGTTAAATCAATCAAAGAAGCATTATAATTAGTTTGAGCGTCCGTTTCATTGATTCCGCCATTGAATCGGATAAACAACTCTTCTGATTGACTCATTCGGGTTCAACAACGATCCTACACATACACATGAACAACATATTTATTAGCATATTGTAAGTGGCAATTTTAAAGTATTACTGATTTAGGATGAATGAATTTTGTTTATAAAATCTAAACATAATAGCAAAATTTCAGAAGTAATTCAAACATTAATTAAAAAAAAACATTGGACCTGCGAGGGACCTGGGTCGAACCCGGTTCCTTCGAGTTGGACTAAACTGGTTTAGCCACTAGACTGTGGTGACCCTTTATTGATTAAATTGGATAATAATAATTTATCAATATTTTGAAGCCTCTTTGAAATCCCAACAACCCTCTGTTACTTGTTACTGGCGTGTTTGACTTAGCTTAGTTTGGAACAACTTTTACACATACATATGTATGTGTGTGTATGTATGTATGTATGTAAATATAATGAGAGAGGGAAAAATGATATATGAAAACAACGTTTTTGTTTTTTCTACATCCATTGATGCATTTTTATACCCCAAATTCAAAGCACGGGTATGTTATTTATATAAAAAAGAAGCATTTAAATTTGGTTTCTGTGGAAATTGAAGGACTTAAATTTGGTTTAATCATGAGTTGCGAGTTATCTTATCCCCTTCCTTGCATACCCAGCCGAACCCAGAATAAGTACAACACCCAAAATTATCTATGAACAACATTTGTGTTAACCACTGCAGATTATTTCGAACAGCAAGAAAGAAGAAAGGAGTAAAAGAACAAAAAGTATAGGTAGAAGGTATACTGAAACGAGAGGAACTGAGTTCCGACGTAAACTCCGATGTAGCGAACTTCGAACCAGGCCAGAACCGAACATCAAGTTTGACCCGAGATACCACGAATAGCCCGACACACCCGGGACTGAACCGATACTGAATCTGAAACGTCCACAGGTTACCCGAGCCGGACCGTGACCCGAACCGAATCTGGAGTGAACCACCTTCACTGACTCGACTCGAACCCATCCAGAGTCAAATCCGAAAATCTGACCCGCTGACTCCCGAATCAGAAACCCGCGACTGTCGTGCCTCGAAACTGTCACCGGAACCACCACCTTTGCCGTCTCCGTCGTCGCCGGTAAACGGAAAAGCCGCCATTTTCGTTGCTTTCTCTTTCCCCATCTCTCTTCTCGTAGTCACCACTGTTTAAATGGGTAAGGGGGTGTCGAGTGGTTGTTTTCATCGAAGGAGAATAGTCGAAGGGGGGTTGAGGTGTGAGCGTATCGGGCCGGAGATAAGCAGTCGGAGAAAGAGGGGTGCCGGCCGGAGCTTTGATCTCCGGTTACTGGACTTCGAGAGGGGGAGCAGATGGTGATGTAGTTGTGTGCCAAGATGAGTGAGCTAGGGTTTTCAGAGGTAGAAGATGATGAAGTTCAGTTGTGTGCGGCTGAAAGAATAAAAGACGGGATTAGGTCTTTTTTTTTTTAAAGGGGTATTTACAATAAGTTGTTATATGGGCTTGGGCCCTAGGCCCACAAGCCCATTCTCGCGTTTAGGTGGCCCGTAATTCCTACGAATATATAAAAAAACGCGGAAATACGAGGCGTTACAGTACCGAGTGCAGCTTGAAACGTTTCCCATAGACGCGAAGTAAACCAACCATCATGGTCATTGATGATGTCGTGAGATGTACCGTGTCGACAGATAACTTCGTTTGTGTAGATTCGGGCTAATCTTTATACCTTGTGTCTTCTTGTATTGGCAGGAAATGAGCAGATTTGGTCAAACGGTCGACGATAACCCAGATGCTATCGTGACCTGCGGCTGTACGTGGGAGTTTCGTTATGAAGTCCATGGCTATTCTTTCCCATTTCCACATCGGGATCACGGGTTGCTCAAGCAAGCCAGAGGGTCTTTGATGCTCGGCCTTGACCTTCGAGCAAGTCAGGCACTTTCTAACGTAGAGGGCGATATCTCTCTTCATGCCCGGCCACCAGTACTTGTACGGAAGGTCCTGGTACATTTTGTCGGCACCGGGATGAATAGAATATCGGGACTTATTGGCTTCGTCTGTCAGAATCTGTCGCAAATCGTTCCTACTAGGGATCCAAATTCGGTCCAGATAATGGAATATCCCATTCGATTTATTCACTAATTGGGCTCCATCGTGATGAATCCTTTCTTTCTTCAAAGTACGCTCGGTAAAGCATGCATGCTGGGCTTCGTGAATGAGAGACTCGAGATGATGTTGGGCTGGAACATTTTGAGCGTTATGCAAGTAGCTTCGTCTGCTGAGAGCATCAGCAACGACATTTGCTTTGCCAGGATGATAACGAATCTCACAATCGTAATCGTTGAGAAGTTCCACCCATCGGCGTTGACGCATATTGTAGGATCGTTTTCAGACCCGAACGAGTCGATCAGAAGAGTTTTTCTTAGTTTGAGCGGCGGAAACAAACAAACTAAGTTCAATTCAGCAAGATTTACACTTTAAACTGTCTCTTTGATTGATAAAATGACTTTTACAGCGTGACGACACTTCGGCAGCACTTCGTTGCAAAACCGGAACAACTGATACAAATTTCGTTTGAATGACCATATATATAGGCCACGTGATTTCGCTTGAACACGTTTCAAGCGGAATCACTTACATTGATTCAAGCAGAATCACATGTTTAACTCGAGCGGAATAAAACATTATGTTGATTTCGCTTGAAACTGACTCAATGTCATTTCAAGCGGAATCTCCACTAATTCACTATCTCGTTTTTCATGCCCTGATCTAACTAGCTTTATACAAGACTCGATACAAGACGAAGACAACAGACGGATGCACCAACAAACTCCCCCCGGATGTTGACGGAGTCTTCAGTGTCGAGTCTTCGTATCTTCAATCTTTATCAGCCTTTGGGCATCTCTTTGAAGTATTTGACGCTGTAAATATCCTCAATCTTTATCTTCTCTTCTCTTTCATCACCAACAAACTCCTTCCTTCGGATGTTGAAGTCTTCTCTATTCATCAGCATCAACATACACTCCCCCTTTCAATCAGCTGAGATCGCAGTCTGGCTTCTGCAAGTTCAAGATCGTTGCCTGGTTCAAATCTGCACATTCTCTACCATAAACATAAGTTTTATGATATTACACTTTAACACATTCAGACACCACTTGTAGAAAACACAAAATGATTTATCTTTTAGATTCTGATGAACTACTTGCAGGAGTAATATTTTTTCAAAACTTCTGATGACCACTTGAAGGATAGATTTTTCTTAAATCTTTATAACCATAATCTTCCCAAACCTGTTCGTCATGTTTAGCACTTGAGATTTTGAATATCAGCTATCCAACACCAGTTGTCGAAAATCTTTTTGAATTTTTCAAAATTTTTGATAAAACACACATAATTTTTTTTTTGATTTTTGAATATAAAGAAATGAAATGCAGTAAAGAAATATTTACAGACAATATTTTTGTGAGTTTGTGTAAGAGGATCATATCAGTGTTTGAGACATACCACCAACACCGTTAAGCTTCATTTCATTTTAAGTTCTAAACAATTCACTTAGATTGTCAGTATACTGGTCCTCTTTAATTTTCATACAAAGTTCAACTGCTTCGAGATACGATATTAATGTTTTAAGCACTTAAACTTATTCGAGTGTCCCACTACTTGAATATACTCCCGTATCCAGATCCCAATATTCAGTCTTACAGGTGAGTATACCATAGATGATATCTGTAAGGGGTTAGATGCGAAACCGTGAGAGCTCAGGTCAGAACTTCCGTTCAGCAGAGAGATGATGGCTCGACTTTTGGTGTGTCCCCTTTAGAGGATCTTTTCTTCAACAGCAATGATTATCAATTTTATTGTTTCATCAATTTGCTGAGGGCGGTGCTATGTTTCAAGCATTTGCAGAAAGTATTATACGGGGACTAGGTCAGAATTTCCATTCAGCAGAAGTCCCGGGATAATACCCCAGATATCACTGAGTATAAAGACCTAGTATCTCAGAAATAGGGACCTTTCAAACAAGATTTCGGGGGTTACCCATATATCCAAGAAATTGTTACCCACGATATAAGCAAAGTTTGAATTTAGGTTTATATCTCGTCACAATCTACTAAATGTGCAAAAACCTACTGGCATATCCGCAGTGAGATTGTTTATCACATTTTTATTTTACATTTCTTTAGCGTGCTGTGATAGTCCACTGATGTACTATCATTTCCTCTTTTATACAACAAAACTCTTTTTCATTTTGTCATGTTTTTGACTTTTTCAAATTTTCAAATGTTTTTGGTTTTTTCTGAAATTTTTACTCCCCCTAAAATGCAAACACATTAAAGAAACCTTGAAAACAAAACTGTACAAACATATGACAACTGTTGTTTCAAGCTTCAATTCGCCATCCACTTGGCAAAAACAATCAGAACTCCCCCTTTCAACAAACTATTTTCTCATTAAGATTTCAAAACACTTAAGTTTGTTTTAATCAAAATGATTTTTCCGGAAAATAAGTTTGTTTTTACCACTTTTAGGTTCGGGTTCTTCATCTTGCTTTTCAACCACTTGAATGAGAATTACATCAAGTTCAAATTAATGACCTTGAGTAATCTCTTTGTAAAAACCAACCTCTGTACCACTTGTTCGTAAAAACAATCAAATACAAAGAATGATGCCGATTCATGTTACACTCTTACCAACCTGGGAACTCCGGAAAGTCAGGTTTTTCATTCAAAGAAAATATCCACCCAAGCCTGACCAGCCTTGGGTGTTACCGAGCTACCAACACTCGTTTTCTTACCTCCCATCTTCTTCTCATAAAACTCTTTAACGCCTTTGACTTTTCGGTCAATCATTTTTCCAAACATGTTCCAATTAAATCGACAATTCGAGACTTGGCGGGATTTATGAAAATCAAGGAGTGGGACTAGACGACGAGGTGCGGGTTTCACCCCTAACTTGACGACTTCGTACCCTAACTTGACGAACTTAAATTTGAAATTTCCGTTAAGATGTGGAATTTCACTCCTAATTTGATGGTGAATTTTGTGAAAAAAATAGCATCAAACGGGATGAGAGTCGTTTACCAAATTATGGGTTTCACGCCTATTTTGGTAAGCTCGTCTCGTTTGTATAATATGAGTGTTGTCGGAATAATCGAGTAAGACGCATGAGGAAATGTGTATGTTAAAGATTAAATAAACAAGTATAAACATGTCAAGAATAGCACATAATTAATGGAATAATGAAACAAATGTTACCACATAAAAGGTATGTCAAGAATAACACATAAATGATAGGAAAATGAAACAAGCATTAACACATAATAAAGCAAGTATAGCATGTCAAATGTTAACACATAAGCGACATATATGCTTAAAAGATCAAAAGAGAATAAATAAGAGCAAATAAAGTAGCATACAAATAGTTTCAAGCAAAACATAAGAATAAAGTTCTAAAACTATAGACTAGGTTAAAGCATTGCTACTTTCCTAATTCCCTATAGTTATGACTCTAATACCAATCTGTCACACCCCAACCTATGGCGGAAACATCGGGATGAGACGAAATAAATTGCAAGAGACTTCATAACACTATGTGACAATATAATTTAAATTTAATTTCATAAATTTACTAAAAATGTCATACTATAATCAAATACAAACAACATTGTTTCCAAACACATAATACAAAATTGATTAATCTAAGTGTGTTTCTAAGTCCACTTAAGTCTTGTTTCTTCACTTAGCATCATCTTGTCTATTGAACCTGCAACATGTATTAAAATAGAGTTCAATGCAAAAGCAAAAGCAAATGTGAGTATACAAGTTTTGATACATAGCATAAAAATGGTTTTAAAATAGTCTAAGGCTCGTATCCAACATGAATCACAATATGCAAGTTACTAGTATGTCGTAACGGTGTCAAGTATATGTTCAAACCCAAGAATCCAATGCATTAAAATAGCCTATCCCCCGGATAGAATAAAGGGAGGTTAACATGTTTGACTTAACAATACCCCAAGAATCGTGGGCGGTGCATTACCCCTATAGCGCTATAATTGTTAAGGTAGGCTTGTACGAAGTTAATGAGCATATAGACATGAAAAGTTTAACATCACATACGAGATTAACAAGCATCATATAGTTTCATGTTTCAAATATGGATAGAGAGTGATTCAAATAGTTTCAAGTGTGTTTATAATATAGAATACATATTGCACCCAAAAGTGTTTAAAAGTAAAAATGGGTTCGAGTATACTCACATTGGTTGCGTATTGGAGATTCCTTGAAATAACGCACGAGTAAGGATTGGAGAAATCCAAGAGAATGAACGAACGGTTTATCTAGATGTTTAAAGGTCACGTAACGATCTAGTTAATATTTGTAGGTTAAAATATGATTCCTAACTTTATTGTTTACAATTTAACTAAATATTATAATATAATTTAGCTTATTATTAACAACTAGTGTTAAAAGAAAATAAAATATATAAATAAACTTAACTTATTGAAACCAATAATATATATATATAATAAAACCACTAAATCTTATATTGTTGGTTTTGATTATATCCGTGACTTACATTACTTCAATTTACAAAACAAACTTTGGTGGCCTCATAAAAACAATGTCACACCCCCAAAATCCACACGCGGAGTATCACCGCTTGGGAGCGTGACTGACCAGGATCAAGCCACCAATCATATAGAACAACGTAAATAGTAAAAGTAAATGTCATTTAACCAAACCAATCCATATGAAAGGTGTTCAAAACATAAGTATAAATTCAACGTTTAGCGGAAGCATATGAGTAAAAGCCCAACATAAATAAAGTATGTAATGTCAAAGTGTTTAAATCAAAGCAATCACGATCCTTGTCCACAACGACCGTGCCTCCCCATGCAAGCTCCATGCATACCTAACGACATGCAAGGCATGTAATAGAGAGTCAACAACTAGTTGAGCGAGTTCACAGAAAGTAAGTTTGTTATAGTAAGTTCCTTTCGTAACGTGTGGCTCTACTGGGCCGATAGTATGTTCTATTGATGGGGGCTTCCCATAATTGCATATACACTAGACTATTTGTAACCATAAGTGTTCTTCTTACCGAGAACAGTAGTACGTACAAGTTTACGTAGGTTTTACGTAAGTGTCCTTCACAACCGAGGACAGGGGTACGTGGGGTTTACGTAGGTTTTACGTAAGTGCCTGACACAACCGAGGCAGTAATGAGTATAAGTTCACGTAGGTTTTACGTGAGTGTCCTTCGCAACCTGAGGACAGTGATGAGTACAAGTATACGTAGGTTTTACGTATGTGTCCTGCGCATCCGAGGACGATGGTAGATAGTCTAGTAACAGTGTAAGTACAGGTATCTATTCAACCTCCTTCCTTCAATCCCATTCCCAAACCCCGGGAATCCCATGCCTTGGTAAGAGTGTGAACTCACATTGGTTTGCTCGGTTTGTTAGTGCTTCTAGTGTAAATAATTGATTAGGTCCGTTACACACGACCTAGGGTACATTGCACATAACTCGATGTAAGTGTTTACGTTCAATTAGGGTTTACAATTCCTTTGTGTTTCATGTGATAAGTGTTTACAGATTTACGTGACATAGATTGCACACACACATAAAGTATCATACGGTAACGTACGGTGTCATACAGTGCCATACAGTGACCTGCAGTAAGATACAGTAGGCTCTAACACTAACACTACATATCACATGAAATTCGGACCACCATCAAGCATGAAACTCAGACAAACAACCCTAGTGAAACTCGGACCTAAGAGCATTCCATAAAGACTCGGACTCAAGAATCCTTTACACAATTTCGGACCATGTTAAGCATTAAAAGTCGGACCTTATGCATCATCACAAAAAGTCGGACAAGCACTCATAATAAAGCTCGGACCATATTCATGTTAATAAAAAATTCGGACCAACTATTTAAATAAAAACTCAGACTCATCATCCACTAATAAAAGTCGGACCTTGTGTGTATTGAAAGGAATTCGGACCAAATGAATAACAAAACTCGGACCACCCCACCTTCCTAAAACTTGGACCACATACAAGTCCAATAAAGTTCGGACCTTGTGTCCTAATTACAAAAGTCGGACCCTTATTCTCCTTACAAAATTCGGACATCTTGTTCCATACAAAAATTCAGACCCATCTTATGTGTTACAAAAATCGGACTTTCATGTGTGATAATCAAAAATTCGGACTACATATACAATAAAAATTCGGACCTTCGTTTTATATAAAGTTCGGACCATGCAAACTTGAACTATAGGAATGAGGTCGATGGAGAAAGTCTGACCAGCGAGGATAAGATTACAACCCTGAACTATGTGTGTGGCCTCTAGACTTTTACCGTTAGCTAACTCTACGACATGTTTGGTGTTTTGGGGAGTTGGTGCACGTTTTAACATTTGGCTAACTTTCAAAGACACATAACTTGTATCCGCACCCAAATCAAACAATACAGTAACATAAAAGTCGTCAAGAAGAAACTTACCCATAACCACATTGGGATCATTTCTGGCATCACCCTGCCCCAGCACAAATGCACGTCCCCTAGCTTCGTTGCCGTTGTTGTTCCCACCGTTGTTGTTTCCGTTTCCCTGGTTATTGTTGTTGTTGTTGTTGTTGTTGTTCTGGTTCCGGTTTAACTGAGGGCAGTGTCTTTTGAAGTGATCTTCAGCGCCACAATTAAAACATCCCTTGTTGCCATGTTGCTGATTCTGCTGTGCTTGCTGCTGCTGCTGATTCTGATTCGCAGGCCGTGGGCTCCTACAATCCTTGGCCTCATGAACCATCTTGAGGCACCTCTGACAGCGACCCTTGTTACACTGGCCAATGTGGTGTCTGTTACAGTTGTTACACCTTGGAAGGTTCCCTCGATATCCACCCTGCCTGTGACTGCCCGAAGATTGCTGACTAGGGCTCTGATAGTTGTCAGTCTTCCGTTGCTGAACCTGAGACTGAACTGAAGCTGACCCCTTGCTGGAATCCCCATCCCATTTCTCTTGTTGTCACTGGGAGTAGCAAGAGTAGTTGAAGTGGTAGCGGTGGCAGTAGCGCTGATACGTTTAGGCAGCTTGTTCTGTTCCACTGCCTGATCCGTGAGGCGATGAGTAAGGCGTTGAATAGCCTGGATATTGTCAAGATTAGCCGATGTCACATGGCTCTGAATTTCTGGTGCCAACCCTTTGAGATATAACTCAATACGTCTAATAGGAGGGTCCACCATAGTTGGACACAGAACGGCCAGCTCGTTCGACCTTTTAGTATATGCCTCAATTTCCGACCTAGTCATCTTCAAATGAAAGAACTCCACTTCCAACTTGTGGATGTCGTCGCGTGTGCAGTATTCCCGTTTAATCAGCTCCTTGAAATCATTCCAAGGAGTAGCGTTAGCAGCTGTTAATCCCAAAAGTTGAACTTGCGCATTCCACCAAGTCAGCGCAATTCCTTCCAGAGTACCAGTAGCGTATTTCACCCTACGATCCTCAGGGCATTCACACATTTCAAATACCAACTCGAGCTTTTCAAACCAATGGAGGAGTCCCACTGCTCCCTCCGTACCGCTGAACGTGCTTGGACGACAGTCCATGAAATTCTTGAAAGTGCAAATAGGTGGCTGAGCGTGTTGACCTGTTGTGTATTTAAGAACAGGACAAGGTTAAATACAATAGTTGGTTTAGGAATGTAGGATCTAAAGATCCTGGTGTGAGTTACTACTGCAGGGTATACCTCCTGCTTGTGCGGCTGCAAGTGCCGCAACAACTTGTTCGTTGATAAGAGCCGTCAAGTGGGCTTGAGTCAAGTCAATACGTCCAGCCATGATCTTCATAGCAAATGTAACATAAGTGAGAGAGGTTCGCGAATAGTGCGATGACAGAAGAGAGTAAGCAAACAAGTGTTCTCAAGCAATAACGTATAGTAATCAATGTAATCTAAGCATACCACGAGCAAAGTTCTATGCAATTCTAGCATGTAGGCAATAAACATAAACCTTATTACCTAGGATGTCGAGTCTTGCAGGTGGAGCGAGGCATCGTTGTGGATCGTTGAGCACTGTACTGGTTATAGTCTGGTTTTAATAAAAACGTTTTCCCCATATTAAAACCGAGTTCTCTATAACCAATGGCTCTGATACCAATCCGTCACACCCCCAAAATCCACACGCGGAGTATCACCGCTTGGGAGCGTGACTGACCAGGATCAAGCCACCAATCATATAGAACAACATAAATAGTAAAAGTAAATGTCATTTAACCAAACCAATCCATATGAAAGGTGTTCAAAACATAAGTATAAATTCAACGTTTAGCGGAAGCATATGAGTAAAAGCCCAACATAAATAAAGTATGTAATGTCAAAGTGTTTAAATCAAAGCAATTACAATCCTTGTCCACAACGACCGTGCCTCCCCATGCAAGCTCCATGCATACCTAACGACCTGCAAGGCATGTAACAGAGAGTCAACAACTAGTTGAGCGAGTTCACAGAAAGTAAGTTTGTTATAGTAAGTTCCTTTTGTAACGTGTGGCTCTACTCGGCTGATAGTATGTTCTATTGATGGGTGCTTCCCATAATTGCATATACACTAGACTATTTGTAACCATAAGTGTTCTTCTTACCGAGAACAGTAGTACGTACAAATTTACGTAGGTTTTACGTAAGTGTCCTTCACAACCGAGGACAGGGGTACGCCGGGGTTTACGTAGGTTTTACGTAAGTGCCTGACACAACCGAGGCAGTAATGAGTATAAGTTCACGTAGGTTTTAAGTGAGTGTCCTTCGCAACCTGAGGACAGTGATGAGTACAAGTATACGTAGGTTTTACGTATGTGTCCTGCGCATCCGAGGACGATGGTAGATAGTCTAGTAACAGTGTAAGTACAGGTATCTATTCAACCTCCTTCCTTCAATCCCATTCCCAAACCCCGGGAATCCCATGCCTTGGTAAGAGTGTGAACTCACCTTGGTTTGCTCAGTTTGTTAGTGCTTCTAGTGTAAATAATTGATTAGGTCCGTTACACACGACCTAGGGTACATTGCACATAACTCGATGTACGTGTTTACGTTCAATTAGGGTTTACAATTCCTTTGTGTTTCGTGTGATAAGTGTTTACAGATTTACGTGACATAGATTGCACACACACATAAAGTATCATACGATAACGTACGGTGTCATACAGTGCCATACAGTGACCTGCAGTAAGATACAGTAGGCTCTAACACTAACACTACATATCACATGAAATTCGGACCACCATCAAGCATGAAACCCAGACAAACAACCCTAGTGAAACTCGGACCTAAGAGCATTCCATAAAGACTCGGACTCAAGAATCCTTTACACAATTTCGGACCATGTTAAGCATTAAAAGTCGGACCTTATGCATCATCACAAAAAGTCGGACAAGCACTCATAATAAAGCTCGGACCATATTCATGTTAATAAAAAATTCGGACCAACTATTTAAATAAAAACTCGGACTCATCATCCTCTAATAAAAGTCGGACCTTGTGTGTATTGAAAGGAATTCGGACCAAATGAATAACAAAACTCGGACCACCCCACCTTCCTAAAACTTGGACCACATACAAGTCCAGAAAAGTTCGGACCTTGTGTCCTAATTACAAAAGTCGGACCCTTATTCTCCTTACAAAATTCGGACATCTTGTTCCATACAAAAATTCGGACCCATCTCATGTGTTACAAAAATCGGACTTTCATGTGTGATAATCAAAAATTCGGACTACATATACAATAAAAATTCGGACCTTCGTTTTATATAAAGTTCGGACCAGCAAACTTGAAAAACTCTGACTATGCTTCATTCACAAAACTCAGACCTTAACCCCGAGTTACAACATATGTGATTTCCAAAACCAGTTTACAGAATCAATGGAACAGTTACACATACGATCAAGAAACCCTAATTTCATACATTCGCAGTGCAGTAATCAAATTAACAATCAACAGTTCTAACATATCATGCATCTTAATCATCAGGCAAATGATTATACAACAATCATAACCATTTCACAATAATCAGAATCTTTAATAACCATAGAACCATCATATGAAGAACTAGGGTTTTTGCATGAATCAAACAATCAATGATTAAAAACAAATAACCATTAAACAATTACCTTGGATTGATTCTAGATAAAGAGAGGAATCAAGAGTGATGATTGAGAGCTTGTGCCAATGATGAAGAAGATGATTGTAGAGAGAATTGGAGGATGTGAAAGTACGTATGTTGATTTTTGTGAGATGATTAGTGAAGGAGATTAGGGTTAAGATTTGTTAAGATTTCACTAACTACTCTACTCACCCCTAAGTATCATCTTTTACATAAAACACACCCATCACAATATAATTTACAGTTTCATCACAAAGTTCATGTATTTACCAAATCTTTCGTAAATAACACATAACCATGCACAATCACAATATACTTTATCGAACCAAAACGTATACAGTTACAAAGCAAACCAATTGTGCAAGTAAACAACTAAACAAACAGTGAACGTGCAATAAATGCGAAAGTGGAATCTCGGAAACTCGAGTTGTCACATTATCCCCAACTTGAAAGAAATTTCGTTCCAAAATTTAGCATGCGGTTACTGAGGAAGCTAGGTAAGTTGTATCGTTTACTGGTTTCCTTGGGGTGTCACATCATCCCCCCGTTGATTTGGAATTTCGTCCGAAAATTCTGTAGTAGCTTCAGCCTCAGTAGTGGTTGCACGGTTTCTGAATAACTGGGGATATTTGAGTTCCATTTGGTCTTCTCGTTCCCAGGTGAACTCTGGGCCACGACGGGAGTTCCAACGAACTCGTACAAGAGGTATTCTAGTGTTCTTGAGGACCTTAACATCCCGGTCCGTGATTTCAACAGGTTCCTCGACGAAATGCAACTGTTCGTCGATAGTGAGTTCCTTCAAAGGAACTATGAGGGTCTCATCTGACAGACACTTCTTCAGATTCGACACGTGGAATGCGTTGTGAACTGCACCGAGTTCAGCTGGTAGGTTCAGTTTGTAGGCCACTTTGCCTATTCTTTCAATGATCTCGAACGGTCCAACGTACCGCGGATTGAGCTTGCCTCGTTTACTAAAACGTACCACACCCTTCCAGGGTGAGACTTTGAGTAGCACTCGATCCCCAACTTGGAACTCGAGCGGTTTCCTGCGCTTATCAGCGTAACTTTTCTGACGGTCACGTGCTGCCGCCATGCGTTGTCGTATCTGTGCTATTCGTTCAGTAGCATCAACTACCATTTCTGGACCTGTGATTTGACTATCCCCCACCTCTGCCCAACAGAGAGGTGACCGACATTTACGTCCGTACAATGCCTCGAATGGAGCGGCCTGTATGCTGGTGTGGTAACTGTTATTGTACGAAAACTCTACTAACGGAAGATGTTTTTCCCAGCTGTTGCCGAAATCAATAACACATGCCCGAAGCATGTCTTCTAGGGTTTGAATCGTGCGCTCAGACTGCCCATCCGTCTGAGGGTGGTAAGCTGTGCTCATGTCTAGCCGTGAGCCGAACGCTTTGTGCATTGCTTGCCATAGTTCTGAGGTGAATCGCGCATCACGATCAGAGATAATAGAGGTTGGCACTCCGTGCCTCGAAACAACTTCTTTCAAGACTTTGTGAGTCGATCTACGATTACCCAAATAGTATCATTCCCACGCTGGGATCTAGGCAGGCCAGTAACAAAATCCATGGAAATTTCTTCCCATTTCCTCTGTGGTATCTTGGGTTGCTAAAGTAGGCCTGAGGGTTTCTGGTACTCCGTCTTGACCCTCGCACAGGTCAAACACTTGCCGACGTAAGTTGCTATGTGGGCCTTCATGCTAGGCCACCAGTACGTAGTTCTAAGATCGTGGTACATTTTTTCTGAACCTGGATGTACCGAGTAGCGAGACTTGTGAGCTTCATCCATAACAAGTTCTCGTAAACCGCCATATAGTGGGACCCAAATACGCCCCGTTACGTAGTAGGCGTCGTCTTCCTTCTGTTCCAATCGTTGCCTTGAGCCACGTAAGGCTTCAGCCCTTACGTTTTCTGGTTTCAATGCTTCTACCTGAGCATCTCGTATCTGTGCAGGAAGACTAGACTGAATAGTAAGCTGTAATGCTCGCACGCGCCTAGGTAAAGTATCTTTTCGACTGAGAGCGTCAGCCACAACATTGGCTTTGCCTGGATGGTACTTGATGGCGCATTCGTAATCGTTCAGTAATTCAACCCATCGTCGTTGACGCATGTTCAGTTCCTTCTGCTTGAAGATATGCTCGAGACTTCTATGATCGGTGTAAATAGTGCACTTGGTACCATATAGGTAGTGTCGCCATATCTTAAGTGCGAAAACAACAGCTCCCAGCTCTAAATCGTGCGTCGTGTAGTGCCATTCATGAACTTTGAGTTGGCGCGAAGCGTAGGCAATAACTTTATCCTTTTGCATCAATACACAACCAAGACCCTGAATCGACGCGTTGCAATAGACCACAAAATCATCTGTGCCCTCTGGCAATGAGAGAATAGGTGCGCTGCATAGCCTATCCTTTAGGTACTGAAAAGCTGTCTCCTGGGGATTACCCCAACGATAGGTGACACCCTTCTGTGTCAGTAGAGTAAGCGGCTGAGCGATCTTTGAGAAGTCTTTAATGAATCGTCTGTAGTAACCCACCAAACCCAAGAATTGGCGTATTTCCGTTGGTGTACGCGGTGCAGGCCAGTATGAATCCCATCCTTGTTTACCACATGGCCCAAAAAGTGGACTTCACGAAGCCAGAAGTCGCATTTTGAAAACTTAGCGTACAGTTGTTCCTTTCGAAGAAGTTCCAAGATAAGACGTAGATGCTGCTCGTGCTCCCCCTGACTCTTGGAGGAGATCAGAATGTCGTCGATGAAAACAATCACAAACTTGTCTAGATAGGGTTTGCACACCCTGTTCATAAGATCCATGAAAACTGCAGGTGCGTTCGTTAGCCCGAATGGCATGACTAGAAACTCATAGTGGCCGTAGCGAGTTCTAAATGCTGTCTTGGAGACGTCCTCATCCCGGACTCTCAGCTGATGATACCCTGACCTCAGATCAATCTTGGAGTAGTAACTCGACCCTTGCAACTGGTCGAATAGGTCATCAATACGTGGTAGAGGGTAGCAGTTCTTCACTGTCACCTTGTTCAGTTCGCGGTAGTCTATGCACATTCTGAATGTACCGTCTTTCTTCTTCACAAACAGTACTGGAGCTCCCCAAGGCGAAGAGCTAGGACGAATAAAGCCTTTATCCAAGAGCTCTTGCAATTGCTTTGACAGTTCTTCCAGTTCAGTTGGAGTCAATCGATATGGTGCGCGGGCTATAGGTGCTGCTCCTGGAGCTAGCTCGATTTGAAACTCGACCTGGCGATGAGGCGGTAGACCAGGTAAATCTTCAGGAAACACTTGAGGAAAATCGCGTACAACTGGGATATCCTCTATTCTTTTCTCTTTCGTTGATGCATCAGTAACTAGTGCCAAAATGGCAGTGTGACCCTTTCGTAAACATTTCTGAGCCTTCAAGAAGGAGATGATGCCAACCACAGCACCACTCTTGTCGCCTTGAACTTCGAGAGGTTCTTTACCATAACGAGGAATACGAACGATCTTCTCCTTACATAGGATCTCTGCTTGCTGTTTGATAACCAGTCCATTCCAATGACGATGTCGAAACTACCCAGAACTATAGGAATGAGGTCGATGGAGAAAGTCTGACCAGCGAGGATAAGATTACAACCCTGAACTATGTGTGTGGCCTCTAGACTTTTACCGTTAGCTAACTCTACGACATGTTTGGTGTTTAGGGGAGTTGGTGCACGTTTTAACATTTGGCTAACTTTCAAAGACACATAACTTGTATCCGCACCCGAATCAAACAATACAGTAACATAAAAGTCGTCAAGAAGAAACTTACCCATAACCACATTGGGATCATTTCTGGCATCACCCTGCCCCAGCACAAATGCACGTCCCCTAGCTTCATTGCCGTTGTTGTTCCCATCGTTGTTGTTTCCGTTTCCCTGGTTATTGTTGTTGTTGTTGTTCTGGTTTCGGTTTAACTGAGAGCAGTGTCTTTTGAAGTGACCTTCAGCGCCACAATTAAAACATCCCTTGTTGCCCTGTTGCTGATTCTGCTGTGCTTGCTGCTGCTACTGATTCTGATTCGCAGGCCGTGGGCTCCTACAATCCTTGGCCTCATGAACCATCTTGAGGCACCTCTGACAGCGACCCTTGTTACACTGGCCACTGTGGTGTCTGTTACAGTTGTTACACCTTGGAAGGTTCCCTCGATATCCACCCTGCCTGTGACTGCCCCAAGATTGCTGACTAGGGCTCTGATAGTTGTCAGTCTTCCGTTGCTGAACCTGAGACTGAACTGAAGCTGACCCCTTGCTGGAATCCCCATCCCATTTTCTCTTGTTGTCACTGGGAGTAGCAAGAGTAGTTGAAGTGGTAGCGGTGGCAGTAGCGCTGATACGTTTAGGCAGCTTGTTCTGTTCCACTGCCTGATCCGTGAGGCGATGAGTAAGGCGTTGAATAGCCTGGATATTGTCAAGATTAGCCGATGTCACATGGCTCTGAATTTCTAGTGCCAACCCTTTGAGATATAACTCAATACGTCTAATAGGAGGGTTCACCATAGTTGGACACAGAACGACCAGCTCGTTCGACCTTTTAGTATATGCCTCAATTTCCGACCTAGTCATCTTCAAATGAAAGAACTCCACTTCCAACTTGTGGATGTCGTCGCGTGTGTAGTATTCCCGTTTAATCAGCTCCTTGAAATCATTCCAAGGAGTAGCGTTAGCAGCTGCTAATCCCAAAAGTTGAACTTGCGCATTCCACCAAGTCAGCGCAATTCCTTCCTGAGTACCAGTAGCGTATTTCACCCTATGAGCCTCAGGGCATTCACACATTTCAAATACCGACTCGAGCTTTTCAAACCAATGGAGGAGTCCCACTGCTCCCTCGGTACCGCTGAACGTGCTTGGACGATAGTCCATGAAATTCTTGAAAGTGCAAATAGGTGGCTGAGCGTGTTGACCTGTTGTGTATTTAAGAACAGGACAAGGTTAAACATAATAGTTGGTTTAGGAATGTAGGATCTAAAGATCCTGGTGTGAGTTACTACTGCAGGGTATACCTCCTGCTTGTGCGGCTGCAAGTGCCGCAGCAACTTGTTCGTTGATAAGAGCCGTCAACTGGGCTTGAGTCAAGTTAATACGTCCAGCCATGATCTTCATAGCAAATGTAACATAAGTGAGAGAGGTTCTCGAATAGTGCGATGACAGAAGAAAGTAAGCAAACAAGTGTTCTCAAGCAATAACGTATAGTAATCAATGTAATCTAAGCATACCACGAGCAAAGTTCTATGCAATTCTAGCATGTAGGCAATAACATAAACCTTATTACCTAGGATGTCGAGTCTTGCAGGTGGAGCGAGGCGTCGTTGTGGATCGTTGAGCACTGTACTGGTTATAGTCTGGTTTTAATAAAAACGTTTTCCCCATATTAAAACCAAGTTCTCTATAACCAATGGCTCTGATACCAATCTGTCACACCCCCAAAATCCACACGCGGAGTATCACCGCTTGGGAGCGTGACTGACCAGGATCAAGCCACCAATCATATAGAACAACGTAAATAGTAAAAGTAAATGTCATTTAACCAAACCAATCCATATGAAAGGTGTTCAAAACATAAGTATAAATTCAATGTTTAGCGGAAGCATATGAGTAAAAGCCTAACATAAATAAAGTATGTAATGTCAAAGTGTTTAAATCAAAGCAATCACGATCCTTGTCCATAACGACCGTGCCTCCCCATGCAAGCTCCATGCATACCTAACGACCTGCAAGGCATGTAACAGAGAGTCAACAACTAGTTGAGCGAGTTCACAGAAAGTAAGTTTGTTATAGTAAGTTCCTTTTGTAACGTGTGGCTCTACTGGGCCGATAGTATGTTCTATTGATGGGGGCTTCCCATAATTGCATATACACTAGACTATTTGTAACCATAAGTGTTCTTCTTACCGAGAACAGTAGTACGTACAAATTTACGTAGGTTTTACGTAAGTGTCCTTCACAACCGAGGACAGGGGTACGCGGGGGTTTACGTAGGTTTTACGTAAGTGCCTGACACAACCGAGGCAGTAATGAGTATAAGTTCACGTAGGTTTTACGTGAGTGTCCTTCGCAACCTGAGGATAGTGATGAGTACAAGTATACGTAGGTTTTACGTATGTGTCCTGCGCATCCGAGGACGATGGTAGATAGTCTAGTAACAGTGTAAGTACAGGTATCTATTCAACCTCCTTCCTTCAATCCCATTCCCAAACCCCGGGAATCCCATGCCTTGGTAAGAGTGTGAACTCACATTGGTTTGCTCGGTTTGTTAGTGCTTCTAGTGTAAATAATTGATTAGGTCCGTTACACACGACCTAGGGTACATTGCACATTACTCGATGTAAGTGTTTACGTTCAATTAGGGTTTACAATTCCTTTGTGTTCCGTGTGATAAGTGTTTACAGATTTACGTGACATAGATTGCACACACACATAAAGTATCATACGATAACGTACGGTGTCATACAGTGCCATACAGTGACCTGCAGTAAGATACAGTAGGCTCTAACACTAACACTACATATCACATGAAATTCGGACCACCATCAAGCATGAAACTCAGACAAACAACCCTAGTGAAACTCGGACCTAAGAGCATTCCATAAAGACTCGGACTCAAGAATCCTTTACACAATTTCGGACCATGTTAAGCATTAAAAGTCGGACCTTATGCATCATCACAAAAAGTCGGACAAGCACTCATAATAAAGCTCGGACCATATTCATGTTAATAAAAAATTCGGACCAACTATTTAAATAAAAACTCGGACTCATCATCCTCTAATAAAAGTCGGACCTTGTGTGTATTGAAAGGAATTCGGACCAAATGAATAACAAAACTCGGACCACCCCACCTTCCTAAAACTTGGACCACATACAAGTCCAGAAAAGTTCGGACCTTGTGTCCTAATTACAAAAGTCGGACCCTTATTCTCCTTACAAAATTCGGACATCTTGTTCCATACAAAAATTCGGACCCATCTCATGTGTTACAAAAATCGGACTTTCATGTGTGATAATCAAAAATTCGGACTACATATACAATAAAAATTCGGACCTTCGTTTTATATAAAGTTCGGACCAGCAAACTTGAAAAACTCTGACTATGCTTCATTCACAAAACTCAGACCTTAACCCCGAGTTACAACATACGTGATTTCCAAAACTAGTTTACAGAATCAATGGAACAGATACACATACGATCAAGAAACCCTAATTTCATACATTCGCAGTGCAGTAATCAAATTAACAATCAACAGTTCTAACATATCATGCATCTTAATCATCAGGCAAATGATTATACAACAATCATAACCATTTCACAATAATCAGAATCTTTAATAACCATAGAACCATCATATGAAGAACTAGGGTTTTTGCATGAATCAAACAATCAATGATTAACAACAAATAACCATTAAACAATTACCTTGGATTGATTCTAGATAAAGAGAGGAATCAAGAGTGATGATTGAGAGCTTGTGCCAATGATGAAGAAGATGATTGTAGAGAGAATTGGAGGATGTGAAAGTACGTATGTTGATTTTTGTGAGATGATTAGTGAAGGAGATTAGGGTTAAGAGTTGTTAAGATTTTACTAACTACTCTACTCACCCCTAAGTATCATCTTTTACATAAAACACACCCATCACAATATAATTTACAGTTTCATCACCAAGTTCATGTATTTGCCAAATCTTTCGTAAATAACACATAACCATGCACAATCACAATATACTTTATCGAACCAAAACGTATACAGTTACAAAGCAAACCAATTGTGCAAGTAAACAACTAAACAAACAGTGAACGTGCAATAAATGCGAAAGTGGAATCTCAGAAACTCGAGTTGTCACAAATAATATTGTAATAAACTTAGTTTTATCATTTTTCATGCATACACATGAACAACATATTTATTAGCATGTTGTAAGTGGCAAATTTAAAGTATTTAGGATGAATGAATTTTGTTTATAAAATCTAAACATAATAGCAAAATTTCAGAAGTAATTCAAACATTAAATTAAAAAAAAACATTGGACCTGCGAGGGACCTGGGTCGAACCCGGTTCCTTCGAGTTGGACTAAACTGGTTTAGCCACTAGACTGTGGTGACCCTTTATTGATTAAATTGGATAATAATAATTTATCAATATTTTGAAGCCTCTTTGAAATCCCAACAACCCTCTGTTACTTGTTACTGGCGTGTTTGACTTAGCTTAATTTGGAACAACTTTACACATACATATGTATGTGTGTGTATGTATGTATGTAAATATAATGAGAGAGGGAAAAATGATATATGAAAACAACGTTTTTGTTTTTTCTACATCCATTGATGCATTTTTATACCCCAAATTTAAATCACGGGTATGTTATTTATATATGATAAAAAGCAAAGTGAATGAATAGTGATTTATTATTATTAAATTAAAATTAGATTAGAATTATTTAAAATTAGAATGGAATGTACATTAACACATGAGCAAATGGTATTGGGTATAGGTACTGGTCTCAAATTTACCAAATCGGTGTATTTTCGCTACCGGTTCTGCACAGGTATTCACCGGTTTTTACTCTCAAATACCGGTGTCGTACCAGTATCGACCGGTACCGAACCGTACCATACTAGGTATATTCAGTACCGGTACCCACTTTTGGGGATTTCGGTAACGGTATTTTCGGTACCAATTGGTACCGAGCTCATCAAATCCTGTAGCAACGCAACAATGCAAGTAATTGCACTGTTTAGATTATTTTTCATACAAACAGTGAGTAAACTGTATTTCGTTTGAATTAGGTTTTATATACACAACAACTTATTTTGCTTTCTTTTTTGTCTTTTTCTGTAATGAATGAATTGTAGCATGTAAAATTAACTTGGATACTTAGAATATTGATGAGCAAATCGTATCAAATTCTGTAAACGAACCGGTATCGTATCGGTACCAAATTTACTATACCAAATCATTTTCGGTACCAATTTGGTACCCACCTTTTGGTGTTTTCAGAATCGTTACTTTCGGTTCGACACCGTTCTAGCACCATACCTGTATTTATTGATTTTTACCTTCAAATACCATATCGTATTGTACCGAACATTTTCGGTGACGGTACCTAATTTCGATGATTTTCGGATCGGTACTTTTGCTGCCATTACCGGTACCAAGCTCATCCATATTTTAACGTGTTAGCACCGTAATAACTGAACTGAAAACAACCGAATTTCCAACGTGTAGGATGTGTGGGTCCTATTATTATATATTAGGTTATTTAAAATCGTTTTTTATGACAGAGTAACTATCCTTACCACGTCATTTTATTTATGTTTTGATATTCGGTATCTGTTTTCCGTTGCTGACACGCCTTTTGTAGTCATTGGGTCCCGCCGCAACGCGCGGGCGGAAAATAACTAGTTTATATAAAAAAGAAGCCTTTAAGTTTGGTTTCTGTGGAAATTTAAGGACATAAATTTGGTTTAATCATGAGTTGCGAGTTATCTTATCCACTTCCTTACATACCCAGCCGAACCCAGAATAAGTACAATACCCAAAATTATCTATGAACAACATTTGTGTTAACCACTGCAGATTATTTCGAACAACAAGAAAGAAGAAAGGAGTAAAAGAACAAAAAGTATAGGTAGAAGGTATACCGAAACGAGAGGAACTGAGTTCCGACGTAAACTCCGATGTAGCGAACTTCGAACCAGGCCAGAACCGAACATCGAGTTTGACCCGAGATACCACGAACAGCCCGACACACCCGGGACTGAACCGATGCTGAATCTAAAACGTCCACAGGTTACCCGAGCCGGACCGCGACCCGAACCAAATCTGGAGTGAACCACCTTCACTGACTCGACTCGAACCCATCCAGAGTCAAACCCGAAAATCTGACCCGCTGACTCTCGAATTAGAAACCCGCGACTGTCGTGCCTCGAAACCGTCACCGGAACCACCACCTTTGCTGTCTCCGTCGTTGCCGGTAAACGGCAAAGCCGCTATTTTCGTTGCTTTATCTTTCCCCATCTCTCTTCTCGTAGTCACCATCGTTTAACTGGGTAAGGGGGTGTCGAGTGGTTGTTTTCATCGGAGGAGAATAGTCGAAGGGGGGTTGAGGTGTGAGCGTATCGGGTCGGAGATAAGCAGTCGGAGAAAGAGGGGCGCCGGCCGGAGCTTTGATCTCCGGTTACTGGACTTCGAGAGGGGGAGCAGATGGTGATGTAGTTGTGTGTTAAGATGAGTGAGCTAGGGTTTTCAGAGGTAGAAGATGATGAAGTTCAGTTGTGTGCGGTTGAAAGAATAAAAGACGGGATTAGGTCTTTTCTTTTTTTTAAAGGGGTATTTACAATAAGTTGTTATGTGGGCTTGGGCCCTAGGCCCACAAGCCCATTCTCGCGTTTAGGTGGCCCATAATTCCTATGAATATATAAAAAAGCGGAAATACGAGGCATTACAGTACCGAGTGCAGCTTGAAATGTTTCCCATAGACGCTAGGTAGACCAACCATCACGGTCAGCGATGATGTCGCGAGATGTACCGTGTCGACAGATAACTTCGTTTGTGTAGATTCGGGCTAATCTTTCTACCTTGTAGTCTTCTCGTATTGGCAGGAAATGATCAGATTTGGTCAAACGGTCGACGATAACCCAGATGCTATCGTGACCTGCGGCTGTACGTGGGAGTTTTGTTATGAAGTCCATGGCTATTCTTTCCCATTTCCACATCGGGATCACGGGTTGCTCAAGCAAGCCAGAGGGTCTTTGATGCTCGGCCTTGACCTTCGAGCAAGTCAGGCACTTTCCAACATAGAGGGCGATATCTCTCTTCATGCCCGGCCACCAGTACTTGTAGCAAAGGTCCTGGTACATTTTATCGGCACCGGGATGAATAGAATATCGGTACTTATTGGCTTCGTCCATCAGAATCTGTCGCAAATCGTTACTCTTAGGGATCCAAATTCGGTCCAGATAATGGAATATCCCATTATTCACTAACTTGGCTCAATCGTGATGAATCCTTTCTTTCTTCAAAGTACGCTCGGTAAAGCATGCATGCTGGGCTTCGTGAATGAGAGACTCGAGATGATGTTGGGCTGGAACATTTTGAGCGCTATGCAAGTAGCTTCGTCTGCTGAGAGCGTCGGCAACGACATTTGCTTTGCCAGGATGATAACGAATCTCACAATCATAATCGTTGAGAAGTTCCACCCATTGGCGTTGACGCATATTGTAGGATCGTTTTCAGACCCGAACGATTCGATCAGAAGAGTTTTTCTTAGTTTGAGCGGCGGAAACAAACAAACTAAGTTCAATTCAGCAAGATTTACACTTTAAACTGTCTCTTTGATTGATAAAATGACTTTTACAGCGTGACGACACTTCGGCAGCACTTCGTTGCAAAACCGGAACAACTGATACATATTTCGCTTGAATGACCATATATATAGGCCACGTGATTTCGCTTGAACACTTTTCAAGCGGAATCACTTACATTGATTCAAGCAGAATCACATGTTTAACTCGAGCGGAATAAAACATTATGTTGATTTCGCTTGAAACTGACTCAATGTTATTTCAAGCGGAATCTCCACCGGTCTAGCACCATACCTGTATTTATTGATTTTTACCTTCAAATACCATATCGTATTGTACCGAAGATTTTCGGTGACGGTACCTAATTTCGATGATTTTCGGATCGGTACTTTCGCTGCCATTACCGGTACCGAGCTCATCCATATTTTGACGTGTTAGCACCGTAATAACTGAACTGAAAACAACCGAATTTCCAACGTGTAGGACGTGTGGGTCCTATTATTATATATTAGGTTATTTAAAATCGTTTTTTATGACAGAGTAACTATCCTTACCACGTCATTTTATTTATGTTTTGATATTCGGTATCTGTTTGCCGTTGCTGACACGCCTTTTGTAGTCATTGGGTCCCGCCGCAACGCGCGGGCGGAAAATAACTAGTTTATATAAAAAAGAAGCCTTTAAGTTTGGTTTCTGTGGAAATTTAAGGACATAAATTTGGTTTAATCATGAGTTGCGAGTTATCTTATCCACTTCCTTACATACCCAGCCGAACCCAGAATAAGTACAACACCCAAAATTATCTATGAACAACATTTGTGTTAACCACTGCAGATTATTTCGAACAGCAAGAAAGAAGAAAAGGAGTAAAAGAACAAAAAGTATAGGTAGAAGGTATACCGAAACGAGAGGAACTGAGTTCCGACGTAAACTCCGATGTAGCGAACTTCGAACCAGGCCAGAACCGAACATCGAGTTTGACCTGAGATACCACGAACAGCCCGACACACCCGGGACTGAACCGATACTGAATCTGAAACGTCCATAGGTTACCCGAGCTGGACCACAACCCGAACCGAATCAAGAGTGAACCACCTTCACTGACTCGACTCGAACCCATCCAGAGTCAAACCCGAAAATCTGACCCGCTGACTCCCGAATCAGAAACCCGCGACTGTCATGCCTTGAAACCGTCACCGGAACCACCACCTTTGCCGTCTTCTTCGTCGCCGGTAAACGGCAAAGCCGCCATTTTCGTTGCTTTCTCTTTCCCCATCTCTCTTCTCGGAGTCACCACCGTTTAACAGGGTAAGGGGGTATCGAGTGGTTGTTTTCATCGGAGGAGAATAGTCGAGGGGGGTTGAGGTGTGAGCGTATCGGGCCGGAGATAAGCAGTCGGAGAAAGAGGGGCGCCGGCCGTAGCTTTGATCTCCGGTTACTGGACTTCGAGAGGGGGTGCAGATGGTGATGTAGTTGTGTGCCAAGATGAGTGAGCTAGGGTTTTCAAAGGTAGAAGATGATGAAGTTCAGTTGTGTGCGGCTGAAAGAATAAAAGACGGGATTAGGTCTTTTATTTTTCTTTAAAGGGTTTTTACAATAAGTTGTTATGTGGGCTTGAGCCCTAGGCCCACAAGCCCATTCTCGCGTTTAGGTGGCCCGTAATTCCTACGAATATATAAAAAAAGCAGAAATACGAGGCATTACAGTACCGAGTGCAGCTTGAAATGTTTCCCATAGACGCGAGGTAAACCAACCATCACGGTCAGCGATGATGTCGCGAGATGTACCGTGTCGACAGATAACTTCGTTTGTGTAGATTTGGGCTAATCTTTCTACCTTGTAGTCTTCTCGTATTGGCAGGAAATGAGCAGATTTGGTCAAACCGTTGACGATAACCCAGATGCTATCGTGACCTGAGGCTGTACGTGGGAGTTTCGTTATGAAGTCCATGCCTATTCCTTCCCATTTCCACATCGGGATCACGGGTTGCTCAAGCAAGCCAGAGGGTCTTTGATGCTAGGCCTTGACCTTCGAGCAAGTCAGGCACTGTCCAACGTAGAGGGCGATATCTCTCTTCATGCCCAGCTACCAGTACTTGTACGGAAGGTCCTGGTACATTTTGTCGGCACCGGGATGAATAGAATATCGGGACTTATTGGCTTCGTCCATCAGAATCTGTCGCAAATCGTTCCTCTTAGGGATCCAAATTCGGTCCAGATAATGGAATATCCCATTCGATTTATTCACTAACTGGGCTCCATCGTGATGAATCCTTTCTTTCTTCATAGTGCGCTCGGTAAAGCATGCATGCTGGGCTTCGTGAATGAGAGACTCAAGATGATGTTGGGCTGGAACATTTTGAGCGCTATGCAAGTAGCTTCGTCTGCTGAGAGCGTCGGCAACGACATTTGCTTAGCTAGGATGATAACGAATCTCACAATCGTAATCGTTGAGAAGTTCCACCCATCGGCGTTGACGCATATTGTAGGATCGTTTTCAGACCCGAACGAGTCGATCAGAAGAGTTTTTCTTAGTTTGAGCGGCGGAAACAAACAAACTAAGTTCAATTCAGCAAGATTTACACTTTAAACTGTCTCTTTGATTGATAAAATGACTTTTACAGCGTGACAACACTTCGGCAGCACTTCGTTGCAAAACCGGAACAACTGATACAGATTTCGCTTGAATGACCATAAATATAGGCCACGTGATTTCGCTTGAACACTTTTCAAGCGGAATCACTTACATTGATTCAAGCAGAATCACATGTTTAACTCGAGCGGAATAAAACATTATGTTGATTTCGCTTGAAACTGACTCAATGTCATTTCAAGCGGAATCTCCACTAATTCACTATCTCATTTTTCGTGCCCTGATCTAACTAGCTTTATACAAGACTCGATACAAGACGAAGACAACAGACGGATGCACCAACAAACTCCCCCTCGGATGTTGACGGAGTCTTCAGTGTCGAGTCTTCGTATCTTCAATCTTTATCAGCCTTTGGGCTTCTCTTTGAAGTATTTGACACTGTAAATATCCTCAATCTTTATCTTCTCTTCTCTTTCATCACCAACAAACTCCTTCCCTCGGATGTTGACGTCTTCTCTATTCATCAGCACCAACATACACTCCCCCTTTCAATCAGCTGAGATCGCAGTCTGGCTTCTACAAGTTCAAGATCGTTTCCTGGTTCAAATCTGCACATTCTATACCATAAACATAAGTTTTATGATATTACACGTTAACACACTCAGATGCCACTTGTAGAAAACACAAAATGATTTATCTTTTAGATTTTGATGAACTACTTGCAGGAGTAATATTTTTTCAAAACTTCTGATGACCACTTGAAGGATAGATTTTTCTTAAAACTTTATAACCATATTCTTCCCAAACCTGTTCGTCATGTTTAGCACTTGAGATTTTGAAAATCAGCTATCCAACACCAGTTGTCGAAAATCTTTTTGAATTTTTCAAAATTTATGATAAAACACACATAATTTTTTTTTATTTTTGAATATAAAGAAATGAAATGCAGTAAAGAAATATTTACATACAATATTTTTGTGAGTTTGTGTAAGAGGATCATATCAGTGTTTGAGACATACCACCTACACCGTTAAGCTTCATTTCATTTTAAGTTCTAAACAATTCACTTAGATTGTCAGTATACTGGTCCTCTTTAATTTTCACACAAAGTTCAACTGCTTCGAGATACGATATTAATGTTTTAAGCACTTAAACTTATTCGAGTGTCCCACTACTTGAATATACTCTCGTATCCAGATCCCAATATTCAGTCTTACAGGTGAGTATACCACAGATGATATCTGTAAGGGGTTAGATGCGAAACCGTGAGAGCTCAGGTCAGAACTTCCGTTCAGCAGAGAGATGACGGCTCGACTTTTGGTGTGTCCCCTTTAGAGGATCTTTTCTTCAACAACAATAATTATCAATTTTATTGTTTCATCAATTTGCTTGAGGGTGGTGCTATGTTTCAAGCATTTGCAGAAAGTATTATACGGGGACTAGGTCATAATTTCCATTCAGCAGAAGTCCCGGGATAATACCCCAAATATCACTGAGTATAAAGACCTAGTATCTCAGAAAGAGGGACCTTTCAAACAAGATTTCGGGGGTTACCCATATATCCAAGAAATTGTTACTCACGATATAAGCAAAGTTTGAATTTAGGTTTATATCTCGTCACAATCTACTAAATGTGCAAAAACCTACTGGCATATCCGCAGTGAGATTGTTTATCACATTTTTATTTTACATTTCTTTAGCGTGTTGTGATAGTCCACTGATGTACTATCATTTCCTCTTTTATACAACAAAACTCTTTTTCATTTTATCATGTTTTTGACTTTTTCAAATTTTCAAATGTTTTTGGATTTGTCTAAAATTTTTACTCCCCCTAAAATGCAAACACATTAAAGAAAAATTGAAAACAAAACTGTACAAACATATGACAACTGTTGTTTCAAGCTTCAATTCGCCATCCACTTGGCAAAAACAATCAGAACTCCCCCTTTCAACAAACTATTTTCTCATTATGATTTCAAAACACTTAAGTTTGTTTTAATCAAAATGATTTTTCCGGAAAATAAGTTTGTTTTTACCACTTGTAGGTTTGGGTTCATCATCTTGCTTTTCAACCACTTGAATGAGAATTACATCAAGTTCAAATTAATGACCTTGAGTAATCTCTTTGTAAAAACCAACCTCTGTACCACATGTTCGTAAAAACAATCAAATACAAATAATGATGCCGATTCATGTTCCACTCTTACCAACCTGGGAACTCCGGCAAGTCAGGTTTTTCATTTAAAGAAAATATCCACCCAAGCCTGACCAGCCTTGGGTGTTACCGAGCTACCAACACTCGGTTTCTTACCTCCCATCTTCTTCTCATAAAACTCTTTAACCCCTTTGACGTTTTGTCAATCATTTTTCCAAACATGTTCCAGTTAAATCGACAATTCGAGACTTTGCGGGATTTATGAAAATCAAGGAGTGGGACTAGACGACGAGGTGCGGGTTTCACCCCTAACTTGACGGCTTCGTACCCTAACTTGACGAACTTAAATTTGAAATTTCCGTTAAGATGTGGAATTTCACTCCTAATTTGATGGTGAATTTCATGAAAAAAAATAGCATCAAACGGGATGAGAGTCATTTACCAAATTATGGGTTTCACGATTATTTTGGTAAGCTCGTCTCGTTTGTATAATATGAGTGTTGTCGGAATAATCGAGTAAGACGCATGAGGAAATGTGTATGTTAAAGATTAAACAAACAAGTATAAACATGTCAAGAATAACACATAATTAATGGAATAATGAAACAAATGTTACCACATAAAAGGTATGTCAAGAATAACACATAAATGATAGGACAATGAAACAAGCATTAACACATAATAAAGCAAGTATGGCATGTCAAATGTTAACACATAAGCGACATATACGCTTAAACGATCAAAAGAGAATAAATAAGAGCAAATAAAGTAGCATACAAATAGTTTCAAGCAAAACATAAGAATAAAGTTCTAAAACTATAGACTAGGTTAAAGCATTCCTACTTTCCTAATTCCCTATAGTTATGGCTCTGATACCAATTTGTCACACCCCAACCTATGGCGGAAACATCGGGATGAGACGAAATAGATTGCAAGAGACTTCATAACACTATGTGACAATATAATTTAAGTTTAATTTCATAAATTTACTAAACATGTCATACAATAATCAAATACGAACAACATTGTTTCCAAACACATAATACAAAATTGATTAATCTAAGTGTGTTTCTAAGTCCACTTAAGTCTTGTTTCTTCACTTAGCATCATCTTATCTATCGAACCTGCAACATGTATTAAAATAGAGTTCAATGCAAAAGCAAAAGCAAAGGTGAGTATACAAGTTTTGATACATAGCATAAAAATGGTTTTAAAATAGTCTAAGGCTCGTATCCAACATGAATCACAATATGCAAGTTACTAGTATGTCGTAACGGTGTCAAGTATATGTTCAAACCCAAGAATCCAATGCGTTAAAATAGCCTATCCCCGGATAGAATAAAGGGAGGTTAACATGTTTGACTTAACAATACCCCAAGAATCGTGGGCGGTGCATTACCCCTATAGCGCTATAATTGTTAAGGTAGGCTTGTACGAAGTTAATGAGCATATAGACACGGAAAGTTTAACATCACATACGAGATTAACAAGCATCATATAGTTTCATGTTTCAAATATGGATAGAGGGTGATTCAAATAGTTTCAAGTGTGTTTATAATATAGAATACATGTTGCACCCAAAAGTGTTTAAAAGTAAAAATGGGTTCGAGTATACTCACATTGGTTGCGTATTGGAGATTCCTTGAAATAACGCACGAGTAAGGATTGGAGAAATCCAAGAGAATGAACAAACGGTTTATCCTAGATATTTAAAGGTCACGTAACGATCTAGTTAATATTTGTAGGTTAAAATAGGATTCCTAACTTTATTGTTTACAATTTAACTAAATATTATAATATAATTTAGCTTATTATTAACAACTAGTGTTAAAAGAAAATAAAATATATAAATAAACTTAACTTATTGAAACCAATAATATATATATAATAAAATAACTAAATCTTATATAGTTGGTTTTGATTCTATCCGTGACTTACATTACTTCAATTTACAAAACAAACTTTGGTGGCCTCATAAAAATAATATTATCATTTTTCATGTTGTAAGTGGCAAATTTAAAGTATTACTGATTTAGGATGAGTGAATTTCGTTTATAAAATCTAAACATAATAGCAAAATTTCAGAAGTAATTCAAACATTAAATAAAAAAAACATTGGACCTGCGAGGGACCTGGGTCGAACCCGGTTCCTTCGAGTTGGACTAAACTGGTTTAGCCACTAGACTGTGGTGACCCTTTATTGATTAAACTGGATAATAATAATTTATCAATATTTTGAAGCCTCTTTGAAATCCCAACAACCCTCTGTTACTTGTTACTGGCGTGTTTGACTTAGCTTAATTTGGAACAACTTTTACGCATACATATGTATGTGTGTGTATGTATGTATGTAAATATAATGAGAGAGGGAAAAATGATATATGAAAAAGACGTTTTTGTTTTTTCTACATCCATTGATGCATTTTTATACCCCAAATTTAAAGCACGGGTATGTTATTTATATAAAAAAGAAGCATTTAAGTTTGGTTTCTGTGGAAATTTAAGGACATAAATTTGGTTTAATCATGAGTTGCGAGTTATCTTATCCCCTTCCTTACATACCCAGCCGAACCCAGAATAAGTACAACACCCAAAATTATCTATGAACAACATTTGTGTTAACCACTGCAGATTATTTCGAACAGCAAGAAAGAAGAAAGGAGTAAAAGAAAAAAAAAGTATAGGTAGAAGGTATACCGAAACGAGAGGAACTGAGTTCCGACGTAAACTCCGATGTAGCGAACTTCGAACCAGGCCAGAACCGAACATTGAGTTTGACCCGAGATACCACGAACAGCCCGACACACCCGGGACTGAACCGATGCTGAATCTAAAACGTCCACAGGTTACCCGAGCCGGACCGCGACCCGAACCAAATCTGGAGTGAACCACCTTCACTGACTCGACTCGAACCCATCCAGAGTCAAACCCGAAAATTTGACCCGCTGACTCCCGAATCAGAAACCCGCGACTGTCGTGCCTCGAAACCGTCACCGGAACCACCACCTTTGCCGTCTCCGTCGTTGCCGGTAAACGGCAAAGCCGCTATTTTCGTTGCTTTCTCTTTCCCCATCTCTCTTCTCGTAGTCACCATCGTTTAACTGGGTAAGGGGGTGTCGAGTGGTTGTTTTCATCGGAGGAGAATAGTCGAAGGGGGGTTGAGGTGTGAGCGTTGTCACACCCCAACCGATGGCGGAAACATCGGGATGAGACGAACAAATTGCTCAAAACATCATAACACTAAATGTGACAATATAATTAAGTTTCATTTACCAATGGGGTGGTGGTCCATTGGCAAAGGCAAAGCCTTTAAAACACCAAGGTTGGGAAGGGGGAGGTCTTGGGTTCAAGTCCCACAGACGACAAGGATTAAAGAAATTAGTCGTTCAAAAAAAATAAGTTTCATTTATTAAAATTTCAAAGTTTCATACATTGTCATAAAAAAGGAAATAACAAACTTCAAACATAGTTTATTTCAAAAGTGGGTTTCTAGGCCATCCTATTCATTTCTTCAAATCTTGACTTCCTCACCCTGCAGTATGCATTTAAAATAAAGTCAACAAAACATGTTGGCGAGTATACAAGTTTGATAATAGTATAATATGTTTGAAATAGTTTAACATGCTCAAATCCACATGACTATATGATTTCATATTAACAGTTATACTCGTAACGATGAAATCTATGTGTTCAAACCAAAGTTTAACGCAATTAACATAGCCTAACCCTAGAAGGGTGGTAACATGAGTAACATAGAATAAACCTAACATTACCCATAATATTATGGGAGGGGCGTTTCTCAACCTACAGCGCTGCCATTGTTAGGGGAGGCTTGCAAAGTTAATGAACACACAGTCATAAATGTTTAACAGTAGCATAACGTGATTAACATGAGTCAAATAGATTCACATGAAATGTGGATTGAGGGTGCAAAAATGTTTAACATAGTGTGTTTGATATAGAAATGCATACAACACCCAAAATGTGATAAAATAGAAAATGGGTCATGTATACTCACCTTAGGTTGCGTTGCGTTTTTCTTGGAAAAGATTAAGAATCAGGGGATTTCCCAAGAGGATGTGCACAAGAGATTTACCCTATTGATTTTGAGGATTGATAAATATTAGGGATTTGGAGATTATTTAAACAACAAGGCTTTTATAAAAATAATAACAATCATATGCCTCATTTTGTATATATATATATAAATGATAATTCTGATTTTAATCATAATTCTGATTTATTTATAAATAAATGAGCAAAAATAAATACTGATTTTTATATATTATTATAATAATATTACTGATTTTACCAAAATATTATAAATATTATTACTAAAATTCTGGATTATTTAGATAATAATTTCCTATTATTATATATATATATAAAATAATAATTCTGATTATTATACAAAAATGATAATTCTGATTTAATAAAATAAAAATTTTGATTTTAAAAATATAAATTCTGATTTAATAAAATAAAAATTCTGAATAAATGAATAATAATTCGGATTGTTTAAATAATAATTCTGATTATTTAAAAATTCTGATTTTATATAATAATTCTGAAAGTTTAAAAATAAATCTGATTTATTTTATTGTAAAAATTCTGATTATATAAAAAAACAGAAATAATAATTCTGTTTATAAAATTTCAGATTTAAAAATATATTAATAAACCTGTTTAAAAATAATAATAATTATATTAATAAATCCGTTTTAATAATAATAATAATTATATTAATAAATCTGTTTTAATAATAATCATTATTCTAAATAACTATAGTAATAATATATTTGTTTAATATTTCTAAATATATCTGATTATAAATACAGATAAATAAATAATTACAGATTATAATATTAATATCAATAATCTAATAATAATAATATTAATAATAATAATACTAATAAGTAATAATAATAATAATAATAATAATAATAATAATAATAAAACTGAATGTAATTAAAAAAAAAAAGAAAAACGGAAACGGAAATCCGTACCGGACGGGGTCACCGGACCGGTTGCAGGAGGCGGCGGACGGCGGTCGAACTCCGGCGGTGGTGCAGGATTCCGGTCGACGAGGGTGATGGTTTCGGTTTGTTCGTTTCGATGATCGGGAGTGAAAGGGAAAAACGATGTTGAGGGTTAGTCGGGTTTTATAAAGAGATGCAGGATGTCAGTTACGAACAGGAAGGTCTTCGAGATTCCGGTAAACAAGCCAACCGTCGGAGAAGATGAACAGTTGGCGGTTACATTTGAATTCAGTGAAGTTAATTAACGGTTAAATATAATTCGGGTCCAAGGTTTGTCGGATGTGGCATGCCCGGCCGAGTGGTTAAGTTGTTGCTTGTTAACCGAGAGGTTCCGAGTTCGATCCTTGTCCCACGCGGTTCAAACCCCCTTTTTTATTAACATATATCCTGACTAACTGGGTTAGTCACTAACTGAGTTTTCTAACTCAGTTAGTGCTGCCCTTTGATAAATTTAACCTGGTTAGCTGATTTAACCAAGATTTAGCTAACCAGGTTAGTTTAACTAACCAAAATACTCAAAAATAAAAAAAAATTAGTTTAAAATAGTTATTCATTTAATTTTAATTATTAGTTTACTTATTTAAAATATTAATAAAATAATATAAAAATTATTTTAACTCAAATTTTGATATTTTTACCGAATTAACGTATAAATTCCCAATTTTGTACGGTTTAGGGTAATCTCTTGGCAATGATGAATTTGAGAGCTGAGATTATGATGTATCTTCACTGTTTTTACGTGTTTAACATAGTTTGACATGTTTTTAATTGTTTAGACAATACATAGCATTCAAACACAAATATGAATAAAATAATGCACTTTCATTATGATTTCAAGTCTCGAGTACAATTTGGGAATAAAACCAAATACCACAAAGGTACAACTTACAAAAATAGAAAGTACAAGTAGACTTGCCAAAAATGGAAAGATTGAAAATACGAGGTGTCACAAGCGTATCGGGCCGGAGATAAGCAGTCGGAGAAAGAGGGGCGCCGGCCGGAGCTTTGATCTCCGATTACTGGACTTCGAGAGGGGGAGCAGATGGTGATGTAGTTGTGTGCCAAGATGAGTGAGCTAGGGTTTTCAGAGGTAGAAGATGATGAAGTTCAGTTGTGTGCGGCTGAAAGAATAAAAGACGGGATTAGGTCTTTTCTTTTTTTAAAGGGGTATTTACAATAAGTTGTTATGTGGGCTTGGGCCCTAGGCCCACAAGCCCATTCTCGCGTTTAGGTGGCTCGTAATTCCTATGAATATATAAAAAAAGCGGAAATACGAGGCATTACAGTACCGAGTGCAGCTTGAAATGTTTCCCATAGACGCGAGGTAAACCGACCATCACGGTCAGCGATGATGTCGCGAGATGTACCGTGTCGACAGATAACTTCGTTTGTGTAGATTCGGGCTAATCTTTCTACCTTGTAGTCTTCTCGTATTGGCAGGAAATGATCAGATTTGGTCAAACGGTCGACGATAACCCAGATGCTATCGTGACCTGCGGCTGTACGTGGGAGTTTTGTTATGAAGTCCATGGCTATTCTTTCCCATTTCCACATTGGGATCACGGGTTGCTCAAGCAAGCCAGAGGGTCTTTGATGCTCGGCCTTGACCTTCGAGCAAGTCAGGCACTTTCCAACGTAGAGGGCGCTATCTCTCTTCATGCCCGGCCACCAGTACTTGTAGCAAAGGTCCTGGTACATTTTGTCGGCACCGGGATGAATAGAATATCGGTACTTATTGGCTTCGTCCATCAGAATCTGTCGCAAATCGTTACTCTTAGGGATCCAAATTCGGTCCAGATAATGGAATATCCCATTCGATTTATTCACTAACTTGGCTCCATCGTGATGAATCCTTTCTTTCTTCAAAGTACGCTCGGTAAAGCATGCATGCTGGGCTTCGTGAATGAGAGACTCGAGATGATGTTGGGCTGGAACATTTTGAGCGCTATGCAAGTAGCTTCGTCTGCTGAGAGCGTCGGCAACGACATTTGCTTTGCTAGGATGATAACGAATCTCACAATCGTAATCGTCGAGAAGTTCCACCCATTGGCGTTGACGCATATTGTAGGATCGTTTTCAGACCCACACGATTCAGTCAGAAGATTTTTTCTTAGTTTGAGCGGCGGAAACAAACAAACTAAGTTCAATTCAGCAAGATTTACAATTTAAACTATCTCTTTGATTGATAAAATGACTTTTACAGCGTGATGACACTTCGGCAGCACTTCGTTGCAAAACCGGAACAACTGATACAGATTTCGCTTGAATGACCATATATATAGGCCACGTGATTTCGCTTGAACACGTTTCAAGCGGAATCACTTACATTGATTCAAGAAGAATCACATGTTTAACTCGAGCGGAATAAAACATTATGTTGATTTCACTTGAAACTGACTCAATGTCATTTCAAGCGGAATCTCCACTAATTCACTATCTCGTTTTTCGTGCCCTGATCTAACTAGCTTTATACAAGACTCGATACAAGACGAAGACGACAGACGGATGCACCAACAAACTCCCCCTCGGATGTTGACGGAGTCTTCAGTGTCGAGTCTTCGTATCTTCTATCTTTATCAGCCTTTGGGCTTCTCTTTGAAGTATTTGACGGTGTAAATATACTCAATCTTTATCTTCTCTTCTCTTTCATCACCAACAAACTCCTTCCCTCGGATGTTGACGTCTTTTCTATTCATCAGCACCAACATACACTCCCCCTTTCAATCAGCTGAGATCGCAGTCTGGCTTCTGCAAGTTCAAGATCGTTGCCTGGTTCAAATCTGCACATTCTCTACCATAAACATAAGTTTTATGATATTACACTTTAACACACTCAGACACCACTTGTAGAAAACACAAAATGATTTATCTTTTAGATTTTGATGAACTACTTGCAGGAGTAATATTTTTTCAAAACTTCTGATGACCACTTGAAGGATAGATTTTTCTTAAAACTTTATAACCATAATCTTCCCAAACCTGTTCGTCATATTTAGCACTTGAGATTTTGAAAACCAGCTATCCAACACCAGTTGTCGAAAATCTTTTTGAATTTTTCAAAATTTATGATAAAACACACATAATTTTTTTTTTGATTTTTGAATATAAAGAAATGAAATGCAGTAAAGAAATATTTACAGACAATATTTTTGTGAGTTTGTGTAAGAGGATCATATCAGTCTTTGAGACATACCACCAACACCATTAAGCTTCATTTCATTTTAAGTTCTAAAAAATTCACTTAGATTGTCAGTATACTGGTCCTCTTTAATTTTCACACAAAGTTTAACTGCTTCGAGATACGATATTAATGTTTTAAGCACTTAAAATTATTCGAGTGTCCCACTACTTGAATATACTCCCGTATCCAGATCCCAATATTCAGTCTTACCACAGATGATATCTGTAAGGGGTTAGATGCGAAACCGTGAGAGCTCAGGTCAGAACTTCCGTTCAGCAGAGAGATGACGGCTCGACTTTTGGTGTGTCCCCTTTAGAGGATCTTTTCTTCAACAGCAATGATTATCAATTTTATTGTTTCATCAATTTGCTGAGGGCGGTGCTATGTTTCAAGCATTTGCAGAAAGTATTATACGGGGACTAGGTCATAATTTCCATTCAGCAGAAGTCCCGGGATAATACCCCAGATATCAATGAGTATAAAGACCTAATATCTCAGAAAGAGGGACCTTTCAAACAAGATTTCGAGGGTTACCCATATATCCAAGAAATTGTTACCCACGATATAAGCAAAGTTTGAATTTAGGTTTATATCTCGTCACAATCTACTAAATGTGCAAAAACCTACTGGCATATCCGCAGTGAGATTGTTTATCACATTTTTATTTTACATTTCTTTAGCGTGTTGTGATAGTCCACTGATGTACTAGCATTTCCTCTTTTATACAACAAAACTCTTTTTCATTTTATCATGTTATTGACTTTTTCAAATTTTCAAATGTTTTTGGATTTTTCTGAAATTTTTACTCCCCCTAAAATGCAAACACATTAAAGAAAAATTGAAAACAAAACTGTACAAACATATGACAACTGTTGTTTCAAGCTTCAATTCGCCATCCACTTGGCAAAAACAATCAGAACTCCCCCTTTCAACAAACTATTTTCTCATTAAGATTTCAAAACACTTAAGTTTGTTTTAATCAAAATGATTTTTCCGGAAAATAAGTTTGTTTTTACCACTTGTAGGTTCGGGTTCATCATCTTGCTTTTCAACCACTTGAATGAGAATTACATCAAGTTCAAATTAATGACCTTGAGTAATCTCTTTGTAAAAACCAACCTCTGTACCACTTGTTCGTAAAAACAATCAAATACAAAGAATGATGCCGACTCATGTTCCATTCTTACCAACCTGGGAACTCCGGCAAGTCAGGTTTTTCATTCAAAGAAAATATCCACCCAAGCCTGACCAGCCTTGGGTGTTACCGAGCTACCAACACTCGGTTTCTTACCTCCCATCTTCTTCTCATAAAACTCTTTAACCCCTTTGACTTTTCGGTCAATCATTTTTCCAAAAATGTGTTTCACTTTGGGGTTAAAGGCCTTTTCATCATCAAAAACCTTTTTGTCATCATAAAATTGGTTTGAAATCTCAATTTTACCAATTTTCTTCTTGAAATTTTCAGCCTGGAGTGGTGGAAAATTCTCATCATCCACAGTCGAAACTGATTCTTCACCATTTACCTCAACCTGTGGCTCCTCTGATTTTATGGAATCAGATTCATCGCCAGAAGATAGCTCCTCTGATTTCGACCTATCAGAATCATCGCTAGAACTATCACTAGACTTCTTAACAACCCATTTGTGGTTGTCAGATTTAGCTCTCTTCTTGTAAAACCTGTTTGAACATTCACCAATTTCGAATTTTGAGTTTTTGAATAATTTGGTTCTATCAATTGGTGATTCAAACTCAACCACTTTCTCTTTCAGTTTAGAAACTCCCTGTTTGGATTGAATTGCATGTGAACAGTTCATGGCAATATGACCACTTTTTCCACACTTGAAACAGGATCGAGTTTTCTTCTTCTGATAAACAGTCTTCATCTCATCTTGCTTCTTTGCAAGAAACTCTCTGTTTGACTGTCTCCAAAATTCTTTCTTTTCTTTTCTTCTTCTTCTTCTTCTTCTTCTGCTGATGTACCTGAAACGAATGTCATCTTTGATTAATCTCGAACATATTTTTCATTTTTCTGTTTTTCTGTTGGTGTAAACCCAAGACCTTTCTTTTTTAAATTACCGTTATGGTTTGGTTTCTTTTGAAAACCAGAACCAGAACCGTAATCCTTTTTCTTGTTTAATCTTTGTTGCACTATTGAGGTGTGTGTTTTAGGTTTATCAGTAAGATTTAAATCTTTTATTTCAGAGATGTTAATTTCTGTTAGTTTGAAAACCTTTTTTATCATCTCAGTTTTGACACCTCTTATTGGAAATTCCTCATCAGAATATAATTTGTCTGAATCATTCAAAGTATATGCCACTTTAAATGTTTCATCATTCAAATTAGATTTTGATAACATGAATTCTTTATCATAAACTATTTTGCCCTGTTTTTTATTTTGACCCGGAGTGCTGGACTCAGACTTTGACTCTGAACTAGACTCCAACTTTGACTCCTCTGTTTCATCGTTATCTAATACATGATCCACCACTTTCTTCATCAATTGAGATTGTTGATCAGTGTCAGATGATGTAAACGTGACATCAATACTTTCTGGCAAATTGACTGACGACTCCGACTCCCACTGTAAGTTTGTAGCCTTTTGGACTCTTTCAGAATTTGGATTTCTGGGCAAATATCAATTTTCCAGCGGGGCTGGACACTTGTTGTAACTGACACCTTGTTTCTTACCAGAATTCTTCTTGTCAGCCTTTTTCTTTGTGTCATTCTTCTTCTCAGTCTTCTTTTCTGGAGTCTTTTCTTCAAAAACTTTTCCAGCATTCTTTTCTTCAGTTACTTCATCCTCTTCAAATACCTTCATGCCTTCAACAGTTGGATAAATCCTGTCAATGACATAAGAAGTACATGAGTAACTTTTCAACAAATGGTTTACTCTTTCAATTTCTATCCTTTGTAACTCTAGCTTTTGTTCCAAAGCAGCACACTTCTCGATATAATTGTTCACGACTTTTTGCTTTGTCATGAAAGCTCCTTGAAGTGTCTTCATTGCTGTAGCCTGCTCTTCACTTGTATCATTGTACATGTTCATGGCTTTGTTCAGCACATCATAAGACTCCTTTAATCTGTTCATGTTGTGAATCAATGAACTGTTTTGTTTCTTCATTGTTTCACAATTTTCACACATTACTGGACTCTTCTTTGCAACTGCTTCTTCATCAATTTTGAAAGCTGGAACTTCTTTCACTTTTCTTCTCACTACCGGTACTGTTTCATCGTCACTGTAACCGGTGTTTTTACCTTTTTCTTTTTCTTCTTGGCTTTATCATCTTCACTATCACTTTCAGCCATCATCTTCAAATGATCTCTCATTTGTTTAGCATAATACTCAGTTTCATCATCAATGTCTTCTTCAACTCTAGCAACAAAAGCTATGTGAACTGGAGCTTTATTAGGATCATAGTCATCCCAATTGAAATTCTCCCAGCTAAACCCTTCAGGTAATTTTCATCATCTTGATCAATCACACATGCTTTACCATTAGCTGGTATATATTTATCCCAGTTGAATTCTGTTGATGACTTCTTTTCATCTTGATTCACCATACAAGCTCTTTTTGAAGATTCTTCAATCACAACCCTTCCATGTGCTGTTTGTGCCTGCTGCTGGGTTGGTTGTTGAGCAACTTGATGGTAGATGGCCTTCCGATAATAATCGTTGTTGTTGTTGAAAGGATTTTGAGCTCCACTTGCTTCGCGATTCTTGCACTCTCTCTTGAAGTGTCCTTTTTCCCTGCAACGAAAACAAGTGACTTTAGATTTATCAAAACCCAAAGTAGAAACATTAGCCTCACGAAGATCATCTCTTCCTGTAATTTCTTTAAATTTCCCAGCTCTCCTCAACACGCTTGCCAAGCACCATTTTATATCCATCAGCTCCATCTCTTCAGCATCGATCTGATCGTAATCCTCCTTAGTAAGCATTGGATTCCCGATCCGACCTGCAATAAAACTACCATAAGATTCTAAAACAGTTCCTAACAAAGACATATGGCTCTTTGCAATTTCTTCTGTATAATCTTGATCATCCTCAAGATTCAAAACAATGTTGCACTGAAGCTTCTTTCCATTTTTCTTTGTTGAAATGTTTGGATCAAAACATGGATATGATGAGAAACTTGTATTGCTGTTTGATCCTTTGGATGAACTTCCAGATGAGTTCTTTGCATTGAATGCAATTTCAACTTTTGGTGACATGTTGGTTGTTTTATCATTCAACCCTGATTTGTAGTACAACCCGATGTCTTGTTCACCATCAAGCACTTTCATTATGGAAATTTTTATCTGTTCCATTTCCTGAGCCTCAATCTTTTCAATAAATTTGCTAAGTGTCAGATTTCTAAAACCCTTCTTGTTCCTTAGCATCATTAAGTATGTTCCCCAAGTTTCATGTGGCAATGCATCAGCTAATTTCTCAATCAACTCCTCATTGTCTTTGTTGATGCTCACTCTCTTCATGCTTACCAACAAATTGCAGTATCTTTCGATTATCTGCTTTATGCTCTCATTCTTTAAACCACGAAACAAATCAAACTCTTTTTTCAGAAGCGATTTCTTGTTTTTGATCATCTCTTGGCTTCCAACAAACTTAGATCGTAATGCTTTCCAAATCGAATATGTACTCCCAGTATGTTGTAATAAGACCATGATGTCTTCTTTCACGGCTTGTTGCAACAGATTTAGCATCATTTTCTCATTTTTATATTTCCTTTTATCATCAATGCTCATATCCTTGATAGCAATTTCCTCTTCATCGTCATTTGTCGGTCTAACGTATTTTGTTTCAATACATTCCCACGCATCTAGATAATTTGCCTGAACCCAGTTCTCGAAACGACCTTCCCAACCTTTATACTCCTCTATGTTCATGAGTTTGGGCGGTTTTTGCATAGTTCCTGTTTCGTTTTCCAACATCGTGTTCTGAGCAAGAGTGATCAGGGTAACCGGGGTAGCGAATGCATTATAAAATTCCTCGTCCATAATTCGGATTTCAAGAAATTTCAAAAACTATCTTTTCAAGCGAAATAAGTCTTTGAAGCAGAAACACTATGAATACTCAAGCGAGATCACTATTCAAGCGGAATAATGATGATATTTCAAGCGGAATGTTGATTTCAAGCGGAACCACTGATTTGAAGCGGAATCAGTCAACAACTTTCAAGCGAGATACTGTTTTAAGCGGAATCACAAGTATTTCTCAAGCGGAATATCAATTTCGAGCGAAATCAGGATCAATTTTCAAACGAAATCACGCTGACATCATCATTCTATCGAGTATTTTCAAGCGGAATTACCAAAAAGTCAAGTTTTAGATCGATTTTAGTCCTGAAACTTTCAAGGCTTTGTTAAAACATGATTGCGCACATTCTGTGCGAATTTTAGCCAACTTTAACCGTGAAAAGTTTTGAATTTTGAAAAAGAAGGTGTAGAAATCAGAAAATGCAGCTGAATTGGTATGAACTCTTCTTCCTGAGCTCTGATACCACTTGTAGGATCGTTTTCAGACCCGAACGAGTCTATCAGAAGAGTTTTTCTTAGTTTGAGCGGCGGAAACAAACAAACTAAGTTCAATTCAGCAAGATTTACACTTTAAACTGTCTCTTTGATTGATAAAATGACTTTTACAGCGTGACGACACTTCAGCAGCACTTCGTTGCAAAACCGGAACAATTGATACAGATTTCGCTTGAATGACCATATATATAGGCCACGTGATTTCGCTTGAACACGTTTCAAGCGGAATCACTTACATTGATTCAAGCGGAATCGCATGTTTAACTCGAGCGAAATAAAACACTATGTTGATTTCGCTTGAAACTGACTCAATGTCATTTCAAGCAGAATCTCCACTAATTCACTATCTCGTTTTTCGTGCCCTGGTCTAACTAGCTTTATACAAGACTCGATACAAGACGAAGACGACAGACGGATGCACCAACACATATTAAGTTCTTTCTGGCTGAAGATATGTTGCAGGCTCCTATGGTCGGTGAAGACCGTACACTTTGTACCATAAAGGTACTGTCGCCAAATTTTCAACGCAAAAACAGCTGTGCCTAGCTCGAGGTCATGGGTTGTATAGTTCTTCTCGTGCATCTTAAGCTGACGAGACGCGTAAGCGATAACTTTGTCCCGTGGAATAAGAACACAACCCAGACCAAGGTTCGCGGCATCACAATAGACAATGAAGTCATCGTTTCCGTCAGGTAAAGCAAGAACAGGAGCATTGCAAAGCATATGCTCGAGGGTTCGAAAGGCAGTCTCTTGTTCAGTTCCCCAAACAAAAGGCTTGTCTTTATGCGTGAGAGAGGTAAGCGGCACGACGGTCTTAGAGAATCCTTCGATAAATCGACGATAATAGCCTGCTAGTCCGAGAAAAGAACGAACTTCAGACGGGTTCTTAGGCGTAACCCAACTCTTAACTGCTTCAATCTTCGCGGGATCGACATAAATACCTTGACTATTGACGATGTGACCAAGGAATTGCACCTCCTCCAGCCAGAATTCACACTTGGAGAATTTGGTGTAGAGTCGATTTCCTTGAAGTAGCTCAAGAACCAAACGTAGATGTTGTGCATCTTCGGCTTTCGACTTGGAATAGATCAGGATATCATCGATAAACACAATGACGAAGCGGTCGAGAAATGGTTTACACACGCGATTCATCAGATCCATGAAAACTGCGGGTGCGTTGGTTAAACCAAAAGGCATAACAACGAACTCATAGTGGCCGTAGCGGGTGCGAAAAGTGGTTTTGGGTATATCCTCCTCTTGGATGCGTAATTGATGATAGCCTGAGCGTAGATCGATCTTCGAGAAGCACGAGGCACCTTGCAGCTGATCAAATAAATCATCGATTCAAGGCAGGGGATAGCGGTTCTTGATGGTGAGCTTATTCAATTCCCTGTAGTCGATGCACATCCTGAACGACCCATCCTTCTTTTTGATGAAAAGGACTGGTGCGCCCCACGGAGAGGTGCTAGGGCGAATGAAGCCTTTATCAAGTAATTCCTGGAGCTGGCTTGAGAGTTCACGCATTTCAGAGGGAGCGAGACGATAAGGCGCTTTAGCAACAGGGTTTGCTCCAGGAATGAGGTCGATACGAAAGTCGATATCATGACTCGGAGGCAGGCCTGGAAGATCTTTAGGGAACACATTCAGAAACTCACACACAACGGGGACATCGATTACACCCGGTCTTCCTTTCTTTTCCTTCTCCGCTACTACAATGCTGGCCAAGAAATTTCTGTATTCTTTGCGGAAATACTTGCTAGCTTAAACGCATGACATAAGCTTGAGATCCTTCGAAGCAGTTTCGCCATAAACACACAATAGATCACCATTAGCAAGCGAGAATCGAATCATCTTATCGAAGCACACAACTTCAGCATGGTTTTCACGAAGAAAGTTCATGCCTACTTTGATGTCAAAACTTCCAAGCTGCATCAGAATAAGATCAATTGGGAAGATGTGATTGTTGAGCTCAAGAGTACAATCACGAAGAACAGAATTAACAGCGACGGTTCTTCCAGTGGCGACTTCAACATCGAACGTCGAGGGTAGATGGGAGCGCTTGCGATTAAGGAGCTTTTCAAATTCCAACGATACAAAACAGTTATCGGCTCCAGTATCAAATAAACATGATGCATATATATCATTTACAAGGAACGTACCATTGACCACGTTGTTGTCAGCCTGGGCCTGGCACACATTGATGTTGAAAGTTCTGGCGCGGACGGCTTGTTGCTATTGCTGCTGGGGCTGCTGCTGCTGCTGAGGCTGCTGTTGTTGGGGCACTTGTTTCACAACCCTGTTCGGGTACATGTTTGCGAAGTGGTTGGGATCACCACACGCAAAGCAGACTCTGGCATTGATCGCGGGTGCCTGAGCCACTTGTTGGCCTTGAGGAGCAGTGAGAAGAGCTTGTTGAGCAGGAGCGGGAGCAGCGGTGAAATGGCCATACATATTACAGTGTACGCAAAATCTGCAGGCGATTCCCACCGGGTGATGGTAAGTGCATGTCGGGCAGGCGGGATGAGGACCAGTATATGCGCGCTTGCCAGGCGGCGCATAGGTAACTGGTGCAGCTTGGCGGTGTTGTTGGTGTTGCGGTTATTGAGCTTGAACTGCTTGAAGGGGAGCGACGGTAGTGACAGCACAGTTTTTGTTGCTGGATTTGTTGTTGTTGTTCTTCCTCTTGCGACGAGAGGACTTCGACGATTGCGGGGTAGCGGTGGCGGTTTCAGCAGATGCGGCGGTGGTAGCTTGGTGTAGGTTCTTCGAAGCTTTATCCCAAAAACCAGCTTTGACGTGCTTGTCGTTGATTTCGGCGGCAAGCAGGTAGGTTTCCTCGATTGTTGTTGGCTTTGAAGCGTGCACAAAATCTGCGACACAGTCTGGCAGAGCTCGAATGTACTTCTTGATTGTCATGTCAGCAGTCTTAACTTGATCAGGGCAGATAATACTGAGCTGCTTGAAGTGAGCGGTTAAAGCAGCGTTGTCACCATCTTTCTTCTTGATGCGCCATAATTCGTCCTCCAACTTTTGGCGCTCATGGGGAGGGCAGAACTCTTCGAGCATGACGTTCTTCAACTCATCCCACGACATACCATAAGCTTCATCGTTTCCGCTTTTGTTCCTCTCGGCCGTCCACCAGTCTAGAGCGCGAGACTGGAAGACTCTGGTAGCATTCAGAGTGCGGAGATTGTCATGACATCCACTTTGACGCAGGGTGACCTCGATCGAATCGAACCATTGTAATAAGCCGTAGGGCCTTCTTCGCCAGTAAATTCTTTCAGTCCGCATGCCTTAAACTGCTTGAAGCTAAACCCAGACTTTGGCGAGTCTGTCCTTGAATCTTCAGATGATTTGCTCATATTTTCGTACAGTTCACTGACGACTTGAGGTACAACCTTCGCCATTTACTTAGCAACCATAGCGGCGAGGCGTTTATCTGCTTGCTTTCGGCGAGCAGCTTAAGTAGCACGAGATCCAGATGACGACATTGTCTGCAACAGACATCGCCACAGGACTCAACACAATATAATCGAATCTCACCTCACACGCCTAATACAACTAAAGCTCACGACACGATCACGTAAACACATAGGCACATAATCACATAAGCACAGAAGCACATAAGCACATAACACGTAAGCACATAGGGCATGTAGGGCACATATAATCACATAGAGGCAGTCAGAATATAGAAACCTATCATTCAAAGTCCGCGAGCGTTCGAGGTTAGCGATTGCGGGTACATAGCGTATAGTATAGCATAAGCGAACATCGATTTGTCGGCGTTTGAGGTAGATGTGTAGTGTGGTCTGTGTGTGTCGATCAAGCGAGAGCGAAATGCGAATAAATTACCAAAATTGTAAGGACCTTCAAAAATGTCCCTGAACAACCTAAAAATATAAACCCGGACCCCTGAAACCTACTGTGCATGAAAAACCAAGAAAAACAAGAAAATTGGGTTTTAGGCAGGCCACGTAAGGGATATATTAACCTTATGTGGGCCGCTACAACTTACTGAAATCACCGGATGAGTTTTAAGGTTTCAGGCGGGCCGCGTAAACTATAAGAGGTGTTTACGCGGGCCGCGTCAACTTGAAATTCATCCGGATAAGCATCCGGGCCATGTATAGCCCATCTGTCAAACCTAAGCCCATGACCAACCAAGCCTACGCCTAGACTAGGCGGCCTCGCGGGCCGCGTAAGATATATGTGTGGGTTTACGCAGATCGCATAAAACCCAATTTCAGGCTATAGATAGCCTAGCTCAGGGACTTTCATTCTGTGTCGACGAAATCTTTCATAAACGAAGTTATACTGTCCAAATCTATATTTTCATATAGTGAGGTGCTGCCACAATACCGGGTATTAACTCGATCGCTGCTACGATTAAATATCCGATCGATTGAAAATATCCAATGGATGTTTAAGTGCTGCCCGCATTAGGGTTATACTTTGTCATTCGTCGTTAATTCGATGGATGTTTAGTATGGCACTTTGTCATTCGTTGTGAGGGTTGTATCTCGTGAGTTATCGTAAATGCTGTATTAGTTACTAACCTTGTTCGTGTGCATTATTGTTTAAACTAGGTTATTCGGCTTACCAGTAGGCTAAACCCTGCTTATATAAACTTGCAATGTGAGTCATTCTCTTTTTACCAAATTTGTTTTTAAAACCATGTTTAGTTTTAAAGTTATAATTACAGGGATTAAGTTTATGTAATCTTTAATTACTGCCGATATGTGGGGTTTTGTATACATTACTTGATACCCGTCACTATTGGATAACGAGTTAGCCAATGGGTGATCTGACCATAGTCACAGAAACGAGTCGAGTGACAAATACCGATTTGGGGTAATTGGTTGATAGAAACATTGTAATCCCCCTTAATACTGTGAATTATAACGTGTCTTTTTATCAAAATGAATGATTCACTCAGTATTTCCCCGCTGACAAAATATTTTCTCAACATGTTTCAGGTGACCTACTGTGAATTAAGAACAAGTGCTATGGAGCACTCACAGGCTTGAAGTAGTGACTTAAATAAATAATTAAACATGTTTTGCAAAAGAATAAGGGAATTCCTATGAAATTCCTCTACTGTAAATTACGGGGTTGTCCCGAACTATGAAATAAATAATACTCGGGCATTTTTCAAGTTTAAAACGATCCTGTTAAGACTTCCGCTGTAAACATAAATACCACGGGTTTTCTGTCACGCGGCTCCTGGACCGGGTCAAACCGGGCACGGGGGCCGTGACAGAAAAAGGTGGTATCAGAGCCACTGGTTTAAGCCAATTAAGTATTTAGAAATACTTAATTTATCTGATTGCCATTTTGTGATTTTGTGAAACTTTAGTTTACAAAATTTTAACTTAGGATTGTGTGCGTCTCCGTGTGTGCTAACAGCATGAACGAACTATCAGAAGCTCTACAGAATATTTCTATCCATAGTACAGATATGGATATCACCAGTATTACTACTGGGTACCAGGCAGATGTGGAGGAGCCTATGGTATTTAAAGCCCAACCTCAGGAAAAACCAAAAGTAGTGAAAAAGAAACATAGGTGGGTAGGTTGGAGGCGTGTACGCAGGAAGAAGCCAGCAACCCAGAAGACTATGAAAAAGGAAGATCCAAAGAATAAAGGAAAGGGAATAGAAACTGGGGAGATTCCAAGCCAAACCAGGAACCACTATCTTGGGAGGAAGAGTTGGACCGTAAACTGGCATTCGGTGATATCATCGGACCTGCCGATGAAACTCTCTTTAACTACCCAACAGAAGCCCTACTGCCTGTTAACCTAGAACCTGCCATCCAAGACCCTATTGTTCACCCTAGACCTTTACCAGGAGCACTAGAGGAATGGTGGACTGCCGACTGACAATTTCAGAACATTATGAATAGCCCTAACACCTTTCTCCCTCAATTCGACCCGGAACCTGTACCGAACCCACCAATGAGTAACGAAAACTTAGCTGAACTCCGCCGCTATGGCAAGGAGTTGGTGGATGCCGGAAATCGGATTCGGGAGGTAAGAGAGCAGATCTCCTGGAAGTATGATGTGAGGGAACGTCATTTCTGAAATGCCAGCCAACAGGGATAGCAAGGGGAGGTGTGGTTGTAGTGTATGATAATAATAATAGTAAAATATAAAACTTGTAAAATAGTTTAAAAATAAAACGTTGTAAGATAATCAGTGTGTACGGACGCATACTACTAAAACTATATAAAATCGAATAGTCGCAAAGTCGACAATTTTGGCTGTACATGTTTGTGTGATTATGTGTTTCTTTATTAATTCTTCGTGTTATTTAACTACTTGTTAATTTACAGAATGGGTAAGCAAAAGCTTTCGGACATTTATCATCAACTAGATAGTGCCCAAAAGGATAAGAGAACCTCGTCCCAATCAAATTCCTCAAAATATTCAGTGAATACTAATGAAGGAATATTTATTCGTAAGGAACACTATGAAAACCCACTTACTCCTAAGAAGAGAGATTGGATTATTAGAAAAAGCCACGAGAAAATAGGGACATCCAATTCAAAAGAAGTGACAATTAATGCGCCTGCTGTACTTTCACCACGCCCCCGTGCTCACTGGACACGGCCCCGTGGTGGGCAATAGAAGCTTCTACAAGTTTGTCTTTTCTGCTGCTTCTTGGGCACGGCCCCGTGCTGGCTGAGCACGGGGCGTGTTCAGGCTTCTGTTTTCTCTTCTTTGCTTTGGAGGATGCCGTTGAGGGTTCGGGCAGTCTACTTTTATTCCTTTTCTTGTATTTATGCTAGAATTAGTTTCCTTTTTGCTTCTTTTGTGAATTTGAGCTCATTTCATCCTGAAAATACAAAAGGAAGACAAAAACACTCTTTTTCCAACATTAGTACTTAAAAAGGGTTAGTTTTATGCCTTAATTGATGTAATTTATATGTTGCATTTTACACACATCAAATACCCCCACACTTGAACTTTTGCTTGTCCTCAAGCAAAACTCTTTAAATGTGGCTTACACTCCCAAATGGAATGGGTAGAAGAGAAGGTTTTTGGCTTGTCATAGAGTGTCGGGAATCCAAGATCATTTTGGGTTTTATTTTTATTTATTTACAATCCTATTCGTTATGATTTATTTAGAACGTTTCATAGGATAAATTACTTATTTGGGCATAACATGCCTTTTTTTTTTAAATTTTATTTATATACAAGTTCACATACCTCACGGGAGAAATCACTCAACACTCGGCCGAAGGTGTATTTTTTTAGTGAATCACTCGAGAGCGGCATGGAGCTTACGCCTTCCATAGGCTTGCCAAGCAATCAATCCTCCTCCTTTTTAACTTTATACCTTTGTAAATATCAAGAGGACTTTTTGGGTGAAGGGTTAGGCTTGGGCTAAAGGTGGGTGGTTGGGTTAGTGGTTAGTAAAAGGGCGAAAAGCGTAAAAAGCGTCGGTTTTCGTAACACAATTTTTTAGTGACTTTTTATTTTGAAGTATTTCTCCAAACAAGCTTTTGTTTGTATAGCTTTGTTTGTTTTCAACTTCATCATCATATAATTTTTTTTTGTTTTCCCCCCACACTTAAATTACACATTGTCCTCAATGTGTCCCAAAAATAATTTTTTAGGTTGATTGGGTGTGTAATGTGGTGTTAGAAAGCAAAGATTTATGTTACTGGCAGTCTGGACACGGCCCTGTGGGGACCGGACACGGCCCCGTGTTCAAGTGCCAGTAACAGAAATTAAAGAAATGAGACAGAAGCCTGGACACGGGGGCGTGTCTGGTGGACACGGCCCGTGTCCAGTTGCCTGAACTGGGCGTTTTTCTGCAGGTGGCTCAGCACGGGGCCGTGTTGGTTGAGCACGGCCCGTGTTGAGCCTTCTGTGATGGAGATTTATGTCGGGTTGCTCCATTCTTTGTGCATGGGGCCATTTTTCTCGTTCCCTTTTTCATCCATTACCACCACGAGTGTATGTTATAAACCATCAAACCTTAGAAACCATCACTTCATTGTAAACGTAGAGAATTACATATAGTTTTAAAATAGACTAAAAACTTAACTAAATAACTAGGGGGATACATAAGGTTATCATAAAGGGTTCTACTTATTTAAGAAAATTTCGGGAATAGTTTCCCGATGTAGTAAGACCTTTAGCCAATGGTTCCTCGGTTATTGTTCAAAGCCATTCTTCTATCTCCCTTGGAAGGAAGAAAGCGGCTTCATTCTCCTCAGCGGCTTGAGGAGGAACATTCACCGGGACTCCTTGCACCACCCTTTGCTGAGGCCCTTGGTGCATGGCATACCATTCGGCCGGAATGATGACCTCGGGCACTACATTCCACGCCCTTTGGGTTATTACGGGAACCAAAGGCGGGGAGGCGAGAAGGTTTAACCTCTGGTGCAGGAGGTTCACTTCTCGAAGACAGCCCTCCAACCCCACCGTCAGATGGTTAATACGGTCCACTAACGCTTCTTCTACTCCCGTCATTTCGTCTATGGCCTCCCTTAAGGCGTAAACGTAGTTTACTAGGGAGTCTTCTGCTGTCGACGACCTTCTCCCATTTCGGTTACCCCTTGAAGATGATCCACTTGTTCTGCTGGCCATTTTCTAGGATGGTATATGTGAAGATCCCAGGAATCTCTGTCTAGTGAAGTAGTCAAAAATGAGCAGGAATCAGGCTGCATTTAAAGAAAACGACAGCACGTTGGACACGGCCCCGTGTCTGCTGGACACGGCCCCGTGTGCAGAGAAAATCCTGACACATTTTGTCCGTATTCTGACAAAATCAGCAAAAAATCTTTTGGGTGAGCACGGGGGCGTGTTGGCCGGACACGACCCCGTGTCTGGAGACTACCTTATGGGTTTTTGTTGTTCCTAAGGATCTTATTTATATCGGGTGGTTCCTTACTGGATGGGACAACCCCAAAGTGCCTAAGATACCTTAATTGTCCTATACTAAGGCGAGAACGCAAGAGGTTGTCGGTGAGGGTAATTCCTATTTTCATTCTAGGTGGACAAGTCCAACCCTTTCCCGGGCTCTCGTTAAAGAAGGGGTATGCCGAATCGCTCAGGTCTATGTATGCACCGAACGAAGTCGATGGAGAGTCCTTCACGGCACAATCGGCACAGGGACGACTATCGTCCAAGTCTTTTCTAGGTATGAAGGTATTTTCGGGAGCAACGAGGTTGTCGGAAATGCGGTTCCAACATTTCCTCATGGTCATCGTCTTGGGACGGATCAATAAAATCCTTCCTAAGTTCTTTTGACCAATTTAGAATCAGTTCTTCTAGTTGAAATAACTCGTCAAGGAGCATGTCTCCTAGAATATCTGGCTGGGCGCATTCGAGGGAGAGATAGTGCTTATTTTTACTTTCGCCCCTCTTAAGGTTATAAGGAATCGGTGGGTCTATATAGTGGGGCCTATAATTTAGAAAATTGTTGGTGCAGTCATCTGTCGTCTACGTCTTTATATCGAGTCTCGGGTTCGTTGCGGTTATAAGACGAACATGATGTCATCATCTTGGATGATGACATCATGCGATGACATCATCAGTACATAATCACATGGGATAAAACGACAAAACTCATTGAATTGGATAGTGAATTGTGGTCTTTGGTGTTGATTGGACCAAATAAAGGTCCAATGAGAAGTAATGATATAAAGGTCCAATTATAAGTTTGCATTTGAAGGTTCAATCAAGAGTTCACTAGAAGACAAAAGGTTCTTGAACGGTCAACATTGAAGGGTTCGCTGATATGTCAAAGTCATGATGGATCGCTTATTTGACAACTTGTCAGATCGCTTATTTGGAATTAGTCGGTTCGCTTTTACGGTCTTTATATGGATCGCTTTTATGGTAGATCCCTATGAGCGGTCCTAGACTAGTATATATAGGCTTCATTGTCATTTCATTTGTAACATTGTTCAGATCTGATACCGAGGTATTGCCGGTTTTTCCTTGTAAACAAAAACGTTGTAAAATCAATATACAAGAGGATTAAAGTGTGATACAAGCTGTGTACACGTCCGTTTCCTTGTTTCCGCCTCTGAAACGGAGTTGAGCTCTTCTGAACGACTCGTTTAGGTCGAAATCGATCCTACAATTGGTATCAGAGCCAAGGAGGAGGAGATCTCGCATATACAGCTCGTTTTCATCACTTTTTCTGCTTCTACACCTTTCTTTTTCGAAAAAACGTAACTTTTTACGGTCAGAATCGCTTCAAATTTACACAGTGTGTGCGGAATCATGATTTAACAAAACTTTGAGAATTTCAGATCTAAAATCGGCTTAAAATTGATTAAAATTGAACTTTTGCTCGAAAGTTGTTCGTTCGTTGCTGACGTCACGTCAGGTCCGCTCCAAAAATTAACATCTGGTTCGCTCATTTGGTAAAATTTTAGGACCGCTCTTTGTGACATTTTAGGACCGCTTTTTGAGACAGTCGTGGCTCGCTTATGAGACATCATATGGACCGCTTATAAGTCATCCATCTGATTCGCTTTTATGACCATCATACTCTAATTCAAGATCTAAAATGTTTCAGTATTTCACGTGAAAGTTCATTGAGTTGTGTGTTGCATTTAATATTTTTGTCAGTCATTGGGAAAAGGTATCATGTGAATTGAATTGGTTGTTCAGACTTTGCATGTAATTACAGAAATAAGGACCAATCACAACATTGATATGTTTGCCGCCCAACTATAAAAGGTCCAATCAATGGATAAAGCCCAAGAGCCGCCCAACATATGCATGTGATAAATCATTTCAATTCATGTGAATCTTAAATCGTCGTCACTTGCATCATTTGTCCAACAATTAAAGTTGCAACCCCTTGAAAATCATTGGCCCAACATACGGCCCAATCGTTGAATGAAATTTGTCTTGGACGGCCACATTATAATATATCGATAACTGTTCTTGCATATTAGTATTGTAAATGTGTTGATCGGCCCAATTAATGAATAACATTTGTGTTTGACAGATTTGATGGAGTAGCGGCCCATTGGTCACATTTAAAAAAAAATAAAAATAAAAATTACGGCTGTCGAGTTAATTAAATTCGAGGTGAATCAGTTTACATCAAGTTAGTTCGTTTGTGATTACCAGTTCACTTGAAATTGATTCCAGTCCAGGTTGTTTGAGTTCGATTTCGTTCCAGGTCGTGTGGTTTTGCCAGGTCATTGAAAAGGTCAAAGCAGTCCGCACAGTGTGTCAATTTTCAGTCTGCTCAGTGTGTCAATCTTCTGTTCGCTCAGTGTGTCAACTTTCAATCCGCACAGAATATTCACCAGTTCGAGTACCAGCTCGTTTCCATTAATTGATAAATCTTTAAACTGATTGTGTTTTTTGTTTGTGTGTTATCAGGTATTTCCCGAAGTATCGTCTGATTTTTGAAACATGGAAGAAAACTTTTACAATGCTCTTGCTACATCGGTTGATACAGTTTCAGCTGCGTTATTGAAGAAATCATTTGATATGTTTGTGGCTTTTGAAGATGAAACAACAAAGCAGACAATTGATAGATATTGTCATCTGGTATTGGAAATGGGTAGATTGGACATTAAGAAAGAGGATGATGAGTGAATCGATAAGCTAGCTGAGGCTTTACCCCAACAGAAGTGGGGAACTTATCTGTTGATTGTAAAACAGATGAGGAAGTCTCAAGTTATGAATCTGGCACAGTTTATTCAGAAAATTGAAGAGCATGAGTTGGATATCCAGAAAAAAGCAAAAGTTGAAGAAAGTTTAACAAAGGAAGCTGAAGGACAGAAAGCTGAAAAAGAATCTGATGAACCAGTGACTGAGAAAGAAGTTGAAAAATTAGTGGATGTTGAGAAACTTGTTGAAGTTGAAAAGATTGTCGAAATAGAAAAGATTGTCGAAGTCGAGAAACTTGTTGAAGTTGAAAAGATTGTCGAAGTCGAAAAGATAGTTGAAAAAGTGGTTGAAGTTACTAAGCCTTGTGAGAAATGTTCAGAATCTTGCAAAGACTGTGATGAGAAAGACAAAAAGATTGCTGAGCTAGAGAAAATGAAAGAAGATTTACTGTCAGATGTGAAGTATGTGAAAGAGTCATACGACGTATTGAACAGGACAGTTGACAGTTTGAAAAGAGCAAATGCAGAATTTGAAAAAGCAAATTGACAAAATGAGTGCAACTTTGATGACAAATCAAAGCGTCATCAATGACTATATTGAAGACTGTGCTAACTTGAAGAAGGAGTTGGAACTTGAGAAGATCGAGAGTGAAAGGATCAACCGATTACTTTTGAGTTATACTACTTGTGATTATCTGATTGATCGTGTTTATCCTACTGTCGCAGGTCTTGAAGCGTTCAAGAAGAAAGAAAAAGAAGAGGATACTGGTAAGAAACCAAGTGTCAAGTATAACAGATGTCCGCCTCCTATCTTTGAAAGTTATTCCCCCAGGAAACCAAATGAGGAACAAGTAGACAAGGCTCTAAACATCAAATTAAAGTCTGAAATCACTGATGAATTACCAGACAATATTGATGTTACATTCACAGCGTCTGACACCGATCATGAGTCCGAGTTAGTTAAGAGAGTTGTCGATCAGGTGTTGGATATGGATGAAGAGTCAAAGTCGGAGTCGGAGTCTAAATCAGATAGTTCGAGTTCGTCTGAGAAAAGTCCGAGTTCACCGGTTAAGAGGGTTTACAATAAAGAATTCTTGTTATCAAAATCTAATTTGAATGACGAATCAATCAAAGTAGCATATACATTGAATGATTCAGACAAATTATATTCTGATGAGGAATTCCCAATAAGAAGTGTCAAAACTGAAATGATCAAACAGGTTTTCAAATTAACAGAAATTAATATTTCTGAAATAAAAGATGTAAATCTTACTGAAAAACCTAAAAAGTACACTTCAAGAGTTCAACAGAGATTGAACAAGAAAAAGGGTTATGATTATGGTTCAGGTTATCGAAAGAAACCAAACCATAATGGTAATCTCAAAAAGAAAGGTCTTGGTTTCAATTCTTCAGAAAATCATAAAAATCAGAAAACTTATAAACCAAAAACAAAATTTGTTTCAGGTGGGAGTTCTGAAGATGAGCAGAAGAAACCATTCTGGAAACAGTCGAATCAAGAGTTTCTTGCTGAAGTAAAGAAGAATGTGATGAAGTTTGCTTCGAGAGTTGATAGAATAACCTGTTTCAAATGTCAAGAAGTTGGACACATAGCTTGGAATTGCCCCAAGACCAACTACCAAAAACAGGGAGTTTCTTCTAACTCTGTTTTGAGAAAAACTTGTATTGATAAGAAAGAACAATCTGTAAAATTTGTTAAAAAATTTGAAAATTCTACTTCTGAGGAAGGAGAAAGTTCAAAAAGGTTTTACAAAAGAAGAGGTGATTTAAGTAAACAAAAATGGGTTATTAAATCTGAGGGTAATTCTGACAATGAATCTGATTCCATAAAATCAGAGGAGTCATTGGTTGGTAAAAAGATTGTGGATTCCGTTCCGATGTTGAACGATGAGAATTTTCTGTCACTGTCAAAGGAAAATTTGATGAAGAAAGTTGGAAAGACTGAGATTTCAAATCAATTCTTCGCTGATAAAGGAGAATTTGATGTTGAGAAGGCTTTCAACGGGAAAGTCAAACACATTTTTGGGAAGATGGTTGATAAGAAGGTAAAGGGTGCTAAAGAGTTTTATAAATCAAAATGTTGGTGGGACAGATGTGTTCCAAAGTCACCCAAGGCTGGTGAGGCTTGGGTGGACATTATGTTTGAGTAAAACACCGGACTTGCCGGAGATCCCAAGTTGGTAATCGTGGATCAGGAATCGGCATCTTTCATGTTTAATTAGGATGATTTGAAAGTGTTTAAAATTGTAAAAAATTTTATAGGTTAAAGGACTATGCCGGAGCTTCCAGGTAGGTAAGCGAGGAGCAGGTATCGGCATTTTTCTTGAGGAATTTACTACGGTAATGTCAGTCATGCAAACGGTAAAAAGGTTTGTTTGTGTTTGTTTACAAGTGATTAGAAGATTTAATTGTTCATAACTTGTGCATATGGTAAATCAAGGACATTAATTTGTACTTGCATTTTCCTACAAGTGATTGAGAGACAAGATGATGAACCACATCCCCGAATTTAGTATTGATATACTTACAAGTGGTAAAATCAACCAAACTTATTTTCCGTAAAAATCATTTTGATTAAAACAAACTTAAGTGTTTTGAAATCTAAATGAGAAAATAGTTTGTTGATAGGGGGAGTTCTGTAAGTCCCGTAAAACGGATCTTTCAATGATATCAAACAACCTATTGATTGTGCGGAATCCAATCAATAGGTGATTCAAGAATCAAAACGAAAACGAACAAGAACACCGAAATAACTTTTAACTCACACACGTTTCGATTACTTCAACGAGCAAAAACGTCTGGTATGAGTACACCACAACCAATCGCCTCCCACTCTGTTTCTCTAGAAATTCTGTAACTAGGAGGTTCAAACCCTAAAACAAGTTGTAAACTTGTTTATATACCTAGGCAAGCCCACTTCCCTACATGGGCTCCCCTTGGGCCTGCTTGGCCCACATGGCCTAAAGCTTGGCCCAAGTGACCTATAAAGGTCCAAAACCTAATACAAACTAACCCGGTAAAGCCCAGTTCGTAACCATAGCCCGTTGGATTAATTTGATGCGTCAGTCTCACACTTTAGGGCCTAACAATCTCCCCCTAGACTGATGCCATCAAATTGTCTTCATAACTTGAATTCAGCAATGTCTTCAACGAAATCTATGGTTGACACTATGCTGCAGATGTTGTGGAAGTTCTTGACTTCTGAACTCTCAGCACTGGGTCTTTTTCTTCAGATTCTGTGGTTAGCTTCATATCAGAATCTCGATCAGCTTTGCTTGAAAATCTTTGTCAAAAAGAATGTGAGAGGAGGATTCTCAACAGCTCTTTTCTTCTTCAGTCTTTGTCTTTCAAGCAGGTTCACGGTACTTCTTCGAATGTACTTTCACTGTCAGACGGCGTTCGTATCCGGTTCTTCTGACTCAGGTACATCTTGTTGTTGTGATGCTTTTGGCTTCTTCAGCAGCTAACAGCATCTCAGTCTTCATCAATCCCTGTTCTTGAATGAAATCAAGTTCTGCACATGCTCACAAACTCATAAGCAAACATTTCTTATGCAACAGGGAGAGTACCACATGAACACTAGGTACATGAAATTTCACAATTTAAATTCTTTCAACTTTTGATGATCAGTCAAATCTTCAAGAACGGTTATATTTTTTTAATTTTAAGAAAAACAAATAAGCACACTATTTTTGGATTTTTTTTTTAATTTTTCATTTTTTTTTTAATTTTTAATTTTTAAGAACTAAAACAAATAAAAACTCAAAATATAAACAACTACCATAACATACAATTACAATTGCAATGGGATCAAAATTCGTTCACAGGCAGACTAAGGAACACTTTTCAGTACGAGCCTAATCAAACTGGTCTATGCGATTGCCAATATGTTTGTCCACTTAAACTTTAACGCTCAACTTTCAATTTTTTAACTTCGTGATATGATTAAGGTAATATTATACTATTATACCCGCGTGTCCCATTCCAAGGCATACCTTTGCGATCAAGGTAAGCACAACGATTCATCGTAGCAGGTGAGTATACTGATGTCATCCTTTAAGATATCCTGACTGTGCAGTCTGCATATAATCCGTTTTATCATGTTTTGATTTCTTAACAATGAACACCCAAATAAATACTAATCAAATCCCGGAAATATAAACAGCACACTCTATCATGCAAGTATCTTCCCTACCACATATTTCACAAGTCCAATCCAGATTTCTGAAATCTTAACTGGGAGTAGGTTGAGAAGAGAACAGAATAGATCTTTTGTAGAGATGGTATAATATACAGATCAAATGAGTTTTTCTCAATTTGATATAGGTTTGTTGGGGTTTCTTTTGGGCACTAGAGGGCCTCTTTCGGGTGTTAATTGATCTACAGATCGACAACGTACAGCTAGGTCAGCATGTATCTGGATGCAGCAGAAGCTGACGTTGCCTAGCACCTCCAGGTCAGCATGTATCTGGATGCAGCAGAGGAGGTACACGACTTTTTTCAGAGAAGATTTCAGAATCAGATCAAAATTGTGTGTATCGGGAAAACATACAGACATTCAAATAGAAATGAGCTAATTCCAAGTGACTTTCTTTCCTGGGGTCATGTACTAATTTAGTTCTGAACAGAAGAACAACCAAGATATCCCTGGATGATTCAACAATATAAAGACCCGAAACCTCAGATGTTGGCTATCTATCAACGCAAGATTTAAGACCATAAAATCATACGCCGTTGGTATGTTACCCACATGATACATAGTTTGTTATGTTTATATCACTTAGTATCTTTTTTATGTTGAGCGTCAAGCCTATCGACATATCGCAGTAGATCCTAGTCTTTTCAGCTATGGCACCTTACATGTGTTAGTCAGACCCTTTAACACGAACATTTATTTCACTTCCCATATCATGCAATTTTTCTTTTTGGCTTTTTCATTTTTCTAATGTTTTTGTGTTTTTCTCATTTTCTCCCCCTAAAGCAATACATATATACAGCAAACTCTTGAGTTTTCTCCCCCTAAACTCTATATATGTCTCTCTCCCCCCCTAAATTTGTGCATAAATCTTGGATTTTTGCGCAAATTTACCATTTACTAGAGAAAGGACACTTTATATACAAAGTTATAAACTAAGAAAAAGAGAGAAAATATTTTTGTTTAACCGTTCTATCATCAGATTGAAGACTAATCATATTCAAATCAAAGTACTGAATTTAAACGGTACCTCTTGCTGATCATTTCTTACTTCTTTAATCTCCTCCAAAGGAAACATATCATCTGTAACAAAAAATTTTAACTTTTTGCAACAGTGAAATGTTACCCGTTTTTATCTCTGGAACAACCGCTATCAACATTCCAGAGATTGTCAACAGCTCCTCCTTAGTTGTTCCTGAAAAGTAAGGAGATTAGTAAGACATGGGTACCCAGGCCATCGTGGTCCTGGGATTTCCTGAAGCATCAAAGTAAGACACTTCTTTCAAACACAAGTCCCCTTTAGTTTCAAGGATTGGAGACATTGCTGCATTGGATTTGGGTTTCCAAATCTGTTTCGGTCTAACAAACGTGTTTGTTGCCTTCGGTTGAGCAACTTTAACTTGTTCAGGTTTGTGAGTTTTGAAAACAGATTTTTGTTCCTGAACAGCTTTGCGTTTGTTTTTAGCAGCGTTCCAATCCCCATCAGAAGGTTTAACCTTGGGATTCACATTCTTCATTGCCTTAGGTAAAGATACCTTCATTGGCTTGGAATGGTAGTTACCCTTTAGTGTAACCCTCTGATTTTGCATATAATAGGGCACATAGGGACGATGTGTGCAATTTCGAGCAATGTGACCAGCAATGCCGCAATTGAAGCATGTTTTTCTCTTTACGTAGAAGGCATTCTGATCAGCTGGATTTGCTCTTGCAGGTCCTGAAGGACAAACCGGTCCTTTTTGTGCTTGATGCGCCTGCATATTTCTCTTAGACGAAGACGAATTTGGGTGCTTGTATTTGTTGTTTGCAGAAGTCTTGTTGCTCTGAGCACCATTCTTCGTCTTTTCTCCCTTATTGGAGCTTTCAATCACCTTGTCATGAGCCTTATGAGATCGTGATTGTCCTTGATGAGCAGACTTCGTATACTCCCGACTTTGATCTGCCCGTTTTGGCTCATTCCGCTTGTTGTGAACCGGCTCACAAACATCGGCACAAGAGTGAATATTTGCATTTTGTTGCACGTTTGGGCGATGAACACAATTTCTAGCAATGTGCCCTGGAATTCCACAGTTGAAACATGTCTGTCGCTTCAATGTATGGAGATTCGGAGAGCCAGCAACAGTAGCTGATCTGATGGGTCTAGATGAGCGAGCTTGCTTAGCATGCTTAGGTTGTTTTGCTTGTGTTCCATGTGCCTTTTCTGATTTCTTCTGTACCTCTTCCTTTTCAAAATCTGGTTCAGTTTTAATTTCAGAAGATGTAGAAGTTTCATCAACACGTGTTTCTTCATCACATGCATCAACGGTTTCCAATGGGGTCCCACTAGATTCAACATGAGGGACACCCACAGAGACCGATTCAGAAGAAGAATCAGGATATTCTTGATTTTCTTGAGAAGAAGTGTCAGTGGTTTCACTGAATGTATCCTGAGGGACCTCACCTGCAACACTATCATCTGACATATTAGAACCATCACATTCACAATTATTAACCGAAGAAAATTCATCACCAGAATTAATGTTCACAGTTTCAACACAAACATCATCAGTCTTGCCCAAAACATCAGGCCCACTACCAGCTAAAGAAAGTAACATGCTAAAAATACTTTGTCCCAAAATAAGATCAGGATTATTTTCATCAAAACAAGGTTTTTGTGAATCAGAATTTAAAACTTGTTCTCCCCCAAGAGTCTCTTCGCATTTCAAATCAACTTTTTCTGCACATGCAAACGACTGGTTAGGATCAACATTTCCTTTTGAGACAAAATTCATTGAATGACCTGGTTGTTTATCAACAGATTTGCTGTTGATTGATGACTTATCGGTTTTTGGACCGTAAGTCATCTTGCCCTCATTAAGTAACTCCTCTTCCGTGAAAGGCATATAAGTGTAGTTATGATTGTATGGAGGAGGAGTTTTTGTGTATCCCAAACCAGCCCCTTTCTTTTCTTTATACTCTAGTTGTATGTCACAAATGTTCTTGACCAAATTACTAGATGTGTCAAATTTTTTAATATTGATTTCATTTATCTGATATTTGACTTTCAAGTCCTCTAATTCTTTGGTCAGGTCGCTAATTGTGGCTAGAGCATCCAAGAAATTACAGTTTTTAGCACTGAGGTCTTCTTTTAGCTGAACTATATCCTTTCTTTGGGCCTCAATTTTTTCTTTGTAAAGTTTTTCATTTTTGGCCAAAGTAAAGTTTTTATTCTTAAGATCTTGATAATCTTGAATAAGTTCAGCGTTGTGTAACCGATATGCCTCAACTCTTTCTCTACACTCAGGAGTGCAAAAGACTGAAAGCATCTCTTCACGTAATGTCATAATTTCAATGAGTGGTTGATACAAAACACAAACCAAACGAACACCCGTGTACTCGCTAACTCAAACTCTTTCAATCGAATGATCCCGCTTTCTGAACCGCACCTCAAAACCTGTCAAACCGAATTCACCACCAAAACAAACCCCCCCTTTTTTTTATAATTAAAAAATAAACAAAACTATTATTATTATTATTATTATTATTATTATTATTATTATTATTAATAGATAACTAATGATGATTGTCTAATGATGACCATATGATTATTACTATTATATTATTAAAAACAAAAAGAAATCAAGTTGACTGTCTTGTCTTCTTCTTCGTTAAACAAAACGAACCGAAACCCTAATTATGAATCTCTCGTGACTGATCAATGGTGGCGGTGCTCGGAGAAGTTGGTCGGCGACGGAGAGAACCAGTGATGATTGGAGATGGGAACCGCAGATGGCGTCGGAGATCGGAGGAGGTGACCGGAGTTGCAGGAAGTGATTGACAGCGGTTCGATTTGGTTGAGTGACCGGAGAGACTGACGATGAAGATGAAGAACGAAGAATGATGACGACGGACGGAGGTGGTTGCAGGTTGTTGTAGATAACGGCGAGAAAGACGATGAACGAAGGTTGTGATCGGAGTGGAGAAGTTGCAGGTTTCACAGTGATGGTGAAGATGACTCGAATCCGTTGACAGTTGTCGCACACTCTCTGATGACGTGAAGAAGATGATTGGCCAGTGAAGTGATCGGAGAACGATGATCAAATGGTTGCGACTCGTAACGGTGTTTGCGAGTCGAGACCGAAACCGTGATGAATCGAGACCTTGATTTGAGTCGAGACCGAGATGACGGTTGCGACTCGTTGTCGGTGATTGAGGTTGCGACTGGAGGTTGCGGCTGAAGGTGATTTAACTGGAGGTTGCGACTGGAAAACTCGGTTGCGACTCGGAACTGAGATTGCGACTCGGAACAATACCGTGAAGAGCCGAAACAAAGATTGCGACTGAAATGTTGCGACTGAAAGGTTGCGACTCGGAACGATGAACTCGGAAACGGAGATTTCGACTGAACACCTTGATGTTGTCGGTTGTTGGAAGTGACTCGAGACTGTGATGATGATGATTCTTCGGAAAACCGAACTCGAGACCAAAGAGCTGTTGTTGCGACTCGTGTAGACTCGAGACCGATGAAGAAGGTTGCGACAGGAATCCTATGACTCTGAACCAATTTCCTTAAATATTGGAGTTGAAACCTTTTATAGGAAATTCCTTCACGTGATGGGTTGAACAGAATATCGGTCAATGAAATAAAAGAGATATTTGTGAAACAGTTTGAAAATTTTTAAAGATTTAAAATCTTATCAAAATTAGAAAAAGTTTCCAAATCAGTTTAATAAAAATTTAAACCTTTAACACTTAAAAGAAAAATCAAAACACCAAAATATGGCAATTTTTCAGTAAAATCTCGATGAACAATTCAAGAACACGAAGAACGAAAATTCCAAATCTTGAATATTTGATATCAAACCGAGCCTAGAAATAGGTTCTAAAGGCTCTGATACCACTTGTAAGTCCCGTAAAACGGATCTTTCAATGATATCAAACAACCTATTGATTGTGCGGAATCCAATCAATAGGTGATTCAAGAATCAAAACGAAAACAAACAAGAACACCGAAATAACTTTTAACTCACACACGTTTCGATTACTTCAACGAGCAAAAACGTCTGGTATGAGTACACCACAACCAATCGCCTCCCACTCTGTTTCTCTAGAAATTCTGTAACTAGGAGGTTCAAACCCTAAAACAAGTTGTAAACTTGTTTATATACCTAGGCAAGCCCACTTCCCTACATGGGCTCCCCTTGGGCCTGCTTGGCCCACATGGCCTAAAGCTTGGCCCAAGTGACCTATAAAGGTCCAAAACCTAATACAAACTAACCCGGTAAAGCCCAGTTCGTAACCATAGCCCGTTGGATTAATTTGATGCGTCAGTCTCACACTTTAGGGCCTAACAAGTTCTGATTGTTTATGCAAAGTGAATGGCGAATTGATGTGATTTGATATCGGTTGTCATGTTTTTGTACAGTTTGTTTTCAATTTTCGTTAATGTGTTTGCATTTTAGGGGGAGTAGAAAATTTCAGAAAATCCAAAAACATTAGAAAATTTGAAAAAGACAAAAACATGATAAAAACCAAAAATGAGTTTGTTGTGAAAAAGAGGAAATGATAGTACATCAGCGGACTATCACAACATGCTAAAGAATTGGAAAGATTAAAAGTGTTAAACAATCTTACTGTGGATATGTCAGTAGATTTTTGCACATTTAATAAACTGTGACGAGATATAAACATAAATTTCAAACTTGCTTGTTCTGTGGGTTAACACAAACTTGGATATATAGGTAACCCCTGAAATCTTGTTTGAAAGGTGTCACACCCCGATCTCCACGTGTCACCGGTGGGCCCGGTGTGGGGTATGGTGACGTAGTTGGCGTTGTCATAGACAAACAACACAATATAATAATGCACAGCGGAAGCAGAAATAGATTCATTTCAACTTTAATTAAAATGTAATAATAAATATCACAAGTAGTTGAAACGGATCCACAGGCGGATCAAATAAAATAAGATAATTGTTCAACAGTTTATTGTCGTCCGAGCTTGCGAGACTATTGTGGACGCTCTTTAGGAAACAGCCAGCCTAGTACGTATAGTACCTGCACTTAACCTTTTGGGAAAATACGTCAGTTTACACTGGTAAATACAAATTAACTGACTCATTTTGAAAATGATTGAAAATTTATTTAAATGCACATGGCATAAATATTTTTTTTTTATAACTTGGGATAATTATGTAATATAAACTTGTGAACGAATTACATGCTACTCGTACTTTTGGTAGCCCGGGATCTTGTCCGGGTTAAAGATTAAATGACACACCACATTAAAGAGTTATACACGACGGGTGTACGCCTACACCCCGTGCTCTGGTCGTGGCCATCTCGTAAGATAATGCCAAGGATATCCGGGACACGGTCAATAACCCCCCAAATGCTTAAAGTAAAACAAGACTGTTTAAACGAGCCGGACAAACTATTCCAACTGAACACCCAAGGGTGCAGGATTTGAACGCTCGATCAAGCGGTATTCTATATACCGTACCCCAAGCCCGTATAGGGAAAATAAGTCAAAATGTATTTACCTGAGTAAGTATGAATCACAATTGGCAAGTGAGGGTAGCTTTTACTGGGCCTCCTATTCTGGAACAAAGGTTTATAATAACCTATTAGATTCCTAACGGGTCTTTTGTTTAAGCCTAAGCTTGACCGATTAGTTTTAAGGACGATACGGTTCAAGCGCACGATTAAGCGAAGACCGGATAGAATGTGATTTAGACCCGACAAGTTTGAATACTTGTATAATATGGGTATACTAAATACATTCTGGATTTTGAGACAAAAATGATAACGTTTGACCCGTTTCGGTCAATTTATGCAAACTTGTTACATAAACCGAACGCAAAAAGAGCGTTACGGGTAGGCAAAAGAGTCATATGCAAGTTCCCAGAGATAATATGCTTTAAATATGATATAATATCAGCAAGTTATGTTCTATATTGCCCCGAATGAATTAATACTCAATTTATGCCTTATAAGGGCATTTTGGTCATTTAAAAGATTATAAAAGAGTTAAATTGGAAATCTGAGTTACGGGTCTGATTTATACAGTAAATATACTTAGTTTGACATATTATAACAGTAGGGTATGACCCGTATACAAAACTTATCATTTAAAATCAAACTATGCACCGTAGGGGTATTTTGGTAATTTCACAAGGGCTAAAAATGCCAAAACTGGAATTCTGAGTTCCAGAATTTATACTTACTGTTATTTTATAAAAATATACTAAATACATCAGTAGGTATGAACCTTATATGTTTAATATGAGTATAACGCTTACTATGCGCTAAAAACGCTTAAAAGGGCGATTTAGAGCCGTTTCCGGGTTTTTAAAAGAAAGCTGAGATTTTTATATTCCCAGAATGCTCAAAATAATTTATTTAACAAATAAAATCAGTAGAAAAAGGTTTGGGGTCAAAAGGATTTATAAAACTCATTTTATGGCTTAAACGGTCAAAACCGGCATTAACCGAATCAACTTAGCGACCTATGATACGATCAGCCAAAAATTAAATAAAAATCATCAAAAATCCCAAAATATTATATAACATCAGTGGGTAAAAAGTTTTATATCAGAAAGTGGCCTTAAATAGGTTATATGCTAAATGCGCCGATTATGTAACATAAAGCTTTAGTTTTACGATATCGGCCATAACTCAAAATCTGGACCACCAACTGATCTCAAATTTTCGGTGCAAGTCTATAAATCAGAAATAAAGATTTCTACTCTTTCATTTTTCCAAAAATCACGTTTTATATCAAAAAGGGCAAAATAGTCAACTTTAAGCATAAATCGGAAACATGCATATGAATCGGTTAAGCATAGACTCAAGTTGTAAAATTTCAGAGAGTTAAACTTAAATAAAAATGGTCAAAAATAAACTCTAATACAGATCTCAAACATGCATGCATGGATCCGAATCGAGAGTCAACGAAAAAGTCGTTTTATAAGACTTTCGGTTCCGAGCCGAGTTTATACTAAAGATTGTCGAGTTGATCATGGTAAAACATATTCTTACATTCATTATAAAGCTATTTTTGATGATCAAACCGATTGCATGTCATCTACATTACCATTTATGCTATATTTCACAAAAACATTTTCTGTTGACTTTTTAAGAACAACTTTGACTCGACAAATAGCATGCTTAGAGTGGGAATCAGAGAATACCCTTTTGAGGGTTTGTTTCCCACATAAATACCAACTTATAAGTGGTTTCAATTTGAGAAATGACAGAGCCAAACTCGTTTAATCGAAAAGTCAAACTATATGAACAACGGATTGACTTTTAACTAATAATCTATGCTAGAACGGATTAGAGAATGATATGAAGGCTTACAAAGGTCCTAATGAAGCTTAGATAACACTTGGAAGCTGCCTTGTCGATCAGATTGCTCCTGGAATGCCTTGGGAGTTCTTGCAAGTTGTGAGAGTTCTTGTTACTAACACAAGTGCTCAATAAAATGAAGCTTTGATCAGATTTATTGTGTTTTCAGGTGTTACAAGAGGCTCACAAGTGTCCCTTATTGCATGTCCATCTATTGGTGAGAAATGGAGGTGATCACAGCTGTTATACACTCATAAATTCGGACCAAATAGCTCAATTCGCGAAATTCAGTATCTGGGCAACTTATACGGACCGTAAGGTCCTGTATATACGGTCCGTAAAGGACCTGTTCAGCTCAGCAACTTTCGTTACTTGACAGTTTTGGCCCCTGTCCTTCGTGCGCGATGTTTTGGCTATTTAATTTGACTCGTAAACCCCCAAACTTGGTTTTTAGGAACCTTGGGACATTTACCAACATGGTAAAGTCCTCGGTTAACTTTGTGCTCACCCGAAAAGCCATGAATTTCGACGTTGACGCTTTTAACCCCTCAAGTACGGTTTTGGCCATAACTTTCTCATACGATAACGAAACTTCATGAAATTTTTACCACATATTCTAGTGAGTATATTCTAGCATTACAAAGCTTCGGGGCTGCCAAAAGATCACTCAGAGGTATAAATTCAACATGTTGACACTTTTGGCCCCTGTAGTTTGTAATTCCTCACTTTCGTGCAATTTCCGCTTCGTATGATCCATGATCCATCCGTTTAAGGTTATAAACATTATGTAGGGTTATTATAGAGTCTATTTATCCATTGTTGACACTTTGGACCCTTACGTTCCATAGTTTTCACTGTTTGTCAACTTTAGTCCCTCTAAAGTTTGTTTTCGCATATGCAGAGTCTATGACACGTGTCAATTCATTATTGGACGTAAATTTTCGAGGTGTTACATCCTCACCCCCTTAAAAGAAATCTTGACCTCGAGATTTACTGAAACAAATGAGGATATTTTTCCTTCATCGTGGATTCCACTTCCCACGTATATTCGGGACCTCTACGGGCATCCCATTTGACTTTGACAATAGGTATATACTTCCTTCGAAGCTTCTTCACCTGTCGATCCTCGATCGACAATGGTTTTTCCACGAACTTCAAACTCTCATCTATAATAATATCTGTATGCGGTATAACCAGTGATTCATCAGCGAAACACTTCTTCAAATTACAGATGTGGAACACATTATGAATAGCGCTAAGTTCTTCAGGCAAGTTTAACTTGTAAGCAACTGACTCGACACGTTCGACAATCTCGAAAGGTCCTATGTATCTCGGGCTTAGCTTGCCTTTCTTTCCAAATCGCATCACCCCCTTCCAGGGCGATACTTTAAGCAACACTTTATCACCTACATCGAAGTGAAAATCTTTGCGCTTAGGATCCGCATAACTTTTCTGCCTATCCCTGGCAGCTTTCAAACGATCGCGAATCTGCACGATCTTGTCCGTCGTCTCAAAAACGATTTCTGGTCCTGATAGTTGGACATCTCCAACTTCTGCCCAACAGATGGGCGATCTACACTTTCTACCGTATAAGGCCTCAAAGGGCGCAACTTTTATGCTGGAATGGTAGCTATTGTTGTAGGAGAATTCGATCAGTGGTAGATTCTTATCCCAACTACCACCCAAGTCGATCGCACATGCACGAAGCATGTCTTCCAAGGTTTGAATAGTACGCTCACTCTGACCATCGGTCTGAGGATGATAGGCCGTACTAAAATTCAAACGAGTGCCCAATGATTGTTGGAAACTTTTCCAAAAATGCGACGTATATCTAGTATCTCTATCAGAGATAATAGATACAGGTATACCATGTAGTGCTACAATCTTATCAACGTATAATTGAGCTAACATATCGGAGCTATACGTCTCCTTGATGGGTAGAAAATGAGCTGACTTCGTCAGTCTATCTACTATGACCCATATAGTATCATTTCCTTTTCTCGTCTTTGGTAACTTGGTGATGAAATCCATTTTCACCATTTCCCATTTCCACTTGGGAATTTCAGGTTGTTGAAGCAAACCTGACGGCTTCTGATGTTCAGCCTTGACTTGAGCACAAGTCAAACATTTAGCTACATGCTCTGCTACAGACTTCTTCAAACCAATCCACCAGTAGTTTGCCTTTAGATCCTGGTACATCTTATCAGCTCCAGGATGAACGGAATATTTAGAGCTGTGGGCTTCCTGGAGGATAACATCCCGAAGTCCTCCATAAACTGGAACCCATATTCGTCCGTTCAGTCTTTGCATTCCATCTTTGTCGTAGGATAACTGCTCCTCAGTTACTCCTAACTTCTCTTCAGGATAGTTAGCTTCCAACACAGCTTCCTTCTGTGCAGCTAACACCCTTTCATTCAAATTATTCCTTATTTCAATGCGCTTGGCATTGATTCTGATCGGTTTCACTCTTTCTTTCCTGCTTAAGGCGTCGGCAACTACATTGGCCTTGCCTGGATGGTATCTTATCTCGCAGTCGTAATCATTCAGAGTTTCCATCCATCGCCTTTGTCGCATGTTCAATTCCTTCTGATTGAACAAGTGCTGAAGGCTCTTGTGATCCGAATAAATTATACACTTGGTTCCATACAAGTAATGTCTCCATAGCTTCAATGCAAATACAACGGCACCCAATTCCAAATCATGGGTGGTGTAGTTCTTCTCATGCACCTTTAACTGTCGAGAAGCATAGGCAATGACTTTACCTCTCTGCATGAGTACACAGCCCATACCAGTATGTGACGCATCACAGTACACCACAAAATCTTCTATACCATCAGGCAATGTCAGCACTGGTGCATTGCTCAACTTCTTCTTCAGAATGTCGAAGGATTCCTGCTGCTTAGGGCCCCAATCGAACTTAATCTTCTTACGAGTCAACGAAGTTAGGGGTGCAGCAATCCTTGAAAAGTTCTCGATGAATCGCCTATAGTATCCTGCCAATCCGAGGAAACTGCGAATCTCTGTAGGAGTCTTTGGCTCCTGCCAATTCATAACTGCTTCTACTTTAGCGGGATCTACTTGGATACCACGCTCACTTACCACATATCCAAGGAATTGGACTTCACGAAGCCAAAATTCACACTTCGAAAATTTGGCACAAAGTTTCTCATGATGCAGAAGTTTGAGAATACAACGAAGGTGTTTCTCATGGTCAGCTTGGTTCTTCGAGTAGATAAGGATGTCGTCAATAAAGACGATAACGAATTTATCCAAATAAGGCTTGCAGACGCGATTCATGAGATCCATGAATGCGGCTGGTGCGTTAGTGAGCCCAAAAGGCATCACTAGGAACTCATAATGTCCATAACGAGTCCTAAACACTGTCTTGTGTACATCTTCATCCTTGACCTTCAACTGATGATAACTTGACCTCAGGTCGATCTTTGAAAAGTAGCTTGCTCCTTGCAACTGATCGAACAGATCGTCGATCCTGGGTAAAGGATACCTATTCTTAATAGTGACCTTGTTAAGCTCACGGTAATCGATGCACAGGCGCATCGATCCATCCTTCTTTTTAACGAACAAGATTGGCGCTCCCCAAGGAGACAAGCTAGGTCTAATAAAACCTTTAGCTAGCAGTTCATCTAACTGCGTCCTCAACTCCTTCATTTCCGTTGGTGCCAATCTATATGGTGCTCTTGCTACAGGCGCTGCACCTGGAATGATGTCTATTCGAAACTCCACTTGCCTATCCGGTGGCAAACCGGGGAGTTCTTCAGGGAATACTTCAGGGTATTCTGAGATAACAGGGATATCTTCAATCTTCGGCTTCGGCTCATCAATAGTAACTTGTGCCATATAAATGACACATCCCTTCTGCAGGCATCTGGATGCCTTGAGCATGGACACTTGCTCCGGCAATCCATGCTGGGTATCTCCTTGGATAGTAAGTGACTCACCAGACGGAGTTTTCACTACCACTTGCTTTCTATTGCACACAATCTGGGCTTGGTTACGCGATAACCAATCCATGCCTATCACTATATCGAATCCAGCTAGCTTAAAGGGAAGCAAGGATAATGGGAAGGAATGATTCCTAATGGATATAACACACCCATCTAGGATAGTCGAGGCGGTTTCTATGGTTCCATCGGCTAATTCCACCTCATACTTCACACTTAAGGTTTTAACAGGTAGGTTTAACAATTTACAGAACTTATCATCTACAAATGACTTATCTGCTCCTGAATCAAATAGAACTCTAGCAAAAACATCATTTACAAGAAAAGTACCTGTAATGACGTTGTCATCTAGAACTGCTTCCTTGGCATCCATTTTGAAGACTCTCGCATTGGTCTTCTTTCCTTCATCGGCTTTCTTTGCGTTCTTAGGGCAATTAGGCCCGATGTGCCCTTTCTCATTGCAACCATAACAAGTTGCATCCTTAAGCCTCTTACAATCCAATGCCTTATGATCCGGGGACTTACAAATCCCACATAATTTCTGCTGCGATTGAGATTTAGACTCCTGCCTGCATCTCCCAAAATGATGCTTCCTACAGACCATGCATCTGGGTTTCTCACCCGACTGATGATCTCCCTTCTTGAATCCCGACCCTTTCCTGTGGTCGTTGTTCCCTCGGTGTCGTTTCTCCGATCTTCGTGAGGTGTCATCCTCACGTTTCCTCTTGTTTTCCTCCGAGTTCTTAAGAGCTCTTAGCCTGACTACATCCTGAGTGAGAGAGAGAGATAGATCAGCTACTGATCTGAACGTCGTAGGCCTTGATGCCTTAACGCTCGCTTTGATCTCTGGTGCCAAACCCCCAATAAAACGGGCGATCCTTCTTGGCTCAGGGGTTACCAAATATGGCACTAATCGAGATAAGGTATTGAAGGTGGTGAGATATGCCTGACAGTCGAGGTTCTTCATCACTAGGGATACGAAATCCGACTCAATCCTTTCGACCTCATGTTGTGGGCAGAAATTTTCTTTGATCAGAGCTACAAACTGATCCCATGTCATACCGTACAGTGTGGCCTCACCGGCAGCTTGTAGGAGAGATTTCCACCATGCCAGTGCATCTCCTTTGAACGACTGGGACACGTACTTCACTACGTCCCGCTCAGCACACCCGCTGATATCAACAACCGTATCCATCTCATCTAACCACGTCATGCAGTCAACTGCTCCCTTTTCCCCAGTGAAATCTCTGGGTTTGCATGAAACGAAATATTTATACGTACAGGACATACTGTGCGTATCATGCTTCTGCTTGATTTCTTGTTTCGGTACACTGCTGTGGTTGGAGGAGTGATTATCCTCATCATCCTTCTTCGGCTCATTTTTCTTAGAAGGCGGCTTGCTATGAGCCTCCGAATGAGTCTTGGGCTTGACGTGCGATACGGTTCGGGTCCTACTCCGAGTCCCGCTCGATTCCCTGAATTGCCTATCCATGGCTTGGCAACAGCATTTTCAACTAGTGCTTGCAGTTCCGCACCAGTTACGTGAATCTTTGTGTTATCTGGGTGTTCCTCAGAACGACTGTTTGTTTCTTCCGATTTTGGCATGTAGCTTTAAAAGCTACAATAAAGTAAGGACAAGGTCTATTTAGAAACCTAACAGTATTATCGTTCTTGACGATTCATTAACCATGGTATTAATAACCATAATAGTTAACTTATTTAATTTCATTCAGCACTTTTATTAGCAACTATATCATAGAATGAAATATATATATTGGCACCATAGGCCTAGTCACTTCGGACAACTTCTAAATTTTAAATTTAGATTTTTATAGGATTAAAATTTGTATAATTAAACAAATAATCCTTTGCTTGGCAGGGAGTTATAAACCACAACTGCCTTTTTGTTTTATATGACATTAGTCATAACCCGTAGGTATCAAGTCACAATCAGATATATACACAGATATAATCTTTGGATAATTTATTAAAAGGGTGGCTTGTGTGATTTTACCGATCACGCTTGGCCAAGAATGTTAACATGTTTACAGATGTTAACAGAGATCTGAATCTTTTTAACCAGGTTTTACCATATTGGCCAGGCCTTTTAATAAGACATTCAAGCTAGGTTTTACCTTTTTAAGATTCTTATTAAATGGTAAATCAAATAACAATTTGATATTTTTCATTTATTTGAATATTATATTCATGCACATAGATAAAATGAAAACTTAAATTAACCATTTTAAATAAAGTAACTAGTACAACTTTTGCCCTAAACGGAACTTTTAACTCGAATAATATGCCCACGCAGGGGCTAAACCAAATAACAAGCAACAAACAAACAAAACAAACAAACAAGACAAACCCACGCAGGGGTTAAACAGAAACAACATACCCACGCAGGGGTAGAACAAGAGAAATATACCCACGTAGGGGTAGAGCACAGGAATAAATGTCCTCGCAGGGACATGAGTAAATAAGCTAACAACCAAAGGATTTAATAATCCTTCTTACCCTTACCCTTGATCAACTCAACCATCTTCTTAAACATTCCGCGGTTATGGCGGCGATCTTCCAGCATTTCATGACGCAATTCACGTCGCACATCGTTTATCCCTTGCAGGATTTCCTGGACTTGCGGCGGCGACATCATCGGCGCCGGCGGCGGTGGCTAATACTGCGGTGGCTGTGGAGGCTGCGGCTGCTGGTACCCTTGCGGTAAGTACCCAGAAGCTGATTGTCCCGTAGCCCAGGGACCTCCAAAAGCACTCTCCTGATTGAGAGGGTTGTAGCCTGAAGCTATCCAGTAGGGATCCCCTGCATAGTCATATCCTGGGGGAAAAGTCAGCTCGAAAGGGTTGAACTGTGCTGCGCTAGCATACGCAGGGATTGGCTCTCCAAAGTTCTGCGGTGGCAGTGGCGCAATAGGCGCAGAAGTCACCTCTGAGACGGGATGCTGAGATTCTCCCATCTCTGACTCCTCGTGAAGCGGCAAGTAGCGGCTGCTACCTGAATGTCGAGGGGTGCCAATGCGTATCCCTCCTCGCGTAGACATACGGGCGTTCCTCCTTTGCCTCTGAGGCGGAGGAGGCAAAACCGGAGGTGGTGGCGGCGGCGGAGTGACTACGTCGCGCCAGAAACCCTCTGAAGGATCCTGCTGCTGAGGCTGCTGCTGAAGCTGCTGCTGGGAGTGATGCTGTGAGTGCACAGGAGAGCTGTGGTAGGACTGGTGCATGGGAGAGTTATGGTAACTAGGGGTAAAAACCCAGTCGTGCTGCTTGAATCTCTCCTCGAAACTGTCGGGACCTTTGTAAGGTGATCCCCTGAACGGTGACCCATCTGAAATCTCAATGGGGTGGTTCGGTGTGCCGGACGGTGGCATGGAAGGATCGGTATCCTCATCGACCTCCATCTCGTTGCCACCCGAGAAGTGGTCTTCAGGTCCAAGTGGGTTATGACCCACTGGTTCTTCCAAATAGGCATCAGGGTTGTACAGGCCCTGATAGACGGGTGCTGGGTAGTCATAAGGCGACTGGTGTAGAGGAATGTAGGATCCGTGGGAGTTGTGGGGCTCATTTTCAGAATGAGGCCCAAAAGAGTGTGGTAGGGAAGGTGAGGTGCTCAGTGAGTGCCTGGCGGGTTCAGCGAACGATCTCCAAAGGTTACGGGCATCAGTGTTATGGGATGCTGATGGGGCTCGCCTATGCGAGGGCCCAGCTTCATGGTCATGAGAGGTGGCGAATGCTCCTCGTCCCCTTCCTCGTACACGTGGCGGCATCTTGAACCTGTTACAAAAATCAAACAAGTGGCACAACAAAATATATATATAAGACAAAGTTAGAAAATAAAAGAAATTTGAACATTTCCTAAGTTCTTTGTCTAGACTCGAAATCGAGGAATGTGCGATTGTGTAACTGAGATTAAACACAAAAGACTAGTGTCTAATTCACTCAGCGTTGGCTCTGATACCAACCTGTCACACCCCGATCTCCACGTGTCACCGGTGGGCCCGGTGTGGGGTATGGTGACGTAGTTGGCGTCGTCATAGACAAACAACACAATATAATAATGCACAGCGGAAGCAGAAATAGATTCATTTCAACTTTAATTAAAATGTAATAATAAATATCACAAGTAGTTGAAACGGATCCACAGGCGGATCAAATAAAATAAGATAATTGTTCAACAGTTTATTGTCGTCCGAGCTTGCGAGACTATTGTGGACGCTCTTTAGGAAACAGCCAGCCTAGTACGTATAGTACCTGCACTTAACCTTTTGGGAAAATACGTCAGTTTACACTGGTAAATACAAATTAACTGACTCATTTTGAAAATGATTGAAAATTTATTTAAATGCACATGGCATAAATATTTTTTTTTTATAACTTGGGATAATTATGTAATATAAACTTGTGAACGAATTACATGCTACTCGTACTTTTGGTAGCCCGGGATCTTGTCCGGGTTAAAGATTAAATGACACACCACATTAAAGAGTTATACACGACGGGTGTACGCCTACACCCCGTGCTCTGGTCGTGGCCATCTCGTAAGATAATGCCAAGGATATCCGGGACACGGTCAATAACCCCCCAAATGCTTAAAGTAAAACAAGACTGTTTAAACGAGCCGGACAAACTATTCCAACTGAACACCCAAGGGTGCAGGATTTGAACGCTCGATCAAGCGGTATTCTATATACCGTACCCCAAGCCCGTATAGGGAAAATAAGTCAAAATGTATTTACCTGAGTAAGTATGAATCACAATTGGCAAGTGAGGGTAGCTTTTACTGGGCCTCCTATTCTGGAACAAAGGTTTATAATAACCTATTAGATTCCTAACGGGTCTTTTGTTTAAGCCTAAGCTTGACCGGTTAGTTTTAAGGACGATACGGTTCAAGCGCACGATTAAGCGAAGACCGGATAGAATGTGATTTAGACCCGACAAATTTGAATACTTGTATAATATGGGTATACTAAATACATTCTGGATTTTGAGACAAAAATGATAACGTTTGACCCGTTTCGGTCAATTTATGCAAACTAGTTACATAAACCGAACCGAACGCAAAAAGAGCGTTACGGGTAGGCAAAAGAGTCATATGCAAGTTCCCATAGATAATATGCTTTAAATATGATATAATATCAGCAAGTTATGTTCTATATTGCCCCGAATGAATTAATACTCAATTTATGCCTTATAAGGGCATTTTGGTCATTTAAAAGATTATAAAAGAGTTAAATTGGAAATCTGAGTTACGGGTCTGATTTATACAGTAAATATACTTAGTTTGACATATTATAACAGTAGGGTATGACCCGTATACAAAACTTATCATTTAAAATCAAACTATGCACCGTAGGGGTATTTTGGTAATTTCACAAGGGCTAAAAATGCCAAAACTGGAATTCTGAGTTCCAGAATTTATACTTACTGTTATTTTATAAAAATATACTAAATACATCAGTAGGTATGAACCTTATATGTTTAATATGAGTATAACGCTTACTATGCGCTAAAAACGCTTAAAAGGGCGATTTAGAGCCGTTTCCAGGTTTTTAAAAGAAAGCTGAGATTTTTATATTTCCAGAATGCTCAAAATAATTTATTTAACAAATAAAATCAGTAGAAAAAGGTTTGGGGTCAAAAGGATTTATAAAACTCATTTTATGGCTTAAACGGTCAAAACCGGCATTAACCGAATCAACTTAGCGACCTATGATACGATCAGCCAAAAATTAAATAAAAATCATCAAAAATCCCAAAATATTATATAACATCAGTGGGTAAAAAGTTTTATATCAGAAAGTGGCCTTAAATAGGTTATATGCTAAATGCGCCGATTATGTAACATAAAGCTTTAGTTTTACGATATCGGCCATAACTCAAAATCTGGACCACCAACTGATCTCAAATTTTCGGTGCAAGTCTGTAAATCAGAAATAAAGATTTCTACTCTTTCATTTTTCCAAAAATCACGTTTTATATCAAAAAGGGCAAAATAGTCAACTTTAAGCATAAATCGGAAACATGCATATGAATCGGTTAAGCATAGACTCAAGTTGTAAAATTTCAGAGAGTTAAACTTAAATAAAAATGGCCAAAAATAAACTCTAATACAGATCTCAAACATGCATGCATGGATCCGAATCGAGAGTCAACGAAAAAGTCGTTTTATAAGACTTTCTGTTCCGATCCGAGTTTATACTAAAGATTGTCGAGTTGATCATTGTAAAACATATTCTTACATTCATTATAAAGCTATTTTTGATGATCAAACCGATTGCATGTCATCTACATTACCATTTATGCTATATTTCACAAAAACAATTTCTGTTGACTTTTTAAGAACAACTTTGACTCGACAAATAGCATGCTTAGAGTGGGAATCAGAGAATACCCTTTTGAGGGTTTGTTTCCCACATAAATACCAACTTATAAGTGGTTTCAATTTGAGAAATGACAGAGCCAAACTCGTTTAATCGAAAAGTCAAACTATATGAACAACGGATTGACTTTTAACTAATAATCTATGCTAGAACGGATTAGAGAATGATATGAAGGCTTACAAAGGTCCTAATGAAGCTTAGATAACACTTGGAAGCTGCCTTGTCGATCAGATTGCTCCTGGAATGCCTTGGGAGTTCTTGCAAGTTGTGAGAGTTCTTGTTACTAACACAAGTGCTCAATAAAATGAAGCTTTGATCAGATTTATTGTGTTTTCAGGTGTTACAAGAGGCTCACAAGTGTCCCTTATTGCATGTCCATCTATTGGTGAGAAATGGAGGTGATCACAGCTGTTATACACTCATAAATTCGGACAAAATAGCTCAATTCGCGAAATTCAGTATCTGGGCAACTTATACGGACCGTAAGGTCCTGTATATACGGTCCGTAAAGGACCTGTTCAGCTCAGCAACTTTCGTTACTTGACAGTTTTGGCCCCTGTCCTTCGTGCGCGATGTTTTGGCTATTTAATTTGACTCGTAAACCCCCAAACTTGGTTTTTAGGAACCTTGGGACATTTACCAACATGGTAAAGTCCTCGGTTAACTTTGTGCTCACCCGAAAAGCCATGAATTTCGACGTTGACGCTTTTAACCCCTCAAGTACGGTTTTGGCCATAACTTTCTCATACGATAACGAAACTTCATGAAATTTTTACCACATATTCTAGTGAGTATATTCTAGAATTACAAAGCTTCGGGGCTGCCAAAAGATCACTCAGAGGTATAAATTCAACATGTTGACACTTTTGGCCCCTGTAGTTTGTAATTCCTCACTTTCGTGCAATTTCCGCTTCGTATGATCCATGATCCATCCGTTTAAGGTTATAAACATTATGTAGGGTTATTATAGAGTCTATTTATCCATTGTTGACACTTTGGACCCTTACGTTCCATAGTTTTCACTGTTTGTCAACTTTAGTCCCTCTAAAGTTTGTTTTCGCATATGCAGAGTCTATGACACGTGTCAATTCATTATTGGACGTAAATTTTTGAGGTGTTACAAAAGGTCCCTTATTCTGAGATACTAGGTCTTTATGCTCAGTGATATCTGGGGTATTATCCCGGGACTTCTGCTATATGGAAGTACTGACCTAGTCCCCGGATAATACTTTCTGCAAATGCTTGAAAAAGCGCCGCCCTCAGCAAATCGATGAAACAATAAAATTGATAGTCATTGCTGTTGTAAAAAAGATCCTCTAAAGGGGACCCACCAAAATTCGAGCCGTCATCTCTCTGCTGAACGGAAGTTCTGACCTGAGCTCTCACGGTTTCGCACCTAACCCCTTACAGATATCAGCTGTGGTATACTCACCTGTAAGACTGACTATTGGGATCTGGATACGGGAGTATATTCAAGTAGTGGGACACACGGATAAGTTTAAGTGCTTAAAACATTAATATCGTATCTCGGAATAGTTGAACTTTGTGTGAAAATTTAAGTGGACAAATATACTGACAATCTAGGTAAATTGTTTAAAACTTAAAATGAAATGAAGCTTAAAGGTGTTGGTGATTTGTCTCATAAGCTGATATGATCCTCTTACACAAATTCACAAAAATAATGTTTGTAAATATCTATTTGTAAATATTTTTCTTTACTGCATTTTATTTCTCTTATGTCAAAAATCCAAAAAGATTTTCAGTGTGTTTTAGCATAAATTTTTTGAAAAATTCAAAAAGATTTTCGACAACTGGTATTGAAAAGTTGATGTTCAAAATTCCGAGTGCTAAACATGACGCACAGATGGTTTGGGAGAGTGTGTTGATTTTTGAAAACAAAAATGATATATATCTCAAAGTGGTTCTTCAAATTGTAAAATCATTCTGTGATTGTATACTGTCTGTGAATGATTCATTAGATCTTTACATGTTATCATCAGAAAATTTATATTTGGGTAGAGGATGTGCAGGTTTTGAAGACCAGGTTCCGATACCTGAAGTCTTTGAGATTTCAACATGCCAGACTGCGATCCCAGCATATCGAAAGGGGGAGTCTGAAGACATCCGAGTAGAGATTGTTCATGGAGAGTCTGTTGATGCTGATGAAAAGAGAAGAGAAAGATTTGAGGATGCTTACACTGTGATAAAGACTGAAGTCGTTGAAGACTCGACACTTAAGACTCGTCAACATCTTAGGGGGAGTCTGTTGGTGCAGTCATCTGTCGTCTACGTCTTTATATCGAGTCTCGGGTTCGTTGCGGTTATAAGACGAACATGATGTCATCATCTTGGATGATGACATCATGCGATGACATCATCAGTACATAATCACATGGGATAAAACGACAAAACTCATTGAATTGGATAGTGAATTGTGGTCTTTGGTGTTGATTGGACCAAATAAAGGTCCAATGAGAAGTAATGATATAAAGGTCCAATTATAAGTTTGCATTTGAAGGTTCAATCAAGAGTTCACTAGAAGACAAAAGGTTCTTGAACGGTCAACATTGAAGGGTACGCTGATATGTCAAAGTCATGATGGATCGCTTATTTGACAACTTGTCAGATCGCTTATTTGGAATTAGTCGGTTCGCTTTTACGGTCTTTATATGGATCGCTTTTATGGTAGATCCCTATGAGCGGTCCTAGACTAGTATATATAGGCTTCATTGTCATTTCATTTGTAACATTGTTCAGATCTGATACCGAGGTATTGCCGGTTTTTCCTTGTAAACAAAAACGTTGTAAAATCAATATACAAGAGGATTAAAGTGTGATACAAGCTGTGTACACGTCCGTTTCCTTGTTTCCGCCTCTGAAACGGAGTTGAGCTCTTCCGAACGACTCGTTTAGGTCGAAATCGATCCTACAAAAATAACATTTTAATTCTTCATGTTCGCCTCCACATAATTGACACCACATACCATAAGAGTGCCGAAAGTAAAAAGAATTACTATCACTCATGTTTTGTGTCAGAAATTACCAACCGCCGGGATCTAACGGTTCTGTTTTCAGTAAGAGAATCCTGGGCACGGGGGCGTGTTGAGTGGACACGGCCCCGTGTTCAGCTTACTGTCTGACTTAAAACAGGATTGCCAGTTCCAATGATTGAGCACGGGGGCGTGTTCAGCGGGCACGACCCGTGCTGAGCTCCGCAGAAGCTGAAAAACTAAGAAAATCCTAAAAAATTAAAAAGAAAAATAAAAATATGATTAGGCCGTTGATTCCTAACTTTCTTAAAATCCTTGTGTCCCCGGCAGCGGCGCCAAAAACTTGATGTGTGTTGGTGTGTATATAATTTAGATATATAATTAAGCCCTTTTTACACCTTTAGCCAAGTTTTAAATTTATAAAACACGATATTCACTAACACTAAACACACATATGGGCAAGTGCACCCATCGTGGACGTAGTATAGTGTTGGTAAGATACCGAGGTCGTCCAAGGACACAAGAGCTTTTAATACCGGTTTATCCTCAACGTCTAATCAAATCAAAAAGTGAGAAAAATGTTTTTAAACTAAGAAAATAAAAACTAACTAAATGCTGAAAAATAAAATAAAAATAAAAACAGATAGACAAGATGAATCACTTGGCTCCGACTCGTGTATTAGTATAACCTTTGATTATTTTCGCACTTTTGCACTTGTTTAAGAGATTATCTTAGTTATTGTAGTAGGCCCCTCTTTTGAAGGCGACGTTACCCTCAACCCAGTAGTTTGAGTCAGCAAGGATACAATCCTAAAGGGTTGGATTATTGGAAGATAATGAATTAAGTTATTAATGCAAATTATGGTAGGCCCCGCTTTTGGCGGTGACGTTACCCTCGGCTAAGTAGTCTGAGTCAGCAGTGATACAGTCCTAAATAGCCGGGTTATAGTATTAATAGTAGTTAACTTATGAGGGGGTCAAAGAGTTTGGATCCCCGCCATCCAATACCTATGGGTATTGAAAGAGATCCTACTAAATTTGACCCAGGTCCCTTGCAGGACCTCTAAACGCTGAACAAGGGCAAGACCCTTACCAAACCGTTCCCTTAACCCCCGACCAGGTAGCCAACATACCTCCATATAGACCGTGGAGATATGAATGGTGAAAATCTTTTATTTTATATAGACAGTAAAATAATGCCAAGACACCACGGACAAACGATAAGGAAAGATCACCTTCAACATAAGCAACTAGTTATTAAAGTCATTAATACAAAACCAAATAAAAAGTGCAAAAGAATAAAAATAAAAGTATTATACTAAACACTTGTCTTCACCAAGTGATGTAAGAGACTTAGGCAAACATGGCCTTGATTGTCAAGAACTCTTACTATCAATCTTCGATCCCGAGACGACTCACACACTCTACGATGGACAATGGATGATGGTGGTGGATGATGGTGTTATGGTGGTGGTGGGTGGTGGATGAAGTGTGAGAGAGGTGGTGTGCCAAGGGATGAGATGGAATGAAACCAAGCACTCCTATTTATAGGCTGAACAGAAGGCTGGGCACGGCCCCGTGTGCGCTGGACACGCCCCCGTGCCCGTCTGACACTCTCTCTCCTCATTAATTGTAATTCGCAATTACAATTAATGCGCCTACTGTACTTTCACCACGCCCCCATGCTCACTGGACACGGCCCCGTGGTGGGCAATAGAAGCTTCTACAAGTTTGTCTTTTCTGCTGCTTCTTGGGCACGGCCCCGTGCTGGCTGAGCACGGGGCGTGTTCAGGCTTCTGTTTTCTCTTCTTTGCTTTGGAGGATGCCGTTGAGGGTTCGGGCAGTCTACTTTTATTCCTTTTCTTGTAATTATGCTAGAATTAGTTGTCATTTTGCTTCTTTTGTGAATTTGAGCTCCTTTCATCCTGAAAATACAAAAGGAAGACAAAAACACTCTTTTTCCAACATTAGTACTTAAAAAGGGTTAGTTTTATGCCTTAATTGATGTAATTTATATGTTGCATTTTACACAGACTACTTAGCTAAAAAGCTCTTGTGTGTTGGTGTGTATATAATTTAGATATATAATTAAGCCCTTTTTACACCTTTAGCCAAGTTTTAAATTTATAAAACACGATATTCACTAACACTAAACACACATATGGGCAAGTGCACCCATCGTGGACGTAGTATAGTGTTGGTAAGATACTGAGGTCGTCCAAGGACACAAGAGCTTTTAATACCGGTTTATCCTCAACGTCTAATCAAATCAAAAAGTAAGAAAAATGTTTTTAAACTAAGAAAATAAAAACTAACTAAATGCTGAAAAACAAAATAAAAATAAAAACAGATAGACAAGATGAATCACTTGGCTCCGACTCGTGTATTAGTATAACCTTTGATTATTTTCGCACTTTTGCACTTGTTTAAGAGATTATCTTAGTTATTGTAGTAGGCCCCTCTTTTGAAGGCGACGTTACCCTCGACCCAGTAGTTTGAGTCAGCAAGGATACAATCCTAAAGGGTTGGATTATTGGAAGATAATGAATTAAGTTATTAATGCAAATTATGGTAGGCCCCGCTTTTGGCGGTGACGTTACCCTCGGCTAAGTAGTCTGAGTCAGCAGGGATACAGTCCTAAATAGCCGGGTTATAGTATTAATAGTAGTTAACTTATGAGGGGGTCAAAGAGTTTGGATCCCCGCCATCCAATACCTATGGGTATTGAAGGAGATCCTACTAAATTTGACCCAAGTCCCTTGCAGGACCTCTAAACGCTGAACAAGGGCAAGACCCTTACCAAACCGTTCCCTTAACCCCCGACCAGGTAGCCAACATACCTCCATATAGACCGTGGAGATATGAATGGTGAAAATCTTTTATTTTATATAGACAGTAAAATAATGCCAAGACATCACGGACAAACGATAAGGAAAGATCACCTTCAACATAAGCAACTAGTTATTAAAGTCATTAATACAAAACCAAATAAAAAGTGCAAAAGATTAAAAATAAAAAGTATTATACTAAACACTTGTCTTCACCAAGTGATGTAAGAGACTTAGGCAAACATGGCCTTGATTGTCAAGAACTCTTACTATCAATCTTGGATCCCAAGACGACTCACACACTCTACGATGGACAATGGATGATGGTGGTGGAAGATGGTGTTATGGTGGTGGTGGGTGGTGGATGAAGTGTGAGAGAGGTGGTGTGCCAAGGGATAAGATGGAATGAAACCAAGCACTCCTATTCATAGGCTGAACAGAAGGCTGGGCACGGTCACGTGTCCGCTGGACACGCCCCCGTGCCCGTCTGACACTATCTCTCTTCATTAATTGTAATTCGCAATTACAATTAATGCGCCTGCTGTACTTTCGCCACGCCCCCGTGCTCACTGGACACGGCCCCGTGGTGGGCAATAGAAGCTTCTACAGGTTAGTCTTTTCTGTTGCTTCTTGGGCACGGCCCCGTGCTGGCTGAGCACGGGGCGTGTTCAGGCTTCTGTTTTCTCTTCTTTGCTTTGGAGGATGCCGTTGAGGGTTCGGGCAGACTACTTTTATTCCTTTTCTTGTATTTATGCTAGAATTAGTTGTCTTTTTGCTTCTTTTGTGAATTTGAGCTCATTTCATCCTGAAAATACAAAAGGAAGACAAAAACACTCTTTTTCCAACATTATTACTTAAAAAGGGTTAGTTTTATGCCTTAATTGATGTAATTTATATGTTGCATTTTACACACATCAAATACCCCCACACTTCAACTTTTGCTTGTCCTCAAGCAAAACTCTTTTAAATGTGGATTTCACTCCCAAATGGAATGGGTAGAAGAGAAGGTTTTTGGCTTGTCATAGAGTGTCGGGAATCCAAGATCTTTTTGGGGTTTTATTTTTATTTATTTACAATCCTATTCGTTATGATTTATTTAGAACGTTTCATAGGATAAATTACTTATTTGGGCATAACATGCCTTTTTTTAAAATTTTATTTATATATAAGTTCACATACCTCACGGGAGAAATCACTCAACACTCAGCCGAAGGTGTATTTTTTTTGTGAATCACTCGAGAGCGGCATGGAGCTTACGCCTTCCATAGGCTTGCCAAGCAATCATTCCTCCTCCTTTTTAACTTTATACCTTTGTAAATATCAAGAGGACTTTTTGGGTGAAGGGTTAGGCTTGGGCTAAAGGTGGGTGGTTGGGTTAGTGGTTAGTAAAAGGGCGAAAAGCGTAAAAAGCGTCGGTTTTCGTAACACAATTTTTAGTGACTTTTTATTTTGAAGTATTTCTCCAAACAAGCTTTTGTTTGTATAGCTTTGTTTGTTTTCAACTTCATCATCATAAATTTTTTTTTTTTTAGTCACATAAAAGAACGAGCTTGCGAAAAACCGAGCTTGTTACTAAAATAAGGGGTGAAAAATAAAAAGGGTTTTTGGTGGGTAAAAAGGGTTTAGGGTAAAGAAACGAAAGGTTTAGGCTCAAAGGGGTTAACTAGGGGGATTTTGGGTAGGTGGTAAAAAAAATGAAAAATAATGGTGTAGAAAGAAAAATGGTTAGTCCTAATGCCTCCATCATTTACTTACTTGGGTTTAAGTTGGTAAGGACTGGGAATGAATCGTCGTGGCAAGTTCTAGAGTTGTAAGAACCAAGCGGCTATTCACACAAGAAACGAAAAATGAGCATTTAGTCTAAAGATGTAAATTTGTATGCTCAATAAAGGCTCAAAACTCACTTTTGTGGGAATGGGTTTTTTAATGTGATCAAGTATATATAATCGAATTTTAACTAGACTTGTTATGCCGTTTCATAATTTTCTTATGTTGGTTCTTGTTATCACGACGCTCTCGGTTGTAAATTTTATAAAAATATAACCTTATTAATCTTGTGATTCCCAACTTAAACTTTAGACAAGTAAGAAAAAATGAAAATTTTTGAAAAAATTTGGGGTGTTTAGCGGTTCCAATAGAGTTTTGTGTAAGGCTTGTTGTTAGTACTTGCAAAATTTCAAAGTGTTAGCTTCCCCCCACACTTAAATTACACATTGTCCTCAATGTGTCCCAAAAATAAATTTTAGGTTGATTGGATGTGTAATGTAGTGTTAAAAAAAAGCAAAGATTTATGTTACTGGCAGTCTGGACACGGCCCCGTGTCCGCTGGACACGACCCCGTGGTGAACTGCCAGTATCGAAAACTTACAGAAGGTGAACACGGGGGCGTGTTGGCTCGACACGGTCCCGTGTCTGGCAAATAATTGCAGGTCAGTAACCAAACAGCAGGTCTGGGAGATGAACATGGGGGCGTGTCGGCTGGACACGTCCCCGTGTGGACAGTCTGTGAGCCTGAAAAACAGGTTTCGTCTCTCGGTTTCTCCATTTTGGGCCTGTAAGCGCTAAGGTTTAGCACTCTAACCCTTGCATTGTACCTGTTTCATCACTCAATACCACACCAAGCAATCATAAAACATCCTACATTACCACAGTTAATTGTCCCCAAGCATAAAGTAGAAAAATAAAACGGAAATAAAAAGTAGTTCAGGAAAGTAAATTGTTCAACAAGTGGCACGCAGGCCATAAATTGTTCGATAGAAAAGGGTGCTTAAACCTGTGGGCTCACCACCAACCTGCCCCTTGTTCTTCCAAACCTCCTACTCCATGTCTTCATCGCTATCCTCACCTCCACCCCCATGCCCCGCCATATACTCCCGGATGCTACCAATATCATCTTGTATATCGTTGATGTTGCGCTCAATACCTCCGACCCGGTGGTATGTGTTGTTGGCGAGATTGTAGGCGTTCTTGGTGCACATGAGGTTTTCCTGCAAAAGATCATGTAAACTTTGAAAGTTAGGAAAACCGCCTCCTTGTGAGGAGGATTGACCCGCTTTGCCATGGGGTTGGTACTGGTAGTGGGGAGGTGGTGCGTGAAGAACTAGGGCCTCCTGTGGGTTCCATGCATAACCTTGCGTTCTTTGGAAGCTCACCGTCCCGTCTTCCACCTCATAAAGCAAGTTCATGGCTCGGCAAATGTGGTAGTCAACTCGTCCCGACTACGGACTTCTTTCAAAGGACCTTGGAATGTTCGTGAAGTGCTTGAAAAGACGGTACACCCATCCCCCAAAGAAGATAGGTGTTGGAGCTCGAGCAAGGCGATTGAGATGCATGTTTCGCAACAGGAGATATGGAACATCGAGAGGCTTCCGGTTGTGGATGCAGTGAAGGACAACCAAATCTTTTAACCCCACAACGCCACTACTGTCGTGACGCTGGTTCAGCGAGTAGGTGAGGAGCCTGTGAATGTAGCGGTATAGCGGGCCCCTCAGTTTGGTACTCTTAGTGCTGCTAGGGTTGTAGATTCCTTCACCTATTTGAGCCCATGCGGCTTGACGTTCGGTCTCGTCCAAGTCTCGTAATCCCCTAGTGTTTTCCTCATTTCCCGATTCTTCTTCACCGTATAGTCCTATTATAGATCCAAACTGTGCCATGGAGATTGAGTACTGTGTCCCGCCACACCGAAATGCGACCCCTTCATTGTCAAACGGGTCAACCCTCGACTTGAAAGCGAAAGTACTGTAAAACTCCGTTGTGCATTGAGGCACCGACCGAAGCCGAGTGTTCAATGCAACTGCTAGTGGCCCTGTCACGATGTTGTTGAATCGGTCTAGTTGGTTCACCATGGTTAACAAGTCCGTACATGCTCGCCTAGGGTACTCCTCGGGTCTTGTTTGGAGTATCTCATATCGTGCCCTAGCATCGAGTTCGCTTGCGTTGAACCTTGTGAACTTTGACATCTGAAAGAATACACCAAAAGTTAGTACGAAACAAAGAAATTTTAAAAGAAACTGCAAACAGTGGGCTGGACACGGCCCCGTGTTCAGTGGGCACGGCCCCGTGTCCAGGCGTCTGTAACCCAAAAACTTCATTTTTCGTCCCGGTTCCGAAAACCTGAAAATTTTTAGCCCAATAGTTGCGGTTTCCCCCGAAAATGAAACCCTAAGTGCCGTTTTTCCCAAAACAAACCGTTTACCCTTCCAATTTCGTCTTTTTTCGGTTCAAAAACAAGGGTTTGGGGTTTTAGTAGGAAATCGAACAAATCTATCAACAATACATGTTTATTTACTCTCTACTACACTAATCTAAACTACTACTAACAGATTGCATCAAAAATTTGAAGTTCGATCCGGATGAACACGAAGAACCCTAGATTTTCCCCCAATTTTTGATGTTTTAACTACATGCAAGTAACTAATCTAACTACTAAAGATGGTAGAATCATACCTTGATGTTGTTAAACGTGGTAGTGACGTCGGAAATCTGCGGAAAATCGCCTGGAACCAGAGCGTTTTCGGCAAAACGGGGCGTGTGGAATGAGGTAACTGTTGTGAAAAGAGGGTTTTATCCCGACAGTCGCCTCGACACGGCCCCGTGTCCAGCGGACACGGCCTCGTGCCGAGCAAAATTTTAATTTTTTTTTTGTGCTCGTGTGCATGCCCCCTTTTTTTTCGAAAATGGTTAGAAGACTTACCGGTTGTTTTTGACGTACACTTGCCTGTTCGTAACATGTCAGGTACGATGTTGAGTTTATTCGTTAACCGTTTGAAGCGAGATCTCCTCTTCCTCATCCTTAATGGATCCTCGGTAGAGTTTTAGCCGTTGGCCATTGACTTTACATGGTATCCCATTTCGAGCTTTAATTTCTACTGCACCGTGAGGAAAAACATGGGTGACGGAAAAAGGCCCTGACCACCTAGATTTTAGTTTACCAGGAAATAATCGAAGTCGTGAATTAAACAATAGAACTTGATCTCCTATCCGAAATTCATTAGTCTTAGTATATTTATCATGTAAATTCTTCATTCTTTCCTTATAAATTTCGGAGTTAGAATATGCATAATTCCTTAGTTCGTCTAATTCATTCATTTGACAAAATCGATTTTTACCGGCAGTTTCTAAGTCTAAGTTTACATTTTTTATTGCCCAGTAGGCTCTGTGAGCTATTTCTACTGGCAAGTGACAACTCTTTCCATAGACGAGCTTATATGGGGTCGTGCCTATAGTGGTTTTATAAGCAGTTCGAAAGGCCCATAAAGCATCATCTAATTTGTCGGCCCATTCCTTTTTATTTAGTCCTACGGTTCTTTCAAGTATTCGTTTTAAACCTCGGTTAGTCACTTCGGCTTGCCCATTTGTTTGAGGGTGATACGCTGTTGAGACCCGGTGATAGACCCCATACCTTGCTAATATTTTTTCGAGTTGATGATTGCAAAAATGGGTGCCCCTATCACTTATCAAAGCTTTTGGTGTTCCGAAACGAGAAAATAATTTTTTTAGAAATTTTACAACTACTCTTCCATCATTTGTTGGAAGAGCTTCGGCCTCCGCCCATTTAGACAAATAATCGACTGCCACAAGTATATATTTGTTTCCTTTTGACGGTGGGAAAGGTCCCATGAAATCGAGTCCCCACACATCAAAGATTTCACAAGCGAGAATGCCATTTTGGGGTATTTCGTTTTTGGAAGAAATATTACCTGATCTTTGGCAAGCATCACATGTCCTTATAAGGTTTTGTGCATCCTTGTAAATGGTTGGCCAATAAAACCCTGAATCAAATACCTTTCGTGCGGTACTCGCGGCACCATGATGTCCTCCGTATGGACCTTCATGACAGTGACGGAGAATTCTTCGTGCTTCATTACCATGGACACACCTTCGGATGAGCTGGTCGGCACACATTTTGAAAAGATAGGGGTCTTCCCAAAAGTAATGCTTTACATCAGCAAAGAATTTCTTTCTTTGATGATGCGGCCATCCTTTTGTGACTATACCGCTAGCTAGATAATTAGCATAGTCGGCATACCATGGCTCTTGTCTACTCTCCATCATCTCCAAGGATTCCGTGGGAAATTTCTCGTTGATTTGTTCGTCCCTGGTCGCTTCCAAAGCTGGGTCTTCTAGGCGCGAGAGATGATCTGCAGCAGTGTTTTCTGCTCCTCTTTTGTCCTTGATTTCGATGTCGAATTCTTGGAGGAGTAGAATCCATCTGATCAAACGGGGTTTTGCATCTTGTTTCTTGAAGAGGTACCTGATGGCTGCATGGTCTGTATAGACTACAGTTTTAGAAAGAACAAGGTAAGAACGGAATTTATCAAAAGCAAACACCACTGCTAGTAATTCTTTTTCTGTAGTTGTATAATTTTCTTGTGCATCATTAAGCGTTTTACTAGCATAATAGATTGGGTGGAAATGCTTTTCTTTTCTTTGTCCCAAGACAGCTCCAACAGCGAAGTCACTTGCATCACACATGATTTCGAAAGGAAATTTCCAATCGGGCGCTATCATGATAGGTGCATTGACTAGCATTTCCTTGAGGGTTAGAAATGCTTGATTGCATTCCTTGTCAAAGATGAAGGGTGCATCTTTTTCAAGTAATTTTGTTAGAGGTCTTGAAATTTTTGAAAAGTCCTTAATAAACCTTCTATAAAATCCGGCATGCCCTAAGAAACTTCTGATTGCTCTTACGGAGGATGGTGGAGGTAATCGAGAAATAGTTTCTATTTTTGCTCGATCAACTTCCATTCCTTCGCTTGAGATTTTGTGTCTGAGTACTATTCCCTCTGTTACCATGAAATGGCATTTTTCCCAGTTAAGGGCGAGGTTAGTTTCCTCACATCGGGATAGCATTCGTTCGAGATTATCGAGGCATTGGTCATATGACTCTCCAAAGATGGAAAAGTCGTCCATGAAGACTTCCATTGTCTTTTCTATCATATCATGGAAAATGGCTACCATACAACATTGGAATGTTGCAGGTGCATTACATAGACCGAATGGCATGCGTCGATACGCGAAAGTTCCGTAGGGACATGTGAAAGTTGTTTTCTCTTGGTCCTCAGGTGCTATCGGGATTTGAAAGTAACCTGAAAAACCATCTAAGAAACAATAAAATTTATGACCGGATAGTCGTTCTAACATTTGATCAATGAAAGGCAAAGGAAAGTGGTCTTTCCTTGTCGCTTCATTTAATCGCCTATAATCTATACAAACTCTCCATCCTGTGACGGTTCTTGTTGGTATTAACTCATTTTTCTCATTAGTTATTACCGTCATACCTCCTTTCTTTGGGACTACTTGGACGGGACTTACCCACGGACTATCGGAGATAGGGTAGATTAGTCCGGCGTCAAGCAGCTTGATGACTTCATTTTTAACCACTTCTTGCACATTGGGATTCACTCTTCGTTGTGGTTGAATCACTGTTTTGTAGTCATCATTCATTAAAATTTTGTGCGTGCACATGGAAGGGCTTATTCCTTTAATATCTACAAGCTTCCAAGCGATTGCGTTTTTGTGTTTTTTAAGTAGATTAACTAATTTCTCTTTTTCTATGTTACTTAATTTAGAAGAAATAATTACAGGTAAACTACCATCTTTGCCTAGAAAAGCATATTCCAAACCTTTAGGAAGTTCTTTGAGCTCAATGGGTGGGTCTTTAGAAGACACCTTATTTTGTGGCTCGTCTAGATTAAGAACCTTAAAGGTTTGTTCTATGGCTATCTCTTCTTCGACAAAGAGGTCATCTTCTTCAGTTGTATCGGGTGGTTCAGCTTCATCTTCAATTAGGGGGTCATTATTGCCAAAAGGATATTTCATTGAACGCTCAAGATCTATGCTCCTTTTGAATGCCCCTAACTGAAGAGGTAGATTGTTGAATTTCCAGTTTTTCAAAGCTTTATGAGTTTGTACAAAAGGTTTTCCCAAGACTAGAGGGGCGTCATCAAGGATGACGAAGTCGGTTGGGATTACCATTTGATTTGTGTGAACCAAAACATCTTCAACTACACCGATTGATCTTATCACTTTTCGATCGGATAGAAAAATGGGTATTTGAAGTGGAGTAAAGTCACTAATACTTAATTTTTCAAAAATGTAGTTAGGCATTATGTTAACACAAAGATCTTTATCAACGGTGATATTACTAATAAATGAATTTTGAAAGAAACATGGAACCGGTGTAATGTTAATTTCAAAAGGGTCTTCTTTTATTAGCGAAGTTTGATCATTAGTTAACTTAACACTCACTATTTCTTTGATTTTAGCACTAGTGTTTAACTCTTTTAAAAACTTGGCATGAGGGGTTACTAAACAATGATTTTCGAAAGTAGGTGACAAGAGATTAATTTCTTCAAAATTAGACTCTTCATGAATTTTAACATTATCGGACTCACCTTTTTCATTGTTTAACTCATGTGTCGGTTTTTCACTTTCTTGTTCTTCCATTTTTACATTTTCAACTACCTCTACGTTATTATTACAATTTAATTCTTCTCTTGCGCAGGATTCCTCTTCCCTTGCGCGAGATTCTTTCATGTAACGTTCGATAGTTTTAATGTGTTCTAATATCCTATTGGTCACTTCGGTGAGAGAAAAAGAATTTGGATCCTCAAAGCTTGAATCCGGTTGTTCGATCCTTAGCTCCTCATAGTACTCATATGAAGTAGATGGTTCACACCATTGTTCTTCATTGTAAGTATATGATGGATAAGGGTCGAAATTTTATTCTTCATAGTACTCACATGAGGTGGGTTGTTCACGCCATGGTTCCTCATAATAAGAGTATGAAGGTGGTGGCTCATATCTTGAGTCTTCAAAGTATGAGTATGAAGGCTCATACCTTGGTTCATCAAAATATGAGTATGAGGGAGGAGGTTCATACCTTGGGTCTTCATAGGATGTGTATGAAGTTGATGGCTCGTACCTGGGCTCCTCATAGTGGTTGTATGAATTGGATAGTTGATATGAGTTATTATATTGAACCGAGCGTGCGTTACGACAATTAGTGCAATAATTACCTCTATAATCAT